>NW_025999546.1:0-600000 GCF_019419815.1 Pyrus x bretschneideri | reverse complement strand
AAAGTGGCGCAAATTCAATTGACCTTTTATAAGCTTGGAGTACAAAGAGATGCTTTGTAACGTATTGGTTTGATGTTAGTTTACGTATAACAGAATATGTGGATTACAGTCAAACGCAAAAGTTGAAGCATGGAGATACATTCATTTTTCGGTCAAAGAAGCATGGAAGGAATTATATTAAAAGAAATTTCTCATCCCAAGTACTAAAAAAAAAATATCCCCATTAACATCTTAACCATAAAAGTATGGTCCCAGAGGTTAGGCAAAATGTGAAGTAAATTTAGGTAAGAAGGAACCTTGCTTTGGAGTATTCTCATGGTCAACACGAGAGTATCACGCAACCTACCAAAGAAATTGAATATATCATATTAGATGAGATATTCTTGACAGAAAGAAGAGTGTTTAGTATGCTTCAAATAAAGGGAAAATAATAATAATAACACAGTTATTATCAAGATGTTCTGTTTTAATATATAACTACAATAATTTATGGAAAAAAATTAAAATCGACATGTAAATATAAAATTAATGTATTACCGAATACTGTATGTTGTAAATGGATGAGAAGATCCATCAGAACGTGTCAACACAAATTGTGTCGAGAAGCCACAAGGAACTTTGATCTGCAACCAGAAAATTATAGAATGTTGAGTATACTTGGAAAATACAAATATCCAACGACACATTTTATATATTGTTTTGATTAGTGGAGAAATCTATAACTACCATCATGTGCTTAAGGATATTAGCTTTAGCTTTTACTTCTCTGAGGAATACATATTTTCATAAGGAATTTTCACTCATTTTGAGAGTGTGAGAACATAAAGTTTGATCAACAACCTTTCCTAGACCCACTTGATACCATTGTATACCACTAATTATATTCATTAGGATAATGCCGTTACCTCAGCCAATACTCAAAACAAGCAACTTCAAGAGGCTCTCATGACATAAAAACTTAATTACTCAAAAATGAAGTATCACCAAGTAAAGAACGTACCGATAACTCCTTCGAGAAATTTTCTTCAAATAAAACAGCGTCTGTGGTATTGATCCTGATTTGATAGCCTGACCGTCTCAGAACCAGAGTTGCTGGCTCCCAATCTTCAGAAGAGTCCGTCTGTTTTTCAGCAAAAGTATATGGGAAAATTTTTTTCATGTGATACATAAGCCATAAGTTGGTTGCAACAGATTTTGAATATTGTCTATATACAAGCCAACTGAATTAGATAATAGAAAGGAAAATAATCTGTTGCGATGGGTTCAAAGGGATGACTAAACCATATAGCTAAATTGATGTCATTTTGACCAGACAACGTCCTTCACCCTACATAACAAAAATACAAAAACAAAAAAACCAAAAAAGAAGAGCCTGGAAACAAGACACTACTAAGATAAGTAACCATATATGCTAGTAAATGTTTGTTAATAAGTAGATGAGGCCATATTCCCCCCAGTATGGAACAGGTTCCCAAGCTTGCTTCACAATCCAGGAACAAAATATTAAGTACAAAATCCTTTGAATCAGAAGTCTCAAAGACACGAAAGCTCTGAGACATTTGAACAAGGAAAATGACTTTCTGAATTCAAATAATTGCCCCATTTATAACATATTTGAACCAATTTTCCATAAACTCAGGTCATCATGGCAGTTTATCTGTGCATAGAACTTGAAAAATATACATATAATGCAGTTTGGGTGCTTAACATAATATTTTCCTTTCTTCCGTCCCTATAAAAGTACGGAGTAATACTTACTAATTATGCAACAAGTGATTCAATCGAGAGCCTTAAGTTCCATATGCAAGTATGCATACAAGTTATACAAGGTAGTAACGCAAGAGGAGGAAAAAAGATGTGAACAAAACTTTAACAATGCGTTTAAACAACGATGGCCGCAATTGGTAAACATCATTAAAGAAAATACCTAGACTGGAGTTTCCTCCTAATCTAGAGCCTCAATCATTATATTTGAAATTTCACCAAGCAACAAATTTCCAATAAATTAGCATTTTAAATTATTGTCAGGAGATGGGTTTACCAATCTACACTAAAGATGGTGACTGATGAATAAGTGATGCTTCAAGAAAGAGAATAAAAATATAAACTTGATGAAAACAATAACCATACCAGTAGTAGAACACTAAAACTGGCTTGTCCTCTAGAAATATGTGTGTCAATCTCCATTTGCATCTCTGGGTCTAGAAAGTACCTCAGTGAAAAAACAATGCAAATATTACAACTCAGATGGGGAAAGAAAACCAATGAGTTGGAGGAGAAGAGTTGGCGACAAAATCAAAACTGGAAAACAAGAAACTAACTTAAATTATCAGCTATCAGATATTTTCGATTATTTTTTCACTTAAGTTACTTGGGTTGCTTTAGTTTAGGTCACAAATATTTTCGATTTTATGACAATACTCCACGCCTTGGTAAAAAATTTGCTTTGAATTTTCAACTAGAATTAAAACCTAAATATAAAAATAATATAAAATAAAGCGTTGCCTTAAGAGTGTTTACATCAAATGCATCAATGCAGCATAAATGCACATACCACATCTAATTTTGTTCTGATCATTAGCAAAATGCCTCACTAGCTCCCCCTGCCAATGAAAAACAAATTTATCAGGAAACAAAATAGTCATAACCGAAAAGTTTAAAACGAATGGAATCACTTAGGACATTATGCACATAAAAGGTAAACAGAAAACCTGACGGCCTTGTTCATCCATCGGTATGCAGTCAACAGCAATTATCTTATCAACATCATCAGCAGTGACAATATATTCTGGATTTGTGGCACCTGATTGAAGAAAACACAAAACCAAAATGGAAAATAAAATAAAACAATACATACGTAGATACCGAGTACACTGAAAGGACCCAAATCACAAGAAAACTACCAAAAAATAAAAAATCATTTAAACGTCTACCTTCAATGACCTCCCTAGTTCCATCCTGAAGATGACGAACCCACTGATATGCAAACAATGATGAGGTATAAGGAAGGAACTCATAACATATGCAAACTTCTTAAGAGATGGAAGTTTACTAGTGAAGAATGTTCAAGGAGTTTCACCTGAAACACACAAAGTGAGGTCCCACGTACTGGATATCCACAGCCAAGAAGTTTGCCTCCCGGAATAGCATCACCAATAATCTGAAAATTCTCTATTCCAGGGCCCACTAAATGAAATAGCACTTATTAGATTTCATGAATGGGCAAGCAACCGAATCCCTTTTTAATAAAAATGAAAAAATCAATCACCTTCAGAAACAGAGGGAGCAATCTCATCTTGAGTGGTGTAAGGAGAAAATGAGGTACCATTGTTCATACTCCCGCCTCTCACATTTGCATCATCTCTATTAATAAATCTAGCCATATCCCTGAGAATTGTATGATTCACAGCCTCAGTTAAAAGGAAGAGCGGTCATATAAAAAATTCCTCATCTAAACCCAGGTGCATAGAAACTTATTCTATAATGTTATGGTTACTTTTTAAATAACCCCTTGCATTTCAGTTATATATATGAACTTCCTTCAGTGTAAGAGTCGATCCAAATTTATTGACGAATTTCATTGATATGAAGCTATAAGACACCGCTAATACACTATATTACGGAACAATTTACGACTACTTGTAACTTTCAAGAACTTGATAAGAATTCCTCAAAAGAAATTAATATGTGTGTCCAAATTATTCAGTTTTATTTCAAATAGCACCATGCTTAGTGGCCAAGGTCGTCTGGCAGTGTAATTGATTTTAGGCAATGAATTATGAATTATCAATCTTCAATTACTAAATTAGAATTCAATTGTACTGACCACAAATGCTGTAACCAAAGTAACAAACACAGGTGCGGAGCAAATATGAAATTTCAACAGAAGACCTCACTGCTATAAAGAAATTGTATGCAATTATCAAACATCATTCAGCATAATACTGGGGTCTTTAACTATATAGAGCTCTTTATAAAAAGTTAAAATTTTGATGCAATCAGAAAGATTTTTTGTTCCAAACACATATATGCTTACTAATGGTGGGAAAATAAAAGATCAAGGCAACCAAAATGAATAATTAACACCAACCTCTCTGCATTGGTTGTGAACTCAGGCGGAATTTCATTATTTACTAGCATTTTCATCCCATGGATGTCAGTCACATATTTCGGCAATGTGTCAGTTGGCTCCAAATGTTGCTCATCAGTATAACGATCAAAGCCTTGCCGTCCCTGAATTAGGAAAAACAGAGAGAGACAGTGATTTCAGTAAACAAGAAAAAAAAAACAATCCATGACATAGCTCATAGACCAAAAAAACAGTGTATGAGTAGGTTTATACCATCAGTACTGTGGATCTATCAGGAAATTGACCATTCAAAATAGCAGAACCACGGCTATCTTTACCATGAGATTCAGTTTCAGCATGATTGTCCACTGCGGAGGTTAATTGTCTAAATTTATCCTGCCATAAAGTAAGAAGATGCCTTACTGCATTTGTCAAGATAAGATGCTTCTGCTGATTACTGGGGAATAGTGAAAAATCAAATTAAACAGTAGAGGTATCACCAAAATCGGGAAACAAGGTACTTAATTTCACACAAGTGTCAACCTTATGAAGTACGAACTGAAGGAAAAACCCCAGTGAGATCCATACAATGTGGTGTTGGTGAACAATACTAATTTGCAGATTAAGGTGCTCGTTGACCTATTCTATTACTAGGTTGACTGATTGTGTAACTTTATCATCGTTCCAAGGATTGTCATATTCTCATGTTTCTGATATAATAATAAGGTGAAATGGGATGCCTATAACAAGTAGGAATTATTCATGGTTCAGGACAGTACAAAAATATGCCTTCTAGCACAAAATTTGTCCTCCTTACTTATCCAATGCATGAATCCTTTAGCAGGTAAGTCACAGTCCTGCTCCCAACTTAATCATTTCAAGTATTTCAAAAAGGAACGGACTCAAGAAGCCATATGATTTGAGAAGATTAAACCTTTACTCATAATTTTTTTCTTTTTTATGTACGTTTTTCAGTAGGAGCTTCGTGACAGTTAATGAGGACATCATAGTTTAATAATCAGTTTCTATACATAAGGAAGAGTAATCAATGCATTCTACAGTATATGAACAATGAATAAACACTGACAACCACATGAAGTCACAAGAGTGCTACTTACATGGGAAGTTCTAATCTTCCACTGCAATTGATCATGTAGATGCTGTAGATTCAAGAAAGCAAAAGTCAATTAAGAAAACCCGTCGCTAGACCGATTGACAGAAAACTCATCCCTAGATACCCAAAGAATCCTCTTAAATCCTGAGGAAAAGAAGACAAAATTTATTGCGCTAAGATTCGGGGCCTGTCTATCAACTAATTTTGTTTTGCTCTGCTTTTTTCATTATAAATCTAACACAAGATCTGATCCCACTTGTCTATTCTGAACAATTATCAGTGTGCCAAATAGGTCACCTTAACTCAGCATTAATTGGATGTTCATTGGCTTGATCTTTTCTTTTTAATCATCTGAGACATCTCAATTTCAGGGAAGATTATCTTACTTATTACTATAAGCTTAATGAAATGCACTATATTTTATGTACACCAGACAAACTATCCCCAATTTTTTATGACACAATACATTTAGTTATCAATCCCGCAGAATGATAAAAGTAGTATATACATATTTTTTTTTAGTGGAAGTTCCTTCCACAAACTTTTAGACTGAAGACTAATAATTCTAAACTGGTATGTATTCTGTAAAAGTTAAATCTGTGAGACTATCATGGACATAGAAAAACAAAATATATAGCGTAAAATAAGAACAATAAAATGCAGATATCTCCTTAAAGGATGTTACAACAGAATATGGCATCACCCATAAGCCATGACACTCGTTCTTGTAGCATATGTCATCTGTATGCTATATGATTGTTACCTTTAAACTGTTTGATATGGCAGACGCATTTATGACTTGGGGCAAAATCCCATATTCACCCAATAACCCTAGCATGGATGACATGAAGATATACTTCTCATCATCTGCAGCCTAACAAATACATAACAATCAGTAGCCGTAACAGAAATTAAAAACAATAAAAAAAATAAAAAAACTGGCAGTTTTTAAAAGCACAGACATAAGAAATGCAAGGAACAAATAAAGATGACATATCCAAAGTTATTCAGGCAAACATATAGAAACACTGGACATGTAATAAACTTTATCCTGATTAGAAAACAACTGCTGTCGACTCACATTAGGAAACTTTACACCGACAATCAGACATAAGTTTGTGTTTACATCCATTCTAAAACAATAAATAAGTGGTGAAAGCTCACAAGGCACCAAACAAACCAATTAAGGAAATTTCGGATAAGAACAAAATTTCCAGGTCAAATGATAATTAAAGAGCTCTAGCGCCTACACTTTTCTATGTAAGTTCTGTGAACCAATGGAACACCATACTTCAAGCAGGGAAGAATAAGCTTGTTAAATAAATGAGTAAAAAATGGCATCTAATCTTGTCCATCAGATAGATTATACACAAACTATCATTTCTTTCTCACTCTCGAACCGGTTAAATAATACCATGTACCGACCAGCTGGAGCTCAAACTCAACCTCCACCCATTTATTTTTAGGAAATGTCCACACAACAGATATATCCTCTGAGCTTTTAAATTTTCATCAACAACCTTACAAGTTTTTGGAAAAAAAAGCTTTCCTTTCCCAGGATATAAGCCAAAAAGTTACTTCTATTTTGTATTGTCATGGAGGTCTTCTGAGAAACCCAGTCAAAGAGCTTTTATTGTCATGAAATAGAGACAATTGTAACAAATGGTATTGCAACCCATTTTCCCAATACGATTTCTTGGGCATCATTGTTGCTATTTTTTCTATAAACAACAAAGAATAGGACTTCCTGTTACAAACTACCATAATAATCTAAAATAGCCAGTAACATTTTCAATTATTACTTTACCTTCAATTCATGAGTTAGTTTAAGATTTTCTTCAAGATCTCCTTTTCTGCGAGCCAACTCATTTAACGCAGAAGTAGTGGCTTCGTTCTGCTTCTCATCAATTGCCTATCAAATGAGGTAATATCATTTCATGCTTCAGAAGTTGCAAACAAAGACTACAAGTATCTTCAATTTTACAAAAGCAGAATTCCAAGAAAAAACCATAATAATTCTCAAGCGATGGACAAACCATCCGTAAGTCAGCAAATTTCCTCTCCAATGCATACTTCTCATTCACCAAGCGCAATTCCTGATACAATGAAGACTACTTAATCCTCACATTTGAGTATGCAAAATAACACCAATTAAAAAAAAAATAAAGCAAATATTTATGGGGGGGAAAAAAAAGGCAAGCTATGAACTGATATACCTTCACACAAGCAACAGAAACTTGCCCACGAAGAAATTGGATCTCCTCTTCCTGAGCTCTGGCTCGGGAATAAAGTTCCTGTTCATTAAATTACATAGTGTCAAAATATCAATAAAGTTTCATTTTTTAAGTGTAGATTAATGAAGTACCAGTACCATAGCTTCTGGATCTTTAATATGGACACCATTGTCATCTTTTAAATTCTTTGGAGCAAGCTGTGTTTCAGAGCCATGCCTACAGATGGAAGGGGGGGAAAAGATGCTTCACATCAGGAAGATACTACAAACCACTATAAATTACGTAAGTAATGGGGATCTGTATTTCATGGTATAGATGCTTAATGAAGGAAATAATTAAAAATTTCATAAGAACTTAAGAGCTTTTGTGCAGAGTGCACTGGATGAGACTTATCTACCACATATAAGTTCTTATATGCGCAGAAAAGCTCTTAAGTTCTTATGAAAAATTTCATAAGAACTTATATGAAGTTGAAAATTATGAGACTTTTCAACATCATATAAGTTCTTTTTCAACTTAAAAAGAATATTATAAATATTTATTACTTATCATCCAGATAAGACTTCTAATCCTAAATGGCTGTCTTGTGACTCCAAGGGTTCGTGTTCTCAACCTTTTTAATGGACCAAATAAGAATCTCGCTGCTCTTCTTAATCAATATCTGTTTTGTCGGTTACATTCTTTATTACCATTTTCATTGTCTAGAAACTTCTTAACTAGAAAAGCAATAACTAAGTCTACAATCCACGTATACAAACCACAACTCAAGCTCCGATTTTCAAATATAAAGTTATCTTAACAGTTGACAAAGCATAAAAGGTTCCTACTGTTCTTAATACCAAAAGTCTTTTCCCCAGCAATCTCCGGAGAAACTCTCATGTCCACCATTTTGAGCATAACTAAATTCTAGCCCGTAAGGGTCGTAAAATCATTGAAAAAATAAAGTCCACGAGCTACGCAACCTAATTCGCGCTCTAGGCTAGCATGAAATAATTAACAAGTGCGAAAGAAGTTTCCATCAATTTATTTCCTTCCTTACCAAAAGGGATTTATAACAATGCTCAACTATTAAAAACAGAGAAATACTGAATCAATCAACCTAGAAACACAATCCTGGTGAATAAATACTATTTGTAATAAGCTGGTTTTGGGTATTACCTGTTGAAGACATCAGTGCTCCTATTCTGCGTCCCACGATCCGTCAACTGCTGAGATGCACTTGTACTCGAAGACATCTAATTGGCAGTTCAAGGTTCTCTTCAAGATAACCTCCGATATTAACGTAACTGATTGTTCCCATTATAACTAAGTGAATCTTGCATTTTACTCCATTTCATTATCCCATTCCCGAATTTAGTTTGAAAACTTTTGTATACACCACTGCCAAAAATTGCAAGAAGCTCCCTACAATTAATAAGCTATAAAGAATTCATCAGACTGTAAGAAATATCAAAACAACAAACATTAGGTTCGTACGGCGTTTACCACGAAAACCCAACTATCCAAAATACATATTACAAATGCAATTAATTACAACTAGAGCTTCAATTAGTGAGAAATACCCTTCAAACCCAAATCATTAATCCATTAAAGAACCAATCTTTGTCTTGATTTCAATTTCCTATGGTTTTCGTCCACATTTAGTAATTCCGCTGAATCACAGTCCCTCCTAAAACAGAAAAAATAACAGAAACCCAGTGACCCACGATCAGTGTTGAAGCTAAATCTTAACTCTCCACCCCAAAATTCCAAAAACCCAAATAAAATCAATCAATTCCGCCCACAAAACTAACGAACCGACTCAGGTGTTCAAATTTAACAACTCTAAAATATTTTCCCGAAACAGAAAACAAACAAAATTAAAAACTTGGGAATGTCCCGTAATAGTAATAAACGCAGATAATCATGATTAGAAAATGAATTGGGTACCTGTTGATTTTGCAGAGGGATATATCCGAGGGAGCTATGAAAGGAAACCCAGCTACAGATCTGACACTCTGCCTGCCTAGTAGTCTTAGAGAGAGAAAGTTGTAGAGAGAGAGAGAGAGAGTTGTAGAGAGAGAGATGGGTTTGTTCTTCCGAAGTCAATGGGGGATTAAGCTGGTTGAAGTTTTTTCCCACGTACCATTAATTCCTGCAAAATATGAAGTATTGGTTGGCAGATGGAAGATTGGGTTTTGAAAACGGGATTTTTCCTCTTTTTTTCTACAATATTAAAAATAATATTTGAGATTCACGTTTGTGTGTATTTAATTTTATGGTGGCCAAGAGGATAGGTGGAGTGTGAAACGGCGGCGTCCTTAGAAGTGGGATTCCCTGCCGACTCTAGCAGTTTGTTCCATCCATTCGGATCCGGTTCCTCTCCGGACCTGTCTGTCCCGATGCTGCGGACCTGTTTATTCTGACCCTTGATTCAAATCGTACGACCGTAAATTAATTTTAAAATGTACGTTTCATATCATAGGAATATGATTTAAGAAGTATATTTCATAACACATTCATGCGTTATATTGATAATAGTAGGCATGAATAAATTATCAATCAAACAATTTGAATCAAAGTATTGATGCAAACTGTGATCGTATTGCATTGTAATTCCAATTACATAAGTTATGGGTAGTTGATTGAGTATGTTAATATTGATTAAATTAATTACTCAATTAACGTCGTATTGGGCTTTAAAAGTGAGTTTCAGGAGTCTAGGCATATTGGGCTTTGATCTATTGGGATTGTAAACCAAGTTGCACTTGACAACTTAAGTGAGAAAGCCCAAAAGACCCAAGGAACCTATTAGAT
The DNA here is from genome assembly GCF_019419815.1 of Pyrus x bretschneideri. Taxonomy (NCBI): domain Eukaryota; kingdom Viridiplantae; phylum Streptophyta; class Magnoliopsida; order Rosales; family Rosaceae; genus Pyrus; species Pyrus x bretschneideri. Next base: position 589,787 of record NW_025999546.1, on the reverse strand, counting down.
TTGGAAGTTTCTTACATATATGTCAACCCGATTCAAAACGACACAAAAATAACAAGTTTTGAATTGACACATTAACTAATTGGATCGTTATTATGTTACACATTAAAAACATAACAAGTTTACCCACGAGTAAACTCATTTCAATCCGCTAAGAAAAAAGTTAGTTTGATACTTTTAAACTGCTAAAATACTTTGCTACAATAGTTATAGTATTTAATCTCACATAAGTGTGAGGTTAAAAAAAATTTCAAAGAACATTAAAATTCATAATAATTAATCAAGTGTAGAAATGTGAAGAAAAAAAAATGCAAATATTCGTGATCACATCTTCTACACTTTGAAGATGGGTACAACTTGTTTGGATTTTTAATATCCTACATAGGGGAGTTCAAAATAAATAAAAATTCACAATAATTAGTGTAAATGTATAAAAAATATAAAAAGAATATATAAATACTCGTAATTACATCTCCTACGGTTAAACAATAATTAAACTGTCATTTAAATTTTTAACACCCTCCAAACCCTCGACAAGATGGTTTTGCATATTAAGCCCGCATATAGTGTTTGCAAAAGAAAAGAGACTCGGCCCGTTACGCTACATCCACTCTGACCCACTCTGACCGCCTATTTTGATTCTGCTAGCCCATTAATTCTTCCCTCCCTCCACCACCCACCTCCTCCTTCCCTCAAACGGAACTCCGTTTCCAAAAGCAGTGAAGGAGAGTGGCTTCATGCAAGGGCTTTCTCCGACCACCCGTTCCGGCAGTTCTGAACCGGAAGACTTGACTAAAACTGGTAATTTTCACCGTTCTTTGGATTTACATTCTCTGTTTTTACCACCTCCGTGTTGAATTCACCAGTTTTGCTGCCCAATTTGCCTTGTGTTTTAGATAAGAGAAGTAAAAGAAGTAGACGATATGTTCCGCAGAAGAATTCCGTGGCGTATGCATTGTTAATCACACTTTACCGGTAATCTGGACTTGTATTTAACTGTTTTTTTTTTTTTTTTGTGGATTTGTTTTGTCATATTTTTGGAAGTAGGCGTTAGTAATGATTAGTTTTTCTCAGGGGACTTGAAAATGGGAATGAATTTATGCGTAAACAGGAGCTTATCGATGCAGCTGAAGCGAGTGGACTTTCTCGTGTGCCTATTATGTATATTAATTTGGCAGTTAAATTCTTTTTTGTTTGTAATTTGTGCTTAATTTTGGAATGTTTGTGATGTGTGTTGTTAGGCCAGAGATGGGAAAGGGAAAACCGGGAGGTCCAGGACACTTTGCAGGTTCTGGACGGGAATGGTATAGTGGATGGTCCTGCATGAAGACATTGGTAACCAAGGGCCTAGTTACAAAATCAAGCTGCCCAGCAAAGTATGGCTTTTGTTTCTGCATTTGCTTCTCGTGTTTTTGTGCTACTGAGGATTTATATATTTATTATGTATTTTTTTCTGCCTCTGAACTTGTTAATTTGAATGGTAAAATAGGCCACACTGGTTTTGTGAAACTGAAAATGAACTATTTATAAAACAATCATCATTTACAAATTATACGGTATGAAAGATCTACTTTGACGTGGAATTCATAGAACCTTTGTTCTTTATAGAAGAATGCCTTGTGAACAGGAACATGGGTAAATGTTTACATTCTAGGTAAATGACATTTAAGTTGATTACAACCTTAAGCAAAATACATGAGCTGTGAACCATGTTTTTTATGGTTAGTTTCGAGATGAGCTAGTACTTGCCCGAAGCAAATGCTGAAAAATCATATGTATTATGGCAGTCAATTCTTATAAATTTACAAGTTGTTGAGTTACACTTGGATTGCGTATGTAACAGCAGATGTGTAATGCATGTTGCAAATGTAGGTACATGCTTACTGAAGAAGGTCAAGAAGCTGCATGTGAATGTCTAACCAGGTCTGGTATGGCAGGTCCTATCAGAAAAACTGCTAATGCCAAAGGGCTTTCTGTTCTGGATGTGGATACTACTTCACATCAGGAGCTTGATCATTCTGACTCTGGGGAAGAGGTCATATTGTTATCAACTAATGTGAGTAGGAAGAAGAATTCGCTTGATATTCCAGAGGAATACATCGGGAAGGTATATGTCTAACTAGCTTCTAAATATTTACTTGAACAGTTGCTCTTTTTAACGTATCATGTTAGATTGGAAGTGTCAAAATCGCGCCTATACAGAGTTTTACAACAACCATAATTTAGGAGTCCCAAGTTAACTTCTGGTTATATATTTGCAAGACTGTAGTGGATACTTATAGCACTTTTTTCTTAGATTTGAAAGTCACCTTTTTTCCAGTATTGTTGAGCACAGCTGATATACTGTTAATATGTTGCTAATTGACTTCTTGGTTTTCAGAGTTATCCTGTGCCAAAGTCTACTTTGGATGGTTTTGAAGCAAGTCGGAATGTTTTCTCGTTGCCACCTCTAAGCTTTGGGGAGAGATTTGAAGATGCATATGAAGTAATCTTGGTTTTGGATGATCGAGAGCAATTTGCCACTAGGGGGTCAGTAGCTTATTATTTTTTTTCTTCTGCTGTTTCTTTTTATGATGAAGCTAGTCAATGGTACTTATTGTTCTTTCTTGACAAGAACAGAGTTTTGGGGTTAAAAATAGTCAGCAACATGAATGGTCCTTGCATACATGCTCTCTTTAGATCTCATCACTAGTCACTATCCATATTTCTTGAGTAGGGTTGACAATAATGCAGGAGCTAGTTTTCCATCTTCATCCCCACCTTCACCACTATGACTTATCCCCATCCTTGCCCCCCTCCTTGTCACAGAAGGTGCGCTGCCTAATTATTAATTTCCCCATTTTCACCTTGTATCCATATCCCTGTACCTGAACAACAAATAAGGGGAAAACAAAACACCAAATGGATGAAAAATTGATTCAACCAAGTAATTGTTAATATGGCAAGTATTACCAGTTTTCTATATCTATTTATTTTTCTTGTTATTTTACTATGTTCAATGGTAGTGTTCCTTCCTATTATTTGTCCATTGTTCTGCTAGTGTTTTTAGAATTGTGACTGATTTGGTGTATATTGTGTCTAGATCGCGGCCTGGAAGAATTATTGAGAATGTTCGCACTCAATTCAAAATCAAAATAGAGGTTGTTTTCTCACTCTTTTATATGCTAGTTCTTCCAACGGTTTCGTACATTAACTAGAAGTAGAATGTGTAGCATTGGATATCATTTTATTTTCTGTATTATTGGTTTTTCAAAACAGGTCGACTTTTAAGACTGCTTGTTGTTACCTTGTTTGTATAGTTAATCATCTGCTTCATGTTTGAGTCAGGTGGAACGTTTAAATACAATGGAAAATAAACCGAGACATTCTTGCAACTGGGGCTCATTAAAGCAAGAAACCCACCATGGGATTTCAGTTTTTCCTCTATGAAGCACTCAACTGATTTAGTCTGTTCAGCCTTGGTTAAGTACGGCATAAGCTCATCAGTTTCACTTTCACCGTACTGGGACTAACTTAGTAGTTTAAGTAGCTAGCATAGGACTCAACTGCCCTATTTGTTGCTGCTTTGAAAATATTTTTACATGGTTCTCTTGTTACTTTTAGGCAATCTATCTCTTACGAAGATCGGTGGAAAGATATAGAGATATGAAAAAGGATTTGTACATGGTCTTTATAGATTTGGAAAAGGCGTATGATAGGGTCCCAAGAGACATTCTTTGCAGGATTTTAGAGAAGAAAGGACTACGAGTAGCAAATATCGAAGCTATAAAGGATATGTATGATGGAGCAAGGACTGCTGTAAGAACTCACGAAGGACAAACCGAAAGCTTCCCCATAACTGTAGGGTTACATCAAGGCTCATCTTTAGGTCCTTACCTATTTGCATTGGTAATGGATGAGTTAATGGGACATATTCAAGGTGATATTCCTTGGTGTATGTTTTTCGCAGATGATGTAGTGTTGATAGATGAAACTTAGGAAGGAGTAAATGTGAAGCTTAACCTTTGGAGAGAAGTGTTGGAATCTAAAGGTCTTCGCCTAAGTCAGTCAAAGACAGAGTATATGGAGTGCAAGTTCAGTGTAAACGGAGGCTCAAATGAGTTAGGGGTGAGGATTGGAGATCAGGTGCCAAAGAGCGACCGCTTTAGTTACCTAGGATCTACCTTGCAAAAGAACGGAGAGTTGGATGAAGACCTCAACCATAGAATACAAGCTGGATGGATGAAGTGGACGAGTGCATCCGGCGTGTCGTGTGACCGTTGTATGCCATTGAAGCTCAAGGGAAAATTTTATGGGACGGCAATAAGGGCGGCAATGCTTTATGGCATGGAATGTTGGGAGGTGAAGCATCAACACGTACATAAAATGGGCGTAGTGGAGATGAGAATGCTTCGTTGGATGTGTGGGCACACGAGAAAGGATAAGATTAGGAATGAGGATATCCGAGGTAAAGTAGGAGTAGCCGAAATTGAAGGAAAGATGAGAGAAAATCGGTTACGGTGGTTTGGACATGTGAAACGAAGGCCTACTAACGCTCCGTTTAGAATATGCGATTACGGGATAGAGTTTAAGGGCCGAAGGAGTAGAGGAGACCTAGGAAGACTTTGGAAGAGACTCTAAGAAAAGACTTAGAGTACTTGGATCTAACGGAAGAAGTGACATAAGACCGAGCACAATGGCGTTCTAGGATTCATATAGCCGACTCCACTTAGTAGGAAAGGGCTTTGTTGTTGTTGTTGTTGTTGTTGTTGGTTCTCTTGTTACTTTTCATGACAGTGAGATAAAATCAAGCACATTATTTCGCATCTTCTAATCTGTTCTACTTGTTGTTTATACCCACTGGTGAAATCCAAAGTCCAATTTCTGAATTTGAGTATGTTACTCATAAACTTCAGTTATGATTCTAAGAGCTTTCTTAATAATTATTTGGCCATGCCATTCTTGTTGTTACAAATGTTTTGGGTCTGTCTTAGTGTTCCTCACGTGTTTGCTATTTCACTTATCAAGTTGTTGCGATTGACCTAAATGGCATCGTAAGACTATTTTTGATAAATTCATAAAGAGAAATTATATTGTAGGTACCACCAGCCAGCATTTCTGAGTGGTAGTATGGTCCGCTAGAATTTTGCCATTGTACAGTTCTGGAATATAAAAGAAAATTTTCCAGCCATTATTTTACTATGTAAATAATTGTGGCTTGTGGTAGTGAAAGATAACTCCTTATATTAGTTCCTGTTGCAATATATTTTCTTCTAGCTGTGGAAACTGTATTTAACAATCTGACTCTTCTACAGGTTAGAAGGTTACCAGTTGGAGACGGAATCTGGATAGCTCGCCATAAACATCTTCAGAGCGAATACGTGCTTGATTTTATAGTTGAGAGGAAGAAAGTCGATGATTTGCGCTGTTCAATCAGAGATAACCGTTACAGAGACCAAAAACTGAGGCTTTTGGTATTGATTCTTAAGACTCATGGGTTTATCTTTATTAGCTATACAAAAATTTGCTATAATATGTTGATACTACTGTTTTACAATTGTTTCAGCATAAACTAAGCTGCTCCTTTACATGCTTAGTATTTATTTTATTGTGGAAACTTGAGTTTCTCCTAATAATATATCTTTACCTTTTAATATCTGCTTTCACTGCATTTAATTGGAAAATGTTGAATTACAAACCTTAAATGTTACAGCATGAAAAGGAGAATACCTGAGTAAAAACCTGAAACATATTCCTATCAGTTGTTCTTATTCTCTTTCCTCCCATAACTATGGATATTATAAATTGAACGTCACATGATTGTCCCTTTTGAGGATTTAATATTTAAAACATTTTGTCTGTGCTCATTTCATTGCTTAAGTATCTAGGATGAACAATTTGATAAAGAAAATCATGTATCTCCTCCTGTAAAATGCATTACCCAGGCGGGGAATTTGGTGGCTGCAGTTTTAGGCCAGATGCACTTGTGATTGTGGCATTGGGTGCATACTGCACATCTTAGTGCTTATTTTCCCAGTCTAAATTGACAGTGTTTTTTGGTAGGTATTGGCAATAAACGTTCTTTTTTTTTATTGAAAGTAAATAAATCAAAAGTTCGTATGCATCAAAAACTTGTTTGAAGAAACAAAGTAAATGATTGAAGCATTCTCTAGTTTGGAGAAAACTATTGGGAGTTTTGAGCAAGAATAAAGTAGCATTATCTTGGGTAGTGTTTGTTATGGTCTTCATACGTTGTGTTTAATAGTTTAGTGAAACAGTGGTTTCATTTTACATATGAATTTATTGCCACTCCCCACAGTCCTCATTCCGGACTCACTGACACCGACCAGTTTGGGTTGTTTAGGCTGTCACACCTGTTTTCTGGCATAACCGAACAGAACCCTAACCGATGGTGGTGGTGGTGGTGGTGGTTCTATCAGCAGTTGAGTGGTGGGGGTGGGCCATACCAAATTCCCCCCACCCCTAACAAGGAGTACTATTTGGTTTAGCAGTGCTTATGAATGCAGAATTTTCTGATTTATTTAGTTACTTGGCAGAGTAAATTTGTTGAGATTGAGTTTTTATGTTTGCTGAATTATGGTTTTCTTGACTTTGTTGTAGTGATATTGATACCTTGTTTTGCATTATACTTTGTATACTAAAGGAAAACATGCTTTTATAGTGAAACCTCTATATAGTCATAATGTTGGGACCAAACCAATTTTATAACTTTAGGGAGGTTATTACTTAATAGACATGTAGTTCAAAAAAATTATTTTTTGACTAAGTTATCCTTAATGAATGTTGCATGGATACAAAGAACCACATTAGTAGTAAAGCATATGAATTTCCAAGATGAAGCTTACGAATCTCCAAGATGAAGTACTAGAAAAAGAAAGACACCTAATCTCTAAAATATTTTATTTCATCTTAAATTTTTAATCATAAAAATATAGCATATGTTTTGACATTGACAATTATTACTATGTGGAGGCAAGTTTTTTAAGACAGGACCTAGAAAAACTCACTTTATTACAATATGGAGTTTATTCTTACATATAACTGGCCCAAGTTAGGACCATATTTTTCTTATGACTACATGGAGGTTATTCCTTTATAGAGTATCACGATAGAGAGGTTTTACATGGCCCAAATTATTACACCATAATTTTAAATATTTGGTTTATAATATATAAGCCCTAACTCTTGGTTTGAAGCACTTGAATGGGGATCTAATAGATCCTGACCTTGTGTTTATGTAAGGTATGATTCACTCCATGGCACTGTAGTGAATGACTGAAATTGATTGCTGATGCCTTCCTTTGGATCTTCATTATACATGAAAACTAATGAGAACGTACAAAGGCGGATTTGTATTAGTCTGTCATTGATTTGCTTGTGGCGCTTCATGTTCGGCTTCTTTTGTCTCTCACTGTCTACAGAGAGGATTTGTTTGCTTCTAAAGAGATTGTTCACCTTTCCTGAGAACGTTGGGTTCACTGTGAAATATATTATTTCATGTTTATTCTGACATGTTTGCTCCTTCAATTGCATGTGGCAGAGATGTGGTCTTAAGAAGCTGATATATCTTGTGGAAGGTGATCCAAATTGTTCTGAAGCAGCGGAAAGCATTAAAACAGCGTAAGCATTTTTGTGAATATTCCTAATGGCCATGTCTCTTCATTCTTGACTATTCCATTTAAAGAAAATCATTTTTAAACTGAGAAGTAAACCTCTCATTTGTATAAGTCATCAATTGAATGGTGATGAATTTTCTTTTACCTTCTGTTTCCGTATGTCCTACATCAGTGTAGTACTCGTTTTCCAATACTACAACCCAGCCAAAATATTCTCTTGGTCTTGGGTACTGTTCACAGCCCTTTAAAAGGCTCAAATAAATTCTTCCATATCATGTAAGCCCCTAATTCAAACCCTAGTTTCTGCACTTTTGAAACCGTAATCTCTAGCCATTGCACTTCAAATAGTCTTCCGAAAGAATGCCCAATATCAAACCTCCTTGCTGCCTTATATATCTGTATTATCAAACAGGAAATCTAGCCCCTCCAAACCTGTATTCTGAGTTGTCTTTCGTATAATAATTATGGTCATTGAAGTAGGGTTAATTTTGAAGGATAACTAGAAAAAGATGGCATATTCTTACCATCTCTGGTTTCGATTAAAGGTTCTGTAGTATATACTTTTAGTTAGCATGTTAAGAAAAACTAAAGAGATAAGAGATATTAGTTTTAAATTTTAATACACATCTGAGGATCCTATAATCCTGTTATTTAGGTCATGTTCTCAATTTGCCAGTCCAGTTTTTAGGTACCCATGATGATTTTGCACTTCTCAAAACCCTTTGTGTGAGCGACTGAAAGTAAATCATATAATAATTCTTCTATTTATGTCCTAATGATTGCAAAAGAAACAATTATCATTTGGAATCCATCTTCAACAGTTATAGTTCTCATTTCATACAGCTGTTTCACAACTGAAATTTTGGAGGGATTCGATGTTCAAAGAACCAGTGGCTTGGCTGATACACTGAAGAAGTATGTTCATCTTACTCAAGCGATAACTCAGTATTACAAATCAGAGTATTTGGAGGAACAAAGTATGAATGCTGGGGTCTGCCCTTCTTTTGATGATTTTATCAAAAGGTGCCAAGACCTGGATAAAATGACAGTTAGTGACGTATTTGCCATTCAGCTCATGCAGGTATGAACTGTTTCTGAGAGAAAGGAATATCATCTCTTATTTGACAGTTAACGATGTCTTGGTTGGCTCTGATCCCTTAATATAACAATGTATGGGTTCATTTATGGATAGTCAAATGGAAAGAAATTAAATTCTGTGGGTTTGGCTTTTTCCTTTTTACATGTATATCTAATATATACTGTCAACTTCTGGTGAGTGTCTGGAATTATAAATGCAGGTACCCCAGGTAACTGAGGAAGTTGCCATAGCTGTTCTTGATTTGTACCCCACGCTTTTATCTCTTGCCCGTGCCTACTCTCAGCTTGTAAGTCCTCACTCCCTTGGTTGGAATTTGAAATGCAATGGTGAATACCTATCACCAAGCGTGCCGCCCTTGGTGCTTCGGTGTGCAACCCTTTTTCTGCTCATTACATTTCCCTCCTAAAACATTTTCTACTTTACGTTCATTAATTTGCAATCTTTTAAGATTTCTTGTAATCTTGTTAAAAATAAAAGAGTTTAACGGTTGCTGGGTCATGACCGCATGGGACGGAGGGATTAAAGGTGGAAACAGAAATACTTTGTTTTCTTTTCTTAATTCTATTTCAGTTTGGTCTGATTACATTACCAAATAGCATTGATCTGTTTGTTTACTTATTTAACCTTGTTCTAACATTTTTTTTTTTTCACTCAAATTTCTTCATTTGTTTGTAAATTGTAAATAGGAAGGCGACGTCGATGCACAGGAGAAGATGCTTAAAACGCAGAGTAACAACGTTGTCAATGCAGGTGCTAGTAAAAATATATTTCAACTCGTATGGGGAAATTGACTGTTTCTTGTCCTACGTCGTGAACGGACAATGAGTTTGACTAAATCAGAAACTCATATGGGCATGATTGAGTCGTATTGTAAGCAAAATCAAGTCAAACTTTGTCCGCAGGTAATTTTAAGAGTCGCATATCAGTTACGTGGTGGTTGTGTTTCCATTCAACGTTTTGCAATGTGGGTAAATGACGCGTTTTTTATGTCATGGAGCTAGATTATAATATTTGAATACGTCTTATAGGTTTTGAAATAAAACCTACATCCACTACTCCATCCTCCTCCTACATGGACTGCCACGTGGATGAAAGTTTTATATATTGCCTTATATTGTAAATGGAGGTGTGAATGCCGACATAAATAAGCATGTGAATTTGAAGAATGAAAGTTAAAAGAGGTTTGGTATTTACTATTTGGGTGTACAGAATTTCAACATTCAATATTGGACGTTTGCATGGTAAGTGTTCTGTATAAAGAGCATATGCAATGTATGACAAACATTATAAGAGAAACATACGGAGGAAATACCATAGAGCTAGATTAGATAGATAGGGAGAAAAATATTAAAGTTATTTTTGTACTCTTATTATTTTAAATAATAAAAGAAAGTATTACTGTTATCTCGAGAACATAGAGATACTTGCTGAATCTCGTAAACATTATATTTTGTTTACTTTATGTTCTATAACACATATCCTCCATTTCATAACATCTTCATGTGTTTATACAATATATAGCCGCGTAGCCGGCTGAATTTGACACGTTCGTCGATTAACGGATAGACTATAAGGTAGAAAAATCAATGTTTGCGTTCGGAATGAGACATAATGATTTCGAATAAGTGATTAACATTCCTGATATCTCTCTCTGTCGTTTTCCCCTTTCACTTTTACAGTTGGACACGGATTTACACTGAAACTCAAACCACCGCCTCGCACATCTCACCATCAATAATTCTCCACCCCAAATTTTACACTGAAACAAACAGTAAAAATCTGTGAATCCATGAGGGACAAGTCCAGCGGCTAGCAGAACGGCAGTTGCCAGGCCTTGCGCCCCCTGCATGGAGCGACGTCAGCGTGACATCAGCGAGCGCACATAGGCCCCGCGACGAGAAATTAAATCAGTGGCCAACTGCTCTCTGCTGGAGTCGGTATCTCGGGCGCGGATCGCGAAGGTCTTGGTCCCCTGCAGGTCGTAATTGACGAGAGAGTCGAGAGTGGTGGAAGGAAATTGGGTGGTGGGAGGTCAGCAAATTGGGTAGGTTCGGTAAGGAGCAGATCAAGAGTGTTTCTTGGGAAGAGAATCCTCTCTTGACCTCATGATGGGGATCATTTTAATTATGAAATCCGAATCGTTTAAATTTAATTCAATGATTACAATTATTATAATTTTTTAAAGAATTTTTTGTTTAAAACTGTTGAATTAAATTTGAACTATCCAGATTTTTGGATCAGGAGTATCCTCAATCCTAAGCCGAGGAGAGGATCCTCTTCCTCTTCTTGGGGTTGGACTACTTCAAAAAGTATATATATTTAATCTCCCTTGTCCTTTTCAAACTGTTGCACTTGCTCCCACCCGCCCAAGACTTTCATCGTTTACTTCTCCGTCTTCCGGAAAAATCAACGGAAATAATGAAAATGTTTTAAAAATTTTAAATTTTAATAATAATAATAAAATATAAAATAAAATAAATAGTATCATATTTAATATTTTAATGTAAAAATCTAACTTTTTTAACGTAAGAATATAATTTTTTATTAAAATAAACAGTCAAGTACAAAATTTTTTTTGTTTGTTAAAACTCCTAAAAATTAAATCCCGCCCACTTTTCTAAATTCCAAATACGACCCATTGATTCCGCACCCAAATGATTCAATCACCTCCAATTTCCACAAAAACCCACCAAATTTATAAACCCACCACCATGCTGCTCCTCCAAACCCAAATCCCTAAACCTCGCCTTCATGGCCTCCCTGCTCTTCCTCTCTCTCCTCTCCCTCACTCTCTTCCTCTCCCTCTCCTCCGCCTCACGCCACCGCTCCATCTCCCCCCAACCCCAGATCCAGCTAGCCTGCAAGGCCACACGCTTCCCCGACGCGTGCCAAGCCTCGCTGAGCAAGCTCGTCACTGACCCAAACGTCACCCCTCTCGAGACTATCCATTCGGCCGTCAAGGTCTCTGATGACGGCCTCAAGACCGCGCAGGGCATGGTCCACACTATCCTGGACTCGTCCGCGGGGAACATAAACCGCACCACCGCCGCGAAAAACTGCCTCGACGTCCTCGCCAACTCCCGGTACCGAATTTCCCTCACCACCGATGGATTGTCAAGTGGTCGCGTTAAAAACGCACGTGCCTCCATGAGTGCCGCGTTGCTCTACCAATACGACTGCTGGTCGGCTCTCAAGTACGCAAACGACACCCAGATGGTCAACAAGACGATGTCGTTTCTCGACTCGCTGATCGGAAAATCCAGCAACGCGCTCGGCATGATTTGGTCGTACGACAACTTCGGAAATGACACTAAGAAGTGGGGGCCGCCGAAAACCGAGCGGGACGGGTTCTGGGAGCGGATCCCGGGCGGAGGGTCCGACCAGGGATTTCGGGGCGGGATTCCGTCGGGTTTAAAGGCGGACGTGACGGTGTGCAAGGGGAATTCGTGTGATTACAAGACGGTGCAGGAGGCTGTGAATGCCGCGCCGGATAACGCGGGAGATAAGAGGTTCGTGATTGGGATAAAGGCTGGGGTTTACGAGGAGACCGTGGGGGTGCCCTTAGAGAAGCGGAACGTGGTGTTCTTGGGAGATGGGATGGGCAAAACGGTCATTACAGGGTCGTTGAATGTGGGCCAGCCCGGAATTTCCACCTACAACACTGCCACCATCGGTACGTTTACTACGCGTCACTTTTTGGTTTTTTTAATTTTCTTTTTAATTTTTTTATCTGCCGCCGTGGGTATTTAGTTTTTTAAGATTTTTGTAATATAACGTCATATTTGGTTAGTGAAAAAATGCATGGTGGATCACACTTATAAAACGCGTTTGGTACGTGGCGTGGGACATAGCACAATTGGTCTGAACACGCTCGTCCAATTCCGTTTTGTTCCAAACATGGCATACCAACTATAGCACGGAACCTCTGTTTCGTCCCATTCATCCTATTTCATCCTGTCTACGTACCAAACTCTCCCTTATGGTGTGACCCCTCACCCACGTAATCTCAGAAGTTGAGGTTGAGGATGAGGATGGGTGCTGTAATTGCTGATTGTTCGTCAATCTTATATGTATCGCAGGAGTTAATGGTGATGGGTTCATGGCGAGTGGTCTCACGGTCCAGAACACAGCAGGTCCCGACGCCCACCAAGCAGTTGCTTTCAGATCAGACAGCGACCTCTCCGTAATCGAAAACTGCGAATTCATAGGCAATCAGGACACTCTCTATGCTCATGCCAACCGACAATTCTACAAGTCGTGCACCATCCAAGGCAATGTGGATTTCATCTTCGGAAACTCTGCTTCCATCTTCCAAGACTGCACCATCCTTGTTCGTCCTAGACAGCTCGAACCGGAGAAGGGCGAACAGAATACAGTCACGGCCCATGGAAGAACAGACCCCGGGCAGTCAACGGGCTTTGTATTTGAAAACTGCTTGATCAATGGCACGGAAGAATACATGAAGTTGTATCGGAGCAAGCCGCAGGTGCACAAGAACTACTTGGGGAGGCCGTGGAAGGAGTACTCGAGGACTGTTTTCATAAACTCGAGTATGGAAGCTCTTGTTGCACCGCAAGGGTGGATGCCTTGGGATGGGGATTTCGCTTTGAAAACCCTTTTCTATGGAGAATTCGGGAATTCCGGCGCGGGTTCTGATTTGTCCCAGAGAGTGAAATGGAGCAGCAAGATCCCACCCGAGCATGTTAATACGTATTCTCTGCAGAATTTTATCCACGTAGATGAGAGGATTAAAAGCATGAAATATTAGCGGGATTTTAAATTCCCCTTTTTAATAACAAAATACTAATTAGTGAGTGCACTAGGATCTCAATACATTATGTGCGTCAATCAATTAAAGAAAGAAAAATCAATTTTGCTTCATCTATCTTCCACTTAAATGATTTTCTTTTCTTTTAATGAAGAAAAATCATATCATTTAAGATATATATAAACAGATTATATTAATACATTTCATAAAACTGACACAATATAAACGTACCAAAATTGAAAATCAATGTACCAATATTGGATATAAACGTGCCTATCAAATATACGTACCAAAATCAGAAATTAATAATAACCTATACATGCACTTGGAAATCAATGTATCAATATTAGAAATAAACGTAGTGATTAAATAAACGTACTAAAATTGAAAATCGACAATGGTTTATACGTAACATGTTGCACTTAAACCTAACAATAATGATACATAATAGACTGTTGTTGATTTCCGATTTTGGCACGTTTATTTCCAAAGTCATTTGGCATTTCTTCATCAAATTTTGAATATCTTTGTAATCATTCTTTTATTGATTCAACAATGTTCCTTGTAATATTATCCCAAACTAATCTGTGATAGGTATGGTTTTAAAATCCGTTTGAGTGGCCTCGTTGTAAGTTTACTTTTCCTTTAAAAAAATAATAATAAGTTCAATAGCAATTAGCGAATTGGTTCCAAGATATTTTTCATTGATCGAAACACGGTTAGTACATCACGTATTTTTATACAAGTAGTTGAAAATTTTATTTTTTAAGTTAATAACATTTTAGCACATATATTCCAACATTTATAAAATAACACGTAATATACTACCTGTATTTCGTACCGCACTAAAAATCTATCCAAGGCCTGCCCCTTCACTCGCTATAGAACTGGCCATGGCCGAAGCCGTTGACTGAACAGTGAAACAGGTCACTCCCTTCCTCCAATCAAAGAAGCTGCAATCTGCAACTGAAATTCTTTTCTTATCCATCCCAAAAATAAATAAAACCAACAAAAAAATCAGCAACAAACCAAAATCCCGACATATCACATGAATTTCCAAATCCTTTACTATATTTGACCCATCCATGCCGCCCTCCTTATTTAAACCTCCATGGCAATGGCAACGGCAACGCTGTGCATCTTCTTCTTCTCCCCGCAAAACCAAATTCCTCCTCCTCATGGCTTCCCTCTTCCTCTCTCTCCTCTTCCTCACTCTCTACCTCTCTCTATCCTCCGCCTCTCACCACCACCACCAGCCCACATCCCCCCTACCTCAGATCGAACAAGCCTGCAAAGCCACGCGCTTCCCCGACGCGTGTCAAGCCTCCCTCACCAACCTCGTCACTGACCCCAGCACCACCCCTGTCCAGACCATCCAATTCGCCGTCCAACTCTCCGGCGACGGCATCGAGACGGCGCAGGGAATGGTCAAGACTATCCTGGACTCCTCCGCGGGCAACCTAAACCGCACGACCGCCGCGAATAACTGCCTCGAAATCCTCGCTAACTCCCTGTACCGAATTTCTCTCGCCACCGACAGTCTCTCACGCGGTAAAATTAAAAACGCGCGTGCCTCCATGAGCTCCGCGTTGCTCTACCAGTACGGCTGCTGGTCGGGCCTCAAGTACGCCAACGACACCAACATGGTCAACGAGACGATATCGTTTCTCGACAGTTTGATCGCCAAATCCAGCAACGCGCTCGGCATGATGGCCTCGTACGACAACTTCGGTAACGACACAAAAATATGGGCCCCGCCCAAGACGGAGCGAGACGGGTTCTGGGAGCGGCTGGAGCACGGAGGTCCGGACCCGGGATTTCGGGGCGGGATGCCGTCGGGTTTAACGGCGAACGTCACGGTGTGCAAGGAGAAATTGTGTGATTACAGGACGGTGCAGGAGGCGGTTAATGCCGCACCGGATAACGCGGGAAACGAGAGGTTCGTGATCGGGATAAAGGCTGGGGTGTACGAAGAGACCGTGAGGGTGCCCTTAGAGAAGCGGAACGTGGTGTTTTTGGGGGACGGGATGGGTAAAACAGTCATTACCGGGTCGTTGAACGTGGGCCAGCCTGGAATTTCCACATACAACACCGCTACCGTCGGTAGGTATTTTTATTTATTTTTCTATTTTTCAGAAATTATCGTAAATATTTTTTGTTTGATAATTTGAATATACTATTACGTCACAACTTGGCGGTGAAGAGTGCATTGCCATTGTCATGTAGAGTACGGGGAATTAGGCGCATGCGGTATGGGTAGTAGCTTTACCCACAAGTAAATGGAACTCGCTCTACGAGATACGTTTTCATCGCTAACGTTTTCAGTAAATATGATACAAGTAATGTTACTTGCCGTATAGAATTATAGCTAGCTTAATAGTACCTTACTGCTTATCGTATTTCGTATTACTACTGCGTTTTGTTGGACGACGTTTTTATCAGAATATGTTTCCTTCTCATTTAAGCAACAATACCTAGTTTCGCATCACTTGTTCTATAATTTTTCATGTCATTGAATCATAATTATCTTGCATTATTTTGTTAATTTGTTGATGTATGTGACAGGGGTTGTTGGTGATGGGTTCATGGCAAGCGGACTGACAATCCAAAACACGGCCGGTCCCGACACCCACCAAGCAGTTGCTTTCCGATCAGACAGCGACCTCTCCGTGATCGAAAACTGCGAATTCTTAGGCAATCAAGACACCCTCTACGCACAAGGCAACCGCCAGTTCTACAAATCATGCACCATCCAAGGCAACGTCGATTTCATCTTTGGAAACTCAGCTTCCATCTTCCAAGACTGCACCATCCTCGTCCGTCCACGGCAACTCCTACCCGAGAAGGGCGAAGACAATGCCGTCACAGCCCACGGAAGAACAGACCCTGCGATGACAACGGGTTTCGTGTTTCGAAACTGCTCGATCAACGGCACGGAAGAGTACATGAAGTTGTACCGGAGCAAGCCGGAGGTGCACAAGAACTACTTGGGAAGGCCGTGGAAGGAGTATTCGAGGACGGTTTTTATAAACTGCAGTATGGAAGCTCTTATTACACCCCAAGGGTGGATGCCTTGGAGTGGGGATTTTGCTCTCAACACCCTTTTTTATGGGGAGTTTGGGAATTCTGGACCGGGTTCTGATTTGTCCCAGAGATGGAACTGGACCAGCAAAATCCCATCTGAACATGTTAATGCGTATTCTGTGCAGAATTTTATTCAGGGAGATGAGTGGATGTCAACTTGAAATATTATTATAGGCTATTTTTAATTATGAATATTGATGGGAAATAATTTTTATACACTACATTTTATAAACTGTTTAAATTATTTAATTCAAAAGCTGTTTGTTAAAAAATAAATAAATAAATAAAAACACTGAAAATAAAAAGGATTATTGTGTTGGTGAAGAAATACGAGCGTGAAAATCATTTTTGCGTCAATTAGAAATCAGTCCTATTGTGGGCCGAAAATTTTAGGTATTATGAGAGTGATTGCAATACAAAAATGAGCAATTGTAGAGTAAAAATTAGATGAGTTCCACAATTAATAAGTAGAACTCACCTTTATCAAACTCACACCATTGATACCTAACAATTGTGTTACAAGAATCAAACTCAAGGTGATAAATTCTAACACATAAAAGTTAAACTCGCTCGAACTACTGTGAAAGGCCATAGATAACAACACATACTTTAGTGGAATGGAATTATACAAGGATTTGTTTGGTTGACACATTGAAGTGTTCACATGCTTTTATGAAATCAAAGATGTTCGATTGATTTTCCTCAAAAAAGAAAGAAAAAACAAGTATTCAGAGTATTATTTGCAGTGGAAGTTTGCTGAGCCTGTTGTCCAAGAGGCTTTGTGTGGCTTGGATAGAGTTGTTTCCTGACTCGATACATGTAAATCTCGTTTGATTCCTTGTGGAGCCCCCTTTCGGAACAACTGGGAAACCTCTGTGTAAACCTACCAACCAACGCCATTGCCGGTCTCTTATGCCATCCACATTCGATTTACATCTCCCATAAAACTCCATCGTTGACTTTGATCGGTGTGGACCGAGTGATAAGCCTCTCAAGTGATTCACTTGCAATATCGCACAATAATGCGACATAAACAAAGTATCTAATGCACGCCTTGTTATATGCCCGTAAACCTCCTCGAGTGATAAACCACATCAGCCTGATGAAGAACTAAGACGAGAATCCTATCATTTCAAAAAACAAAAAATGGCTAGAGTCATTCGAGTGTAAATATAAGGATAGAAGAAGATACGGGGAAGATATCTCACAGGAAGAAGCATTAAAACACCAATAGGAACAACTGATACTATGTCGGTCAGAGTTCTCTGTAGACCTTTCTTTTCTTTTTCTGTCAGTTCATCTCCATGAAAGACCCTTCTCAGCAACCCCACAGTGGCAACAACGTCAATAGCTAGCAATTGAGTTCCTTGCCACACATCCTGCTCATCATTTTTAGAAGAAACAAAAATAATTAATGAGAAGGAAATTGGAATCTGTGAACAAGTCCACAGGAACAAATGTAAAACTAATAAAACTCATATTTTACAAAATGTAGGAGTCAACATCCTGCTTTGTGGTTTACACAGAGGTTTCCAGTTGTTCGGAAAGGGGGCTCTACAAGGAATCAAGCATGAACCAGCACATATGGAAACAACTAAATCCACAACCAAACCAAAAAAGCAATATCAAACTAAAGTTTTATCTGTCAAAAAAAAAACCAGGCCTACCTAACATAGAACTGAGGGCAAGAAACTTTTGCTTGACCAAGTTTTGTAATTACTACGTTGCATGTCAGTGCAAGCATGAGGAGAGATGTGTCACTTGTGTTGCTAGACCCCTAGTGCGTTACCTTACTAAAAACCTGGAAGCAGATTGAAGGAGGATTAAATCTGTATAATCTTCAAATCCATCTAGAAAAATTAGAAGCCACATTAAACAATAGAGGATAACATACACATTAGTTGCAGCAGTAAAGCATGGGTCCCCTGCAAATAATTAACAAAGGACGTTACCACCATGGAACTTGCTTAGAGATAATTTGATACACCACTCATAAGCTTCAGGTTGCTTGGCTGATAGTTGATCCCAGATTAAGCTCTCAAGGGAAGAAGATTGTCTTAATAAACTGCAATGATGCATTAGTTAAACATATTGAAAATCTTAAACCAAATAAGAGGAAATCTTACGGTTAATAAAATCTATAAGCAACCAAAGTGGATAGAAAGCACACACCAGTTGCATTGAAACCTTTGAGTGAATAAAAACGCATAATTGAAATTTCAAAGTCCTCAGTGTAGTATTCCAAATCCAGAAAAACAAAGCAGATTACACATTTTCACTTTCATGCTAACAAATTAATCTACTTAATTTACAGTTCAAAAATAAAGTAAGGTTGTTGAAGCTGATACTGAAAACTTTATGGTCGCCTTATTACAATTGACTGTAAAAGGGATCAAATTTTGCCATTTTTATGGAAGTGAGGAATGGACCGGTCCTTAATTCATACACAGGACTACTCATACTTAAAGCCAAGTTTAGAATACATCCTTATTAGCAGCACTGGCAACATAGGAGATCACTGTTTGAATGGACTAGCTACAAAACTGATCAACTTCCACAAATGAACTCTTAAGTTTTGAATATAAGTGGTGTATTACCTCCTTTGAACAAAAACGTTTATGTCTCTGTCTCTACCACCCATGCAATCTCACTTGAAGCTTGCAATAAGGAGTGTCGTAGAAGGCAGCCTTGGCAGCCTGGTTCCTTAAGCACCTATAAGCTAGGTGTAGAACTAAATCTTTTTTATCAATTCCAACTCCACGATGTAGACACCAAGGAAGATGGTGTGCCTCTCTATATACACTCCACTCCAGGCACTGCATAAAGAGAGTTTCCAAGAAGCTCAACCTTTTAAACTAAATAACTAATACCGGGTATCTTTTTAATCCCTCGCTCTTCCATTTTGGTTCTCACAGCAGAAACATCAAACCAGCGGCCTGTTGCTGCATAGATATCAGACAAGAGCACATAATTACCAGGATTTTGGGGTTCAAGCTCAAAAAGTCGATAAGCAACTAACTCTCCTAGCTCAGCATTGCAGTTTAGCTTACATGCTGCTAGTAGTGCACCCCAAGCGCCAGCATGAGGCTTCTCATGCATTGATTTTAGAAGATCATAAGCTGCTTTTAACCGTCCTGACCGGCTAAGAAGACTAACTATACATGCATAATGATCAGGAGAGGGATTTAAATGGTACTTATGTCTCATTGATTCAAAGAAGTGCCAACCCTCCTCTACAAGCCCAGAGCGACTACAAACTGTCAGGATGACTGTAAAAGCAACCTCATCCGGGGCAAAACCTTCAGTTAGCATCTTATTGAAGAGGGAAACAGCCTGATCCCCTTGACCATTAATCGACAACCCTTGTATCATAGAACAATACGAAATCAAATCCTGCTTAGGCATCTCTTCAAACAAACGAGTTGCTCTTTCCATATTCCCACACATTGCATTCATGTTAATCAGAGCTGCGAGAACATGAGCCTGACGAACATCAATGGAGCTCTGGCTCAGGTAAGAATCAACCCATTTAGCCACCTGCAAGCAACCCACTTGGGAACAAGCTGACATCAAGCTCACCATTATAAACTCATCAGGCTTAACATTCTTCGTACTCATTTCTTGAAATATCTTTAAAGCCTCGTTAGGTTGACCATTTTGAGCATACCCTGATATCAATGCTGACCACGCAACGATATCTTTATCCGAGCATTGCTCAAACAAAAATCTCGCAGACGCCATATCTCCACACTTGGCATATCCATCGATCATAGTAGTATAAGAAACCACATTCTTCTCAGGCATTTGATCAAAGATCCTCCTAGCATTGACCAAATCCCCCATCTTTACAAACCCACTAATAATCGCATTCCACGACACTGCATTTCTCTGGGGCATCTGATCAAACAGCTTGTTGGCCTCCACCAAATCCCCAACACTAGCATACCCAACAACCATAGTCGTCCAAGAAACCACACTTCTCTCAGACATTCCATCAAACACCTTGCGAGCGCAAACAATCTCCCTGCATTTCCCGTACAAATCAATCAAACTGGTGCCTACAAACACATACCCGTCAACTCCACACCTCACCGCCGACCCATGTATCGCCCTTCCTTCCCAGACCCTCCCCTCACTCGCACACGCCTTAAAGAGAGACGGGTACGTATACCTATCCGGAAGGCCTTCCTCCCTCTTCATCCGAACAAACAGAGAAACAATGCGCAAAAAACCAGACCTTTCGCAGTACCCTTTGATCAGACAGTTCCAGAGAAAGGTGTCGGGCTGAGGACGCGGTCAAATACAGCGGTGGAGTAAGAGAGGGAAGCGAGAGCGTTGGAGAGGCAGATGAACGGGCTTATGAGGAAGCAATCTTGCTCCAAACCTTTACGGACAATGTGGGCGTGGATTTGTTCGAGATGGAATTGGGTTTTGCAGCCTTTGAGTAAGGATGCGATTGAAGGCAGCAGAGAAGTGGGACGGCGGCTGTTGGGCGGAGCTAGCGATGAGTAGAGGCGGATTGTAGGCATGGGTCTCTCTCTATTGCAAATCCAATTACACTGTTAACTTTCCACGACTGGAATCTGCTACAAGGAACACATTCTCAGTTTCTCTAAAGACGTTATGGTACAATTCAATGCCATGTAACAACTGAGAGATAAAAATTGGAGGGAAAACTTGCTTGGTTGCCGAGAAAAACACCAAGAAAATGGTGACAAAGGCAGACAAAATATATTTTCCAACTTATTTGCCTCGGGCTTTAAAGGCGTACGACTTCCTAACGAAAACACAAGGAACAAGAAGATGACGAAAGCAATCATCACATGCAGACAATATAAGACGAGACAACCGCTTACGTAAAATCTTAAGTTATTCCCATAGACTGGATTCACTAACCTCTCACTCCGGGCAACGTAAGTCCAAATTCTTGGTTTCGACACAATTGATACAACAATGCCATGTATCAGCAACCGGCAAAATGCAATGGTCCGGGGACTAATGCGATAGT
The DNA here is from genome assembly GCF_019419815.1 of Pyrus x bretschneideri. NCBI lineage: Eukaryota > Viridiplantae > Streptophyta > Magnoliopsida > Rosales > Rosaceae > Pyrus > Pyrus x bretschneideri. The sequence goes on along the minus strand of NW_025999546.1, from coordinate 568,215 downwards.
TGTCACGCTTCGATTTTGAGATACGTTCAAATCGACTCATGACAAAAAATAATAATGCTACAAGATATATAGAGTCAACTGGGGTTCATACATAATATACATCAAATATTTAATGGAAACAAAAATACAATAAAGGGTAACAAATTGAACACATACTACTGTCACTCACACGAGCTTTATAGCTTATTTAGATTTTGTTTTTCCCGCTTCACCTTTCTAGATAAACTATAAAGCTCGTACGAGAGACAGTAGTACACCGTTTGTAATTAAAAAGTCCATCGATCTCATTTAAAAGCATTTTACAATCCTTTGCATATATAAAATAATCCTTACTCACAAATATCGATTGAATCCACACATGCATTTCAATCGTCAGTTTCAAAAATCCGTCAATCATACTTCAGGGTTCGAAACATCAGAATATCAGATATTCAGGACACGTTGACTCAAAAATCACCGGTTGGTCAAAGTATCCCCACTCTAGTCAACAACAGTAAATTCTTCAATCCGAAAAATCCAAACCTCGAATTTCCGTTCCACAAGTTGCGAATTGTCATTCCTTCCCATTACCTGGTGAATGGCAAAACGAATGAAAAGTGTTATTACAAGCCCACATAACTATTGACCCAATAAAGGATGATATTGGATATTATTTTTCCTCAATATTGGGCTTTTAACTTACGCAGCACCGTCCCCTTGAGCCCAAATCACTTTCGGTGTCCGTTTTGTACAGTTCACAATCTCACTGCTTCAATTCAAGGACGACGAAAAGAAGAGGCACGTTAGAATTTGATTCGATCGTCGTCCCAAATTCAACCGAACTCCCAGAAGCAGAAGGAATAGAACGCAAATGGCAAATCATAATTTTTCATCTTCTTCCCTGCTCAGAATTCTAATTCTTCTACTAGTATTCTTGCTCTTCTCTCCCATCAATACAAATGCCAAGTCTCGTCGCCCAATCTCTGTATTCCAAATTCCTCTTCTTCTTCTTCTTCTGTTAATTTCTTATATGTTTCAATGTTTGTGGGCCTTTATTTTTGAATACTAATTGTGAATTTATGATGGTTGTTTTTGTGTGTGGTATATTTGACAGGATATTGAGACCAGGCAGAAGAAGAGCCAGTGTTATGCTGACATTGAGAGGTATATCCGCCTCCATCTCTCTCTATTTTTATTTCCATTTTCTATCTTTACTGTTTCTTGCTTGGAAATTAAAAAAAAAAAAATCTGTGACAAGAAAATTAGAAACAGTTTAATTTCTTTTTTGAACTATGGATCAGTGATTAGAGTGGGATTTGATTTAACTCCACCAAAATATTTGAGTTATTAGTATTAAAGAAAGCATTTTTTTCTTCACTATATTTGTTCTAACTTTTAACTTAATGCAACAAGAATTTCTGCTTTTCCTAGTTGTATGAGTGATAAGGTCTACCTGCAAACTATATTGAGTTATAACTGTTTGAGGAAAATTCTTTCCATGCAAATAGAACTTGTAGCTTTAAAATATGTGATGTTGTACTGGCACGCGGGTTTATTTTTTTAAAGGTTTAATCTTTGACTGCTCCTTTTTGTTTTTGATGATTGGAATAGCGGATTGTGGGGCTGGCAATGCAAGTCTTCTTTGATAGCAAAACAAAATTGTGCTTTGCGATGCCTTGCTCCAGCTTGCTATGAGCTTATCTACTGAGAGCGATCCGGTAAGATGGACTATATTAGATTCTCCGTTATTGGATTCGACATGTTACATTTGTTATTTTACATGGGGTGTGTTCTTATTGTAGCTTGAAGAAGGTGAAAAAGATATGTTTAGGGGGCAAGAGTTCAAGTACTGTATGCATAAGTAAGTTCCATGTCTTTATGGATATGAAATCTTATTGCTATATGATTCGGTTTATGCAGGGTGATGATTGTATTTTTGTAGGATTACATAAGGACCACGGTTACAAACTGTTCGTTTTACATTACATAGCTGGACTTCTGTTAGGGTTCAGTTGTCGATACAAGAATCTCATAAGCCATAAGATAGAATTTACTAACAGTGGAAAAATGTGTTAATGCAAAAGATTACTGAGAACATAATATCACTGAGTTTCTTATTTCCTTCAAAAAGATTTTTATCTATTTTGTTTTTTCCTTCTGCCAACTGGTTCACTGTGGAGGTTAAAACCTTAGTCTTTGTTTCTTGCAATAACGTTAGACAACATTACAAAGGTTGATCGAAGGAAAAATTTGTTTTTGGTGTGCATTTTGTAGTTGAGTGTTGGGGCAATTTAGGGGCTTAATTGTCGGTTGGGTTTCTTATTTGCTGGTATTAGCGGGTTTATTGGCTACTTTTGTATTCATATATACTTAGCTTGTGTCGTAATGGGTTTAAGGTAGTAATAGTCAAGGCAATTTTGGGATCAGTCTAAAACCTCTTGAAGAGCAAAATTGCCGGAATTATAATGAGATATTATATGTTATTTTAAATCATTGATTTTCTCAGATCTGTACTGACTAGGAAATAGTTGGCACTCATAAAGATCCCCTACCAAATTGAGGATGATAAGCTGGGTATCACTCACGTGACTTTTTGGATATCAAACCTTTTTCCCCATTGTAAAGTGTTATTATATTTTCCCAGTTTATAATTCAGTGCTGGCGGTGCTTATCAGGTTATGCCAACTATCACTGTCTGCATTTATTAGCACAAAGATTTTTGATGAATTGGATCAAGGGAGGAGTGCATTAGCGTGATGGTTTTTCAAGTGGATTAGATGGATCCCTTCTAAATTTCCATTGCAACTTGATTTTGTGCGATGGCATTTTAAATAAAGTTCTACAAAAGAAATAACAGATATTGAGTTGTTGACAAAGAATAAACGTAGGTTGGACAAGTTATAGAGATTATTTTTATAGTGTGTTGAGAGAACCTTACTGTCGCTTGTAGTAGTAGGATAGTGATGTCGGTCACACGTATTTGAGTCAACACTTTATTCATATTATAAAAAGGTCTTTCTGGAAGTGGCTTTGAAAACTTGGTGAAGAATTCTTTGGTTTAGTGCAGTGGTATTTTCTGAAGGCTGGATGGAATGCACTCATATTAAGGGGGTTACATGTGTTATCTCTGCATCCTGAGCTGTTAGTAACAAATTAACTATAGGTTAAGGACCAGAGGCGATGTGTTGGCTGAGGAGTATGGCGTCTATGCATGCAGTATACTTACTAGATGCTATAAAAAGGTATATTGGCATAGTAGGTTCTCGTATTGTTGATATAAATGCTACCCTGCCATCTTTTAGTGGATTTTGGACCCTTGGAGGATTAAGTAAATTAGTTGTCGGTTTCCTTTAACTGAAAGCGCAGATATGAGTAGTCGGATAAAGTACAAATCCGTGTTTATGAAGCTAAGAAAATACTTAAACCTGGTTACTTCCTTGTGCTTTTATGTGGTAATTGACGAGCAACACTTCAAGCAAATGAGTGGCTCAGAAAATTAGCAAAATTTGTGTTTCAACTTTAGCTTGCTCTCTCGGAACTTATCTTGACGTTGCTTTATTGCATAAAAGGGTTAATAAAGCAACTTATCTTTACGTAGTGAAAGGTTCCGATGAAGTTGTGCTCTTGGAAAAATAAAATGCTTTCAATGACAGGTAGACTCACTTTAATTAAGTGTGTTGCCTCTGCTCTTTCTGTCTATGCTATGAAAACTGCAAGTCTCCCTATCAGTGATATGATGCCACTTGGCATCATATTATTGTGACATGTATATCATTGGGTGATTAGAAATTGTAACTAATTGTGGTTAAAGCTGTTAGTTTGTTGCTTAGCAGATAAGTATGTTCATAGTTAGTATAAATAGGGGTTTGTAAAGCAGTATGGGTCAGTTGTAAAGTTGTCATTTGTATAATAATGAGTTACTTTTACAGTGCAATAGAGAAAGACGTAGAGAGGGCCTTAACAATCAGTATTTGTGATTCTCTTGATAAAATTAATAGAAATTGTCTATAGGGTAGTGCTAAATCTGGTTGGAAGTTGCTAAAAAAGGACAATGGCTTACAGGCTGATCCTTTCAACAACAAACTTTGGAGTGCTTCTCCTTCATGGAGGAGTATTCTTGATGGGGCGGAGATGTTACACAAAGGCCTCAAGTGGAAAATTAGAAATGGTAGAAATACAAAGTTCTGAACTGTTAACTAAGTATGCTCTGCCTTTAGTTCAAGAAATCGATCCAAAATTAAAAGCTGCTGATTTCATTGAGAAGTTGCGGACTTTAAATTTGATCCCACTTGTAAAAGCTGTAAATGTTACAAAACCGCCTGATCGTAGGAAGAGCATCTGGAATTTTACTATTAATTGTCTCAAAGCCAATGCTGCCAATGTTAATACCTCTAGTAAACCCGACCGTGTCCAAGCTTTCTTAGCTTGGGAACCTCCTCTTTTGGAACTTTTAAGCTGAATGGTGCTAGGCTTGGTTCCGATGGGGTGAATGGAAGTGGAGGATCAATTAGGGGTTGGTGTGTTATATGGATTATTGGTATTGTTGCTAAGAAAGGGGTTGGGGAAGTTCTCCATGCTGAACTTTGGGCATTGTATTATGGTTTGAAGATGGCTAAAAGAAGAAAGTTTTCTCATCTGATTGTGGAGGTGGATTCTTCTTTGTTGGTCAGTCTTTTTCATGGTTTTGCTAGCATTAATCATCCTCTTGATGGTCTTTGTCTCGCATTGTAGAAATCATTTTAAAGGGAACTGGAATATCATGCTGCAACATGTTCATAGAGGATGCAGTTTTGCTGCCTACGGTTTAGCCAAGTTGGGTCTAACTAGTGAGATGGATTTCAAGAGCTTGCGGAGCCTCTCCTGATTTAGTCCGAACTAATGTTGATGATTGCTCTGGTGTTGCCAGAGCTAAATTAGTTGTTCTTTAGTTTGCTTCTCTCTTTTTCTCCCTTGCGCCCGAAAAATTATGAGCAACACTTTTATTTTTCTCTTAACAGAACAATATCCACAAGTCAAGTTTTTGGCTACTTATGTAAGTAGTGTAGTTGGTTATATGGTATTCAAAAACGACATGCCTGTTTGTGTGCTTGGCGACAAATAGGATGAGCTGCATGTCGTCCCAAGCAGCCAGGCTTAGCATAGGAATGTTTTCTGCAGATGTTTCAAGTCTTATTGGCGGATGGCTTACCTCTGCCCTATTCTTTAAGTTTCTGCCTGCTTAGCCAGGTTAATCAGGGCATTTTGATCATTTTGGTGCTTTCATAAAAGTTGCTAGCTTTTCCTCCTACTTTTTCTTTCTTTCATTAATCTTGCAATTTCCCATTGACTTTTAGATGCAGTTTGCCAACATAAATAATCACATCATGGTAATTGACGAATTAATTTGGGTTGTTTTGTAACCCTCGATTCATGTTGCCTTGCAGGTTATCTTTGGGGGAGAGCCTCGAGGGTATTAAGGGTTCATTTAATTATTAAATAGATGGCAATGTTGCTTGTAGAATAAGTTCATATGAAGCCATGGATTTCTTCTTCACTGGAAAAAGAAGAGAGAAGGTAAAACAGAAGTCGGACTTCATTTTCGAGTCATCTCTTGGTTGTCTCCCCTTGCATCTAGTGCCATCTTCTGCAAGTTGAGCTGCAAACCAGGTTCAGGATGTCCAGAAGGCTCATGTTCTCTTTCATCGACGTGGAAATTATCTGTAAGATTTCGAGTTTACCAAATGAGATGAGAATGTTTTTCTTTAACTTGCTTGATAGTACTGTAAGTTGAACCAGCATCAATTAGTGTACCATCATCAATCTTTGGGTGCCTGTGTCCGTCCACCTTTCCAGTCCCACCCAAGGTCACATGGTGCAATGTTGCCACAGTTGTTGCCTATAGCTGCCGTCTCCCCAACCACCACGGCTGTCGCGCGGTCGAAAAGAATGCTGTCACCTATGCTTGCAGCTGGTGAATGTCTACGGAAAACACATCCGCAATTCGCGAGTGGGGTGCAAGTGTTAGTGGTCTACGTGACCGACTCCACAACTTATGAGCCACTCGATGAGACTAACAAATTGAACATAAACTATTATGTTTTTGTTTGTTTGTTTTGTTTTGAAATTTCATATAAATTAATCCAAAAGCAAATAAAAATTAGGAAAATTTTATTTGAACCCATCTAACCTCGTTCTACATTTAGCTTACTCTCTACGCTCATGTTACTTTTAATTAAATTCTCAATATCTCTTTAAACCCAATTTACTACCTCAACTATCTTCACAAACTAAATTAATATATAAATTTATCTTTACACCCGCTTAGGAAATAAAGATCCAAAGTCAGTATTTTGCAGCTCATTCTATGCGGTACATGTCACCCATTTTTTTAATGAAAAATAGCATTGAACGGCACCCCCAGCCATGGTATGCACCTGAAGTGTTTATTTTTTTTCCTCATCACAGTCGAAGGAGACAAACATTGTCTTAAACTCTTTGCCTTCCACTCTATGCATTTCATAAAGTCACGTTCTTGCAATGCTGAGGGGTAAGAGCCTTGCAAGGCCTACACCAATTTGCAGAGAAGTAGAGGCACAGTTTCTTCCCATTACATGACGATAAGCGGACCTAATAATCTTGCAGTCAAAACAACATTATGTTTTAATTATCAAAAGCAAGATGAAAAAAATTTAACTCTAAAATTGAAGGCATATTTTTGTATGCTACAAATGTACTTGAACCTCACGTTCCTATATTTTAATGAAATCAAAACATTTTCGACAACCATCAACCAATTAAATTGATGAAAAAGAAGAAGAAGGGGAAGCTTTTGGAGACTACATACATTTGTTTCACCAGATAGAAGGACCTCAACACCTTCAAATTCAAGAACAGTCCCTATATTGATGCTAATATGCACCGCCATCAAAACTACAAGCAAAATATGGCCTCCACCCTTCACGAATGAAACGATAAGAAAGCATAACATTCACACAAGTAGCTAGACTTTAATTTTAAATCTCACATAGGTTTCTGCTAGTCATTATGTTTTTTAAAAGTGCTGATTTTGTTCCTAAATCCTTAAAAAAAAAAAAAAAAAAAAAAAAAAAAAACTAAAATCAAACGAAAAAAAAACTTGCAAAAATCAATTCATACTTTAGTTTGAGGATTCAAAACTTCTTAATCATCATTCATCATTAAAAAATAGCTTGTTTTTCTCTACGAAAACGTCTTAGGGTTTTAGTTAGAATGAACGTATTGGACAAAGATTTCATGATGGTAGGTTTTGATTATTAGGAGTGGGTTTATTAATAAATTTTAGTTTTATTGATGATTTCATCTTGTAGTTAATGGTTATTATGCAATAGGGTAAAAAAGACAATTCACAATTAAAGTTTAAATTGGGTGTAGAATGAGATTATATGGGTTCAAATAAATTTTCCCTAAAAATTAAGGGTACTTTTTTTAAATTTTTTATTAAAAAAGAGATTAGTTGGTGTCTTAGCTACGACAACCCATTCTTTCGTAGGTCGTTAAGACTCATAGAGACATTTCATCCTTCTTCTGGCCACCATTGTGTGATTAACCAATGCCATGAATCGAACCTATGACGTGCTGTGCGGAATACGAGCCTAAAATTTGTTCTCAACCTTGTCACTTTGCTATCCTCAACTTAGCATTTTTTGTCTCACTTTCATATCTTAAGTTTGATTTTTTTGTCACTTTCATACTTTCTTAGTCAATCTATTAATTATTTTGTTAATTGATGTAGTGACCTCTCTCCTCTCCCTTGGTCTCCACGACAAGAGATAGTGTGCCCAGAATATGGATACATACGTTGTATGTCATAATACAAATGGATGAACACTTAAAAAAAAAAAAAAAAAGCGTCCCTACATTTATACAATAATACACATGATGCACTGCCTCGTATTCCAAGCATATTAAAAAAATACTCTCCTCTACTACCCCTTCTCCCTCCTCCACTACTTCCTTTCCCAAATCCACTATACGTATAAAATCAATATAATCTTCTTAATTAGGAATACAACAAGAGCCAATTTTTCTTAATTAGGAATATATCAAGAGCCAATGTCACATGCGTTTTAGGCTTTTAGCCTCTTTTGAAAACTTGAAACGATTATAAAGATTAAAAGTTGCAACTGCCATTTAGTACTACGGTTTAGTGATATTCCTTTTCACTTGTAAGTGAGAGATCTTAGATTCGATTCTCGTCAAAGGCGAGTTTGAACCACATTATTGCTAGCTCACTGTGAGGCTAAGCCCACCCATTCCCTTAGTGTAGATAATATCGATTGTTCAAAACAAAAAGGGACACTCCTAGATTAAAGAAATTAGGTATCTTAATTATTTAATTATTTGGCCAAGGAGAAAGAGGATTTTCTGTCTCAAGTGGGTATGTGGAAGATGATGGTGGAGGTGTGTGGCGGACGGGGTTTTTTTCTTTTTGGTGGAAGGGTGGCTGGGTGTGGGTGTGAAGAAAGATGATGAACTTTTTGTTATTGGTTTATTTATATCAAAAGGGTATGTTTGGGATAGGATGGATTGAAAATTTTAAATGGGTGAACTTAATTAAAATTTGGGTGCCAATAAAGCCATCTTGTATTATTATTACCTACAAGTCAAACACTGTTGCGATATTGTATTATTATCACCTATACTAGAGTATTTCTCCACATAATTCTGCATGAATGGTTTTTTATTTTTTATTTTTGGTGAATTCGTGCGAATGGTATCCTTGCATATCATACAAAAAACGTTTTCAATGGAATTATCACACCGTCATGTGGTAATACATGCCGGGTGACATAATCAAAGAATTTAAAAGAATGTTAATTGATGTAACGTGAGGGATTAGTCCGAATTGAAACTTAGCGAAGGACTTTTGGTTAATCTGGTTTTTAATTTTACATATAGCATTTCTAACATAATTATGTGTTTAAACCTGATTTTATCGGAGTCCCTTTTACACTAACATAATACAAACCGATAAGAACAAAAATGATAATCCAAAAGAGGAGAAGAAAACAAGCCCATCACACTAGAACAGCCTACAATAGCATTACCATTTCAATTAACAAACACAATTAATTATCACCCTATTCTTTATAAACCCACTTCAACAAGTTCATTAGAATCAGCATCTCCAATAGAATCTCTAAATTTTACGTTTTAAATTCTATTTTGCTGACCGTGGTAATTTGAATGGTAAATTTTGTTACTTCAACAGTTTGCTTTCCGACAAACTCTTCAAATTTGACAATTCTATACTTATTGTGTTGTAGCGGCTCTTATAGCATCAAATTCCAAGTTCACTAGTTTTGACCTGCCCTTTGGTGTACCACATCAATATATGATTCTAGTTTGTTCATTAAAGTTGACAATAGTGATATTTAATGACTTTTGTTATATGCGGATGATATCATCCTAACTAGGTCAAACTTTACAAAAGTTCAGTGTGTGATTTCCAGTCTTGCTGAGGTATTTGATCTCAAGAATATGGGGCAACTCATATTTCTTGGGCATACAAATATAATATGAGACAGACGGACCTTTGTTTATCAATCAATCAAAATATGTCAAAGAACTGCTAAAGAAAACAGGAATGGAGACCTGTAAACCTACTTCTACACCAATAAAGCCACATACTCAATTACTTGTCAATGAAAGCACACCTGTTGCAAATCCAACTCACTACATAAACATTGTAGACGCCCTACAATACCTTACCTTTACTAGACCTAACACACTCAGTTAATATAGTGTGTTAGTTTATGACTAATCCTACAGAGCTTCATTATCATTTGGTCAAAAGAATTCTGAGGTACTTTGACATGTGGTTTGAGATATACCAAGTCTTCTGAGTTTAATATTTCAGCATATTCAGATTCAGATTAAGATTGGGTTGCGGATATAAACACCAGAAGATCAATAATTAGCTATTTGGTGTTCTTAGGTTCTAATCTGATTTCCTAGCAATCAAAGAAGCAATCCAGTGTTTCTAGGAGCTTAACAGAAGCAGAATACAAAGCTCTTGCACATTATGATGCAAATGTGTATTGGATAAGGTCATTACTCAAAGACATTCATGAAACTATTTCAGAACCTCCATGTCCATACTGTCATAACCTTTATGCACTAGCTTTGACTTCAAATCTTGTTTTCCATTCTTAGATAAAGCATCTCAACACCGATTACCATTTTGTCTGAGAAAAGGTTCAAAAGGGTGATTTGAAAGTGCAGTACATTCCAACTGAATAACAAGTGGCAGATGTCCTTACTAAAGGACTGCATAGTCCAATCTTCATTAGACATTGTCACAAACTTAGTCTAGGAACTCCTAGCTAAGTTTGAGGACGGAGTAATAGCTATAGTCAGATGATGATAATTGTAAGACTAAGATGATGACACTTGTCAATGTTAATTGATTGAGTTAGTTGTGATTGTAATTAGTTAGAGGGAGATTGTTAGACGGCAATATAGTCATTGTAGTTGTAAGAATAGTTTCTATATAACCATAATGTAATAGTCATTTGATACTAATGTGAAATATACAAAGCTTTACACCATAATGTAATAGAAAGCCGTGTAGACAAAATTTATGGAGGAAGATTTAGGGAGGCTCAGAAGTCGGTAAGTAAATTTGGACTCCAAAAAACCCTAGATCATATCGTTCGAAAGAAGACTCTTTCTCGATAGTTATCTTGTTCAGAGAGAATAAAACATAACTAAAAATGGGTTGCCCTCTTGAAGAGATTGGGTCAGTTTGAGTGACTTCCCGAGTCATTTCCTAGAGGTGTTATAGATTGACATCGAAATAATTCCGTGCTCAAAGCCGATAACTGTGTATGTCTGATTTATGTCTCTAATCATTATTATTAAGACCACCAAACGAAATAGAAATGAAGGAAACTATACATTGTTTGTCAGAAAGGCAAGTAATTATGTTGAATTTAGGCCAAATACTTGTAATTTTGGTCCATGTAATCTGGGCGAAGTTCCATTTTGGACCCATAAAATTTCTCCCACGATATGTTTGGGTGAAGTATAGGTTGCCATTCCAAATATCTAAATTTTGTAAAGGTAAATTACATTTTTCCACCTCAGGTTCGAGATCGATTTCAATTTCTTACAACATCTTTAAAACATTTCACTCTCATATCTCAAGTACTATTTTATTTCAATATAATACATCTGTTATATTTTCTGTACATTGATCCGTTAAGTGCTTGTGGTGGTCAAATTTGTGACACGTGGTAAAAAAAAAAATATTATGTTAAAATATTATAATAATTTACCCAATTAAAAATAAAAAAAATAAAAAAAAAAACCTGAAAAGCTGTAAACCTTTCTTCCCCGAGCCATCCCCCTTCCCTACAACCCAAACACCCCATCCCACCGGACCCCTACGTCCCCCGCAACCCACCTCATACCATCCAAACAAACGCCCAGATCTCATTCTCCCCCACATTTCTTCGATTCAGATTCGACTTTCCTGTTTCGGATCCTTCAAGATCATCCTCCACCTCTTCATCACCGACCATCATGCTCCTCCTCAACGGCGACACCATCCTTCACCTCATCATCCGCTACGTCCTCCTTTTTGAGGACCACATAGTCCAGAAGCTCCTCCTCTTCAACCTCGAGATCATCGACAAGATCGACTACAAGGGGAAGGTCCTACCGGAGATGATCTAAAGTCCGCCGTTAAATTTGGAGCTCTTGTCGACGCCAGGGCCTGCCAATTTAAGCAATGGGCCCCGATTGGCAGCGGAGCCGGATTGGGTCGGAGCATTAGGCTTTAGTACAGATCCAAGCGCTCCTCCACTTCTTTTGGTAATTCAAATTTCAATTAGTTATAGAAAACGATTCTTATTGTTTTGATTTAGCCTGATTAGGAATTTAGAATATAGAAATCAGAAGGCAGTTGGCAGTGTTATGTAAGATTTTTGGAATTTGAAATGAAAGCTGGAATTTGATGGTGATGGTGGTGACACGTGACAGGTCACGTGAGGGCTTAGGTGGTGACGCTTGAGCAAGCGAACGCCGGCGAAGCCAAAATCGTGGAGGGTCCGGTGGTGGTGGTGACTGGAGCTTCTAGAAGCATTGGCAGAGCAATTGCTTTGTCTTTGGGCAAAGCTGGTTGCAGGGTTGGTTTTTTGTGTAATATTCTTTGTTTCTATATTCTGGGTTTTGGTTGTTAACGGTGAATTAATGATTGGGCAAAATCGTGGATGGGGTGTTTGTGTTCCAGGGAAGAGGGAGGGGGAGGGGGAGGGGACGAAGGGTTTTGGGTTTTCAGTTTTGGTTTTTTTTTTTTTTTAATTGGGTAAATTATTATAATATTTTAAAAGAATAAAAAATTATTTTTTTGACCATGTGGCACAAATTTGGCAGCCACGTGGTATAAATATGACCGTCACATCAGTACTTAACGGATCAATGGATGAAAAATATAACGGATGTATTATATTGAAATAAAATAGTACTTGATGTATAAAAGTGAAATGTTTTAAAGATATTGTAAGAAATTAAAATCGATCCTAAATCTGAGGTTGTAAAGTGTAATTTACCCTTTTATAAATGTCCATAAATATTTTTCTCATATTTTTGTTTCTTTCTAATTATAGAAAATTTAGAGTGCACAATGAAAATTTTAGATTGTTAATAATAAATTTATAAATATTTGGTTTAATTATATTTAATTTTTACAATTTGGTGTATATTTATTCGCCAAATAAAATTTAAATTAGAAAAACGTTAATATTATTTATAATTGATTTTAATAACCAAATTTAGATAAAGATAAATGCATTATTATTAAAATTTAATGAAAAAATATATATTTTTACATAAAGCGGAGGTATCAAATTGTCTCATAGCACGTAACAAAGAAGTTCCACCGAAGAGTACATAATACAATACAAAAGTATCAGATTTGTCCAACAAGTTAATGAAAAATTATTCAAGTACTACAAATAGCACAAAACCAAAAGCATTAACTTTGATTTGTAGGAACCCTCTCATGTGTATACATGACCTGCTTAAAAAAAATCTGTATCACAAGCATTCCTATAAACTCTCATGGATAATGAGGCACATGGTGGAACAACGATGGCTAGTATGGCTGGGGATGGTAAAATTGTGTTCATGGTGGATACGGATACAGTGGAAAGTGTTGATAAGGTATATTCTGAAGAGAAGATGAAGTGTGTTAGGAAGGTGATTGGTGGTGGGAGAATGACTGTTGCTGAGAAGAAAACTGATGCTTAGAAGAAGATTGTTGTTGGGAAAAAGACTCATGTTGTGAGTTTGGAAGAAAACATTGCTTTAATAAAGATATAACTTGCTTCCAATTATGAACCTCATTTTGATCTTGCTGAGACTCTTCACGTTGTTTGTGCATAATTTGCTTGAAGTTGAAAAACTGAGATTCCAAGCGAGCATAATCTCATCCCTTACGTTTGAGTTTGCACAACCCAAGGCACCATACCAGTGTTAGACCCCTACTCAGTAACCACGAACTCTGTCATATCTCTCAGATCTTATCGCTGTTACTTATACTTTTTATCTTAACCTACGATGTGGCGCTCAAGTGGACAATGATTGGACACCATGTGCCAATATAGGCCAACATGAATATTAAAAAAAATTAAAAATTAATAAAAATTTAATTTTTATTTTATTTTAATTAATAACCACCTGGGCCCATATGGACATGGTGTGCCTATTCATTGTCTACGAGGGCTCTGTGACAGCCCGTCCCGGATTATTCGTATCGTAGGTGTGAAATGACGGTTTTGCCCTTAGTGGTTATGTTTCGTTGTGTGGTTGTTTTGGGGATTTGGTTGGCTGCATCTGGACCGCACACACATACCCACTCTCATCCTCATCTTCTGCCATTGTCCTGTGTCTCTCTCTCTTTCTCTTCTATATTTTTCGTACGGACAAAAACCAAAGCACTTAAAAACATTACGGATCGAAGTAGAAAACTATACATTTGTGTTCGTAAGGACTATACAAGTTCTACCATACCTATTTTAGGTAAGGAATCCTTCGATTTCACGTCGAACCAGGGAACCCCGATTTTGGTCACCGTTCATGCATACGTGAAATGTTGTGTTTCAGGGAATTTGAAGCTTGTAGGAAGCTTACTGAGGTCCTTAGGAAGCTCGGGGTGGTTCATTGGAAGGTTTTGGACGTCGGGATTGTGAGTTACAGGTTTGGCCGGATTTTGTGAAGTTTCTCCAGCGTGATTCCGTGAATTTCAGGGCTTGAAAGTGGTAAGGTTTTGTTCTACTTGTTGTAAGCTTCATTTTGGTGCAAATTTCATGAAAGTTGGTTGAAAATCGAGTGAGAAACAAAGGTTTGAAGTTTTCCCGGTTTTCCGACGACGGCGACTGCACCGGAGGTGTGCCGAAGAAGATGACGGAATATTCCGTCAGTTTGGATGGAATATTCCTAACGCGTTAGGTTAACTTTAACAGAATCTGTTAGTTTTAACGGAATATTCCTGACGGCGTTAACTGACGCCGTTAGTGTGCCTGGCACGTGGCTGGCGCATCTGGCCGTGCCTTAAGCCGGCGCGTGGATGAAGCGTGGAGGGTCAGAAAAATATTTTAAAAATATGGGATGTTCGTGAGGTTGAGTAGATCACGTTGGTGTATTCACACACCCCATTTGAGCATTGTATGAGAAGTTATTGCCTAGTTTTGGTTATGTGCTTTAAATTAACGTTTTTATAGTTGTTTTGCATATAGGTGAGACCTATCTCAAGGACGAGCGCAGTCACTCGAGGCAAGGGGGTTACGACCCTTCCACATACCAGTGAGTGGGCTTTTGGTTTTCCGTATATACCTATATACATGTGGTTTTTCCTAGAAAATGAAATGAAATGTTTATATGTTTTAAATGTCATGCATTGCGTTTGCCTATTTAATTATGCATTAGTAGTTGTATATATGTATGTTTGGTGCTGCGGACGCACATGTAAGTGCCAGGTAAGTTATGGTTTATGTTTGTGATTAGTAGTGATGTGTGATGCCTAGAGAGCTCATAACCTGCACCCCAGTGTTAGTGCTCCCGCCTAGAGTAGGGCACAATCCTTCACGTGATGTTCACCTCCTGCACCACACGCTCATCTTGGATCCAAGTTAGGTGCACAGTTCTATCGTACAGACCACTATAGGTGGTTCCGACTCGTAGGTGACCCGCGATTATTCGCCCAGTTTTCACGTGATCGTAGCACTTGAGCGTATTTATTTACACCAAGTCATGTCGTACAGACCACTTTAGGTGGTTCCGACTCATGTGCAAGTATAGTTAGTGAGTTAGAGATTTGAGCTCTAGATTCAGCCGTACAGGTCACGTTAGGTGACTCCGACTGACAGATTACATTGCATTGATTGTCATTACCTGGGTTACTTACAGTTTATGTAGTGGCATTCGACATGGCATATTTCTGAGCATGTTTTGGATATAGGTGTATATTCTATTTTCTGGGAAACTATACATGTTTTACGGTTAGGGGTTAGAACTTTTGATAATGAAATGATTTTGAAAAGCTTTGTTTTTGCCCACTCACACTTTCTGTTTTGCGCCCCTCTAGGTTCTAGTTTAGATTGCTCTTTTGGTGGCTCACGAGGAATTTTCGGCATATCTAACAGATTATCACTAGTGTATGACCACCTCTGGGTGTGTTTTAGTTAGTGTTTGTTCCTCTGGACTGCATTAAGTTTTCTGTGCTCTGAATATTGTTTTTCACACTTACGCTTGCACATGTATGTTAATTACTCTGTGTGTAGTTTGGTTTTTATTTGTTTGTACTTTTATTATTATTCTTAGCTTCCGCACTGTGCACATGGTTATGTCACTCTCACATGAAGACAGCACGCCCTGATTTTGGTCGAGATGTGTCAGGCTCTACTTCACAGATTAACGGTTGTTTTTAACAAATAGCTTAACGGATGTATGAAGTGTCCCAGAATTAAACTCTAGGTACTACATTGAGACGAAAAAAAAATTTGATGTATGAAATATTAGAAATCAAGAAACTTCATGTTAGTAACAAAGATTAACCCTTTATATAGAAGGAGGATTTTCTGTCTCAGGTGGCATGTAGGAAATGATGGTGGAGGTGGGGGGTGGCGGGGTTAATATATATTTTTTAGGGTTAATCTCAGTTTAATACCTTGAAGTTTCTTGGTTTTCATCATTTGATACATTATGTTTTTTTTTTTTATCTCAAAGTGGTACCTAAAGTCATAATTTTGGATCACTTTCATACATTCATTAAGGTTGCTGTTAAATCAACCATTAACTAGTGATGTGGCGTCCAAGTGGAAAATGACTAGACGCCACAAGTAAATATAGGGCCCACGTGGATTAAAAAAATTAAAAATTAAAAAATAATCTAAAAAAAGAAAAAGAAAAAAAGAGGTCGTTTTCTACCTCCCCCGACAATCCTTCCCACCTCTTCTCTGCACCCACCCAACCCTCATCTCTTCTTAGACAACCCTATGAGCTCGAACCTCCGGGTTCCACCTTGGGGAAAGATGCCATCTTTTCCTAATTTTCCGAACCATCTGCCCTCGTATCGTTTTCTTCCCCGACACAGGCCTCACTATCTCGCTTGGATTCATCTTCTTGGCGAACACCTCGTCAGTTTCCAGGTCCGCCATGAACTTGATGGTAACCACTCCGAAGAGAACCAGCGACGAGATCCTGACTGAGGCGAAGGAGAAATTAATACCGCCGTCAGTGTAGGCATGCCAGAGCTTCGACTTTGTCGCAGATTTGGCAGTGCGCGGCTGAAGAGGGAGGGGAAAGATGGATTCGCAAGGAATGAGATGAGGATTTCGTGGGTGCAGAGAAGAGAAAGGAATGAGGGAGGGAATGAGGTTCGGAGGGATGGGATGAGGTAGAAGATGACTTTCAAGGACATCTGGTCATCATCATGACCCAATACCCACTACGATCAGTTTTGCATAGTCCAGACACTTCTTAACGAGTGATGAAATGAGCATTGGAACTTGACCAATACGACCTAGCATACCAACCCCGCATGGCAATAAAAGCTTAAGCGTCAGCAGATTTCATAATAGAATTCACCCTAAGCCTGAATGATGCAGCAACATAGCCCGAAAATGCTCCGGAGGCAGCCGAATATGCGATAGCCATACCAGCCCCACTTGATGTAGCTTTTTGGCTTTTGCAAGTCGATAGATCGTCCAACCACCAAAGATCGGGGGCAGGCCTAGTTCTCACTAATCCAGATGATTCAATGCTCGAACATGCAATTACTTTAAGCTTCAAGATGTTGAACAATGAAACAGAGTATGAAGCCCTACAACAGGTCTCCGATTGTCAAAAGACCTAGCGGTGAAGAAGCTTGCAATCCATTCCGATTCCTAGCTGATCACCAACCAAATCTCGGGAGAATATGCAGCGAAGCATTCAAGGATGGATAGATACCTTGAGAAGGTACGAGAGCAGCTAGCGACGTTCTAGGTGTACACACTCACTCAGGTTCCACGAGTAGAAAATGCCTACGTAGACGCACTAACAAGCCTAGGCTCCTCGCTAGACCATCAGCTTAGGTGCTTCATCCCAATCAAGTATTTGGAAAAGCCAAGCATAGATGAGGAACCAACAGTTGAGGTGGCGCAGATCAGCACAACCTCGAGTTAGCAAGATCCCATCATTGACTACACAGTCAATGTAACGCTCCCTGTGGACAGACTAGAGTCCAGGAAGCTCCAAATGAAGGTAGCACACCACTACATATAGAACGACATGCTCGTTCGAATATCCTTTTCAGGACCATATCTCCGTTGCCTATCGCCTCCCGGTAACCTGAAGGTTCTTAGCTCAATCCACCAAGATGTCTGTAGAAACCACTCAGGAAGCCACTCTCTGGCACAAAAAGCTCTTAACGCTGGCTATTACTAGCCAACTATACATCAAGATGCCAAGGAGTATGTACAAATGTGTGACAGTTGCCAGTGCTTCAAGCCTGTGTCCGCATTACCTGCTAATGAACTTCACTCGCAGACAAGCCCTTGGTCATTCATGTAGTGGCGATTGACCTGGTACGACCAATGCCGCTTACTACTGGGCGACAGAGGCATGATGATCGTGGCTACCAATTACTTCACAAAATGGGTCGAAGCCGAACCTATGACTACAATTACCCAGACGGACATTGAACGCTTCATATGGAAAAACATCATCTGCCACTTCAGCATCATACACTTCATCGTCACCGACAATGGTTCACAGTTCGTGGGCAAAGACTTGGCAAAATTCTTCAAAAAATATGGCATCAAGCAGCACATGTCCATGCTTTGGTATCCATAGAACAATGGGCAGGCTTAGGCGTCCAACAAAACCATCATCGACTGCCTTAAGAATACCCTCTTAGACAAAAAGGGCAAGTGGCTAGACAAGCTCCCCTGTGTTCTATGGGCATATCGTACCACCAAAAGACGATTAACCGATGAAACTCCATTTTCCTTAGCATATGGCTTTGAGGCGATCATTCCTCCCAATGTTGTGGTGCCGAGTATTAGCATCGTATTGCCAAATTTAGAGCAAAATGAGAACGAGATGGTCACCAACTTAGACCTGGCAAATGAAGAGCGCGATAAGGTTATCACCTGAATTACGGCCTATCAACAACATCTATTTTCCAGCTACAACAAGAGGGCAAAAATCTGACAATTCCAGCCAAAAGACTTAGTCTTCAGAAAAGCCTTCATCATCGCTTGACGGGAAGGCTCTAAAAAGATAAATTCATTTAGGAAGGTCTGTACAAAATCAGTCGAGTAGGCGGAATGAGCAGCTACACCCTCACCACTTTGAGCGACAAAGAAATCGACAAGCAGTGGAATGCCTATAACCTGAGAAACTAATACGTGTGACCTCCTACCATTCCTTGGACCTCGTTCAAGATGAAAAAAGTTCAAAGACTCAAGCAACTCGACGAACAAGACCTCGCATGCCGAGAATTATCAGTTGTTAAGCCATTACTGCATATGAGCAAAGTTAATAAAAGCCTCTATTTTCAATGAAGATTGAAGGAATTATTCATAAGCCTAGGCTAAATGCATAAACAAACTGACAAACCCTGTGACAAGTAGAAAACGTCATTTGCCTTGTAGACATGGTGTACGCACTTCAACGAGAGAGGGTAAACTAATTCCTCGACACCCATCTGGGTAAGCTTTCCAGCCCGAGAGGGTAAACTAATTCCCCTAACACCTACATGGGTAATCTCTCCAATACGAAAAGGGTAAACTGATTTGGAATATCTAGACGTGGATGAGTGGTATGACTACTCAGTTTCCCCTGAATACAGCAACTACCTGAGCTGGATGATTCCTAGAATTGGCCACAATAGTCTTTCCCTTGGAATAAACTTAGCCAATTGAAGGTTTCAATTTTGCGGGATCTCGGGTCTCTGACCAGAAGAGACACTAAGTGCAGAACACCTGCCCATAAAAGAGTTCGTGTGACAATATGGTACATCTTCGACGTGCAAGTCTTCATGAACATGGCTTAGTTTTAAAGTGTTGCAATACTAGTAAAGCGACCTGCGGAATCAAGTTACAGCTCAGAAAGATGTGGTCTCTGAGGCGTGATTCCACCTACAGCTCATGCCTAAAACACATCTGAGAGTTAAGGACGACACCTGAAGTGTTTATGCAGGTCGTTTGCTTTTGTAAGTAAGACGCCCGGTCGACAACCCAACGGCTGGTGCCCTAAGGCAATCCGTAATGACAGACCTCGACTCGGATTGTCCACTAGGACTCCGAATCAAGTTGTGTTGGCCGACACGTGGAAGGTGACGAAGCCATAAAGTATAGTGATGTGGAAAATATGAATGAATTTAAACCTAAAAGTGCCTAAATACAAGAGTGCGCTGTGAGCGGAATGAACCCATTTCACACGTAACGTTAGAGCATAAGTAAAGTACAGTAGAGTAAATTAAGAATCATACCATCGAAGGTAATCTCCAATACCAAGATTTGCCACGAATCCTTGTTGATAAAAAAGCTCAGCTATTAAAACCTAGAAGGGCGAAAAACAAGGGTGAATGGACTTAAAAATAAAGTTTTAATAAAAACCTTTTGAAAATGTTATAACCCCTCGTTGTAAAACCTGTATAGTTTCCAGAAATTCATACTATGTATAAGTATAAAATCAAATGCAAATCAACAGTAAATCCAAAAATATTCCAAATCACTACATATCAACAGCAGTATAATAAAATCAGGTGCTTATCAATCTATGCTGACACATGAGTCGGAGTTGCCTAACGTAACCTGTACGACTCATAAATCAATCTATGCTAACACACGAGTCGGAGTTGCCTAATATAACTTGTACGACTCATAGGCAACTTGTACGACAGTGTCGGAGTTACCTATTATTGCAACTTGTACAACAATGTCGGAGTTGCTTATTACTGCAACCTGTACGACAATGTTGGAGTTGCCTATTACTACAACATGTACGATAGTGTCGGAGTTGCATAAAATATAAATATAGTCATGCCATAACTCAATCATTTCAAATAATACCTTAAACTCACTTGAACTTACATGCGCATCCCACATTCACCTTAGTATTTCAAAGCATTAACAACAATTATATATAGGTAATATGCATATGGATATGCCATGATGCGATCTAAAACTCAACCATATCATATTATTTAAAAAATATATATATATATATATATATGCATAAATCAATTGAAAAGCATTTGTGGAACTATCAATCATACATATACTATAAAAAGGAAAAGACCCACTTACTTGAAGTTCGCGCTACAATTCCATAGCACGAATATCGAGACGTCACGAACCATCGTCGCCTAGAACAATGATCAAATAACGTCTCAGAATTCTTATCGATAGAATATGTAACTTACATAAAACACATCCCCAAGGATGTTTTAGAATGATTTGTAGCCCATTGACCAAAAATCAACCGTCGGTTAATGGTCGACGATAAGGTCCACAACCCTACGTAACTCAATCCGAAAGATCCGTATCTCAAATTTCCAATCCGTAACCTCCAAAGATCCACATTATACCTCTAAAACACCATACTAAAGTTTCATTACGATCCAACGGTTGGATCTCCGCCAATTGCAAATTCAAGTGGCGGTCAACGTTTTATTTTACGAACTTACAAATCCAATTTGGGAAGATCCATACGTCGGAATCCCAATCCGTAAGTTCCTAAGGTCCTCAAATATTACGAATAATAACCTATTAAAGTATGGTGATGATCCAACAGTTGGATCGTCAATTCTTATAATGACCAAGTAGCGAACCTTAGCAAAGCTGTACCCAAACAATGGAATTTCGTTAATCGAACATCATATATGGAATTGGGGTATCAAGTTTAGCCTAGGAAGCTCAAGGGTATCTCGGCCCATGAGCCACCACCATGCATCGCAGCACGTGGCGATCAACCGTCCCGACTTGCCAGAAAATTCCACTATTTCTAAAAATTCTCAAATTTCACAGAAATGAAGATCTCAATGAGTAGAGTAAGTTTTATACCTGCGGCTAAGTCCAATTTGGACGGAAAAAGCCTCATATCGCCATGAACCCATCAAAAACCCTAGATTGAGTGTTCGTCAATTCGACTTCTCTGGTGTTCCAACGCCCTTATCACTGGTTGGGTCTTGTTCCTAGGTCTAAGGGGAGTTTATCAAGGATAGTAGTGGGTGGTGAAACTCGTCGGATCGGAGGAATCACTGTCGAGCACCTGCTCGAGTCAGGTTCTACACGATTTTGGACCTCAAAACCTTCGAATTTGGGTGAAGATGGTAGAGGGGAGGTTGTGGAAAAGATTGCAGGTGTTAGATGATGGCGGTTCGATGGGGAAAATGGCGAAAGTTGCCAAAATTGGTTGAGTGGGGTGTGCGGGTGCACGGGTCGTTGGGAAGAAAAACTTCATTTCTTTCATCTTTTTTTTTTCCGTCATTCTCTCTGATTGGTTGCTCACTCCCCCTTAAATTCTAATTGGTTCCTCCACCATTTAACTGATTGGTTCCTTCCCTTTAGCCTGAATGGCCTATTTCCCACAAGGTGGGAGTTTATATTCCTTTAAATATATAGTTTAGTGAAACGACTTCAAATGTCCGCAACTATACCTTTATAATCCGAACTCGCAAACGGTTATCGCCTATGCTTTCGTACCATTAAGTATTACGCAAATACGCCAAAAGAATAAGTCATACGTTTCTCTAGACGATGGTCAACAGAAAACAAAGTTCTTGCCTATAAGGTATTTTCATCAATTCATTCGTTTAAAATTAATAAAAACGTAAAATTAGGGACGGGTTGTCACACGTAAGCCTAGACTTACACCTGCTATGACTACGCGGACTCGCCTACTTACGTAAAAGCAGCGCTTCCAGCCGACAGTCTACGATCTAAGTTTTGCTAGGACAAAGTCGAGGTACGACTATAGCGGCTCTATAAGTTGAAAACTTCGCAATACGCCCCGGGAGGGCCAGGGCTCAAGAAGCTACTCGAAATATGATCTAAAAATCAATATCCTTGATTCATATTTTGAGACCACATGATGATATAGTTGTTAGTGGTTGGACTAGTTCTTTAAATCATTCTAATCATCAACAATCACATTATATGGTCTTCAAAATATGATCTAAAAACATTGGCTTTTCTAACGTTTTTCATTGAGTTGATCCTCTTTAATCTCCATTAATTAATGAAACCCTCTTTGTTAATCAAAAGAGGGTGAAAAAACAACTTAGTCTTTTATTACACAAAAAAAAAAAAGATGGGCAATAATGTAATTTCACAGGTTCAAATTTTACTTTTTTGATTGAAGTCTTACCTACAGGTGATGTTAAAATATCTCTAATATTTAAAATTAAAAAAAAAAACCAAAAACAAAAACCTCCCACTCCCCCACGTTCTCTCTCTCTCTCTCTCTCCCCCTCTCTCCTTCTCATTTTTTACAAAAATGTGTTCATACACACAAATTGTGTAGGCAAATGCTAGTTTTAATTAACTGCTCTATACATTGACTTGATATTGGAAGGTTAATTTCAACATGAAAAGGTATTTAGCACCTCAAAAAATTTAATTAGCTCAAACTCCAAGCATGTATTATACTTTCTTGTAAATACTACCTTTTTTTTTTTTTTTTTAAACACATACGTGAGGCCCTTCCTGAAGTAAAATCCTAGATCTGTGATTGAATGTGGGCATGAAAATAGGTGGCAAATTTTTAATTATTTTCTTATTTATATCAAAAGGGTATGTTCGGAATAGTATGGATAGAAAAGTTTATATGGGTGAACTTAATTAAAAAAAAATTTGGGCGCCAATAAAGGCACTTTGTATTATTATTACCTACAACTTAGACACTATAGAGATATGTTGCACTTATTAATCGTGTTACATAATATTATATTATTATTACTAAGGGTAAATTACATAAAACTACTTCAATTATTAGGTCAATCACAGTTTCATAGCCCATCTTTAAAAAATTTCAATGTTAGGCCTCATCTTACGAATTTGTACAATTTCATACCTTCTGTTAGTTTGTCTGTCAATTCTTCCGTTAAATAGTGACGTGACTTGAGACGTGGCCCACTCTCTATTAAAAAATTAATTAAATATTAAAAACTAAAAAAATTAATGCATGGGGGACCCACCCCTTATCCTTCTCACCCTTTCTTCCCCACTCTCGTCTTCCCCAAACTCAAAACCAGATCCACCCTGCTCCCGTCTTTTATGTTTCGATCACTACCGCCACTCTCCTTTCGACATCCCCCACCGCTTCTTTGGCTTTGCTAACCACCTGCAGCTGTCACTCACCCACCTCGCCTGCGCCACGCCATCACTTGGCTCCCTTCCTCCGTCCACACCACCATCTCTCGACTCCCTCTTTGATTACAGGTACGTCTCCATGGCGATGACTCTTAAGCTCGTTTCCTTGTCCCTCATCCCGCATTCCTCCTCTCTCACCATCTTGGCTTCGCCAGACTTCGCCTTTACCAAATTGGGTCAACCGGCCCTTTCTTTGCTCCAGTACCACTTCTGACCTCTTCTCCTGCCCCTCCAAACTCTCATATTTCTCCCCTCCCGACACCAAGATCCCGAATTTACTCTCCAGCCACCTCTTCGTCGTCGAATCCGGCACCATACCTTACTTGCCCAAAACCCTCTTCGATTCCTCCCCTTCCTTCCAAGACAATGCGTAAGACACCACGGCGGTGATCGCACATGTGGCAGGGTGTGAGAAGTGAGGGGAAGCGTTTCAGAGGGTTTTCGGGGTTAGCATTTTGGCATTTTTGCTAGATCTCTCGACCAGGTTGAGCTTGAGGAGCAAGGAGAACGCGGTGGGTGCGCTGCTCAATTTGTCCAGGTGCGGCGGAAAGAGGGCGTTGAGGGAGGTGAGGGAGGATGGGCTGGGAGTAGTGGATGGGATCGCTAATGAGGCGGAGAATGGCAGCAAGGAAGAAGGGTGGGTGAGATCTGGGTTTAGGGTGTTTCTGGTTTTGGGTTGGGGAAGACGGGAGCTAAGAAGAAGGGTGAGGGGATAAGGGGTGGGTCCCCCATGCAAAAAAAATGATTTTATTTTTTTTTAGTTTTCAATATTTAATTCATTTTTTAATGGAGAGTGAGCCTCGTCTTAAGCCATGTCATTATTTAACGGAAGAATTAACAAACAAACTAACGGAATGTATGAAATTGTATAAATTCGTAAGAAGAGGTATGATATTGAAATTTTGTAAAGATTGGGTATGAAACTGTGACTGACCCAATAGTTAAGGTAGTTTTATGTAATTTACCCTATTACTTATATTAGAGTACTTCTCAACATAATTATGTACAACTGGTTTTTTTTTTTTCTTTTTTTCTTTTTGAATTCATGCGAATGATACCCTTGCATGTCAAACAAAAAAAAGTTTTCAGTGGGATTTATCACATGGAGATATAATAAAAGAACTAAAAAAAATGTTAATAGATGTAACATGAGAGATTAATTTGTGCAGCCAACCTTCCGCGGTGCCCTTTGCTTTAAAGGCTAAATGACTAGAGCCTTCGCAGGAGTCATATGACCCAACTCCCAACTTGGAACGGGCAATCCAGCAATATGCACATGGCCAACCCTACCAAGTGAGTCGAGCCATTGTTCCACCAATCCAATGCCCTCACTTGAGTCACTAGATAGCCCTCCAATAAAAGGATTTTTATTGAAGGGGAAGATTGTCATCGAAGCTATTACTGGGAATTGCGACATCCCTTGGCATATTTGTGCTATTTTGGAAGACATCAATGGATCGCTCATTTTTAGGAAAGCAAGTTTTGTGACGGATGTTCGCATTTTCATGAGGAATAATTGAACAATTTATATATTTGGGATGGATGTGTCCCTTTACACGTCAATGTGTTATTGAATGATTCTAGAGGCATGGGGTGTTCCTCTTACTTCTCTCTTTCCTAATTCATATTTTGTTTCTTAAAAAAAGAAAGGAGATTAATCTGAATTGAAACTTAGCCAAGGACTTTTGGTTAATCTAGTTTCTATTTTAACTTTACGTATAGCCTTTCTAACATAATTATGTGTATAATGCCAAATTTTACCAGAGTCCCTTTTACAGTAACATGTTATAATAGCAATAAACAATAAGGGTTTTTATCACAAACGATTTTTGAAATTGACATAACCCATCAAGATGACCATTAAAATTGAAAATCAATCAATGTAATTCCTAAAAATGGGTGTGGCAGATCAATGTGGTCATTTCGTCATAATTCCATAAAAAATTCTATTATGTGGTGATTTGGCACATAACTAGATTCCACAAATTTAATTTAATAGTATATTAAAACTACTTAAATAATTAAATACTTGAAAAAAGGAAAAAAGAAGAAGAAGATACTGTTCATCATCTTCTTTCCTCCGACCTTTCCACTACAGCCACCCTTCCACATCCTACGATGTTGTGACTTATGGGTATTGTGCTGTCAGACTTGTGGCCGAGTTCCCAGGCCAGTTGAAAAACCTTCACCTTCATTTTTAGTTCTTGATTCCTTGAATTTTCAAACGTATTTTTTGAAATAAGTTGCGGGTTGGACTGAGCTCAAATGCTGGAGAGAATCATTTGTGGAGGTTTTTTGAATGACTCCATCAACACATGAGTTCAATTACATGAGACATTTTGCAGGTGAATGGGCTCGACCAAAGGATCTGATGCCAGCCACGTGTGATGCTAGGATTTTTCAACACTCGGGAACTCGGCAATAAGTCTGATAGCGGCACTCTAAAGATGCCCACAACGTTGCGCGAGGGCGGAAGGATGAGGTGGGGCTATAGTGGAAGGGTCGAAGGGAAGAAGATGATGAACATTAGCCTTTTTTTTTTTTTTTTTTTTTTAAATTTATAATTTTTTAAGTGTTTAATTATTTAAAGTATTTTTAATATAATATTAAATTAAATATGTGGGATCTAATTATGTGACATATCAGTACATAACAAATTTTTATACGGAATTGTAACGGAAGAACCACATTGATTTGCGACACTCATTTTCAGGGACTACATTAATCAACCATCCTAATGGGATAAGTCAAATTCAAAGATCATTTGTAATAAAAACCCTAACAATAATAATTCAAAAGAGGAGAAGAAAACAAAACACATCAGAGTAAAAGCCTACAAGAGCATTACACTTTCAATTAAGAAACACAATTATCACTTCTATTCTTTATCAACCCGCTTCAACAAGTTCATTGTCATCTGCATCTCTATCTCCAAAGATGTCTAAATTTTACTTTTTAAATTCTATTTTGCGTTTTGTTACTTGAAATTCAATTGTGGTCTGGTTAGGTTATTCAATCCATCGATTGTATGACTACTGATTTATCTTATTTTGCATCTCTTTCTCATCAAACAAACATTTGAAAAAATGAAAATCTCGAGTACTGGAAGCGGAATCCAAGAGAAACAGCTCAATAGCTGGATTTACTTTACTAAAATGATGCAAAAACAATGAATTCCTATATCACATAGACAGTCTCATGGATGAATGTTTCTGAAAAAAAAATGCATGCTTGAACAGTTGATCCTTCAAGCAAATAATTATTGAAGGATCTGGAATTCCACTAAAATAAATCTGTGGTTATGAATACAAATTCCAAAACTACTTACAGGTTAATACATTATTTATTAGGGTGTGATATCCACATATCCTATTTTATTTCTCACATACCTTTTTAATTTTGATCGTCGGATCGTATGAATTGAAGAAGAATAACGAACATAAATTATCAAGGGATATATGAGAAGTAAAATGAGATGTGTGGATATCACACTCCTATTTCTATACTAAAACCCAAACTAGGATTTTTACTCCTATTACTTTAGTCTAAAGAAGAAGGCAAAATTGCACTGTAGACATGAACAGTATTTTGGACGACATTTCAGTTTATTTACAAGATTGCCACTCAGATGTTGTAACCAGCTTTCTCTTAACTTACAAAATTGCCACTCAGGCCTAAGGACCAATCTTCAGCCGTTCGCTGCATTTCAACGTTTGACTCGGCGAGAGAGAGGAGGGGGACATCACGGTTGACAAAGTGGAGAGAGACGATCGCTCCCATTTTTGACTCAGCTAGGTGTGCCTGTGGTGAGCGGAGAGAGGGGGACAGAGCGACTACAGAGGAGGGAGACACAGGGCCTGACAGATTGGAGAGAGATGGGAGCTAAGGGCTTGGACTAAGTGAGAAAGATATTTAGGTAGGTGCTCTGATAGGATCTATGGGATTTTCTCCCATTTTAGAGAGAGATGGACAGCGAGAGAGAGATACAGAGCGGAAAGCATAGGTGTGTGTATTCTTTGGGTCTTCCGAAAACGCTAGAAACCTAAAACATTCTTAGCTGCTCTGCAACGGGTTGGAGACTTCGATCATGCGTCCTACAGTCCACATCGATCTCTTCCATCTCTGCTTCGTGATCCCTTCAATCCCTTCAAGAGGTAATTAAATCCCACTTCTTTCTCTGATTCGTGCCTTATTCTCACTGTTTTTCTCGAATTGTTTTTTTTTTCTTCGATATTGTTGTGTTTCGATCCCAAAATTCTTCGTATTTTAAGGCATCTTATTTCTGGTATCTGATTTGTGGAGGGTTTTTGATCCTTTCAAACGTTGGGTGGTGGGTATTTTTGTCCAGGGAGAAAAATTTATCTGGTTAGGCTTTTTCCCTTTGAAAATTAATAGATGTTCAAATTCGGAACCGTGAATTATTAATTTATTTGTTGTTGCTGTAATTTAGGTACTTGAAAGCGAGGCAATCATGGTTAGATTTCATGTGGTTCATGAAAGATTCGGTCATGCTTTAGAAGGTTTGCCTGATGAACTTTGCCTATCAGATGAAGTTGAGGAACAAGTATATACATATATGTCCCTTTTATCCGTTTTCAAGCTAATGTTTCCCTTGTTTCTATACTAAAACTCAAACTAGGATTTTTACTGTTCATGAACAGTAAATTGGCAAAAATGCCCTTACCTGGTGCTGATTCTAAGGCCTTTTTGTTCTGTTTTGAACGTGTTCATGAACAGTAATTTGGCAAAAATGCCCTTATCTGGTGCTGATTCTAAGGCCTTTTTGTTCTGTTTTGAACTGTTCATGAACAGTAAATTGGCAAAAATGCCCTTATCTGGTGCTGATTCTAAGGCCTTTTTGTTCTGTTTTGAACGTGTTGGTCATCGTGGAAAAGGAAGGGACGAAATCGCGCTATTCCTCCGCTTCTTCCTATTAAACTTCGATTCCTCATGCGTTTGTCGTACAACAACGAAATCGCGCTGGTTTCGTTGATTTCGGTCCAAATTCCTTCGAATGTCCAGCGTTCGCATCTTTCTCTCGCCGATTATCCTCGGCGGTTTAACTTCTCCTTCCGTTTTAACTTCTCTGTCACAAATCTCTGCTTCTATCATGCCGACGGCGGTTTTTCTTGCCGGCAAAACCCATCAAGGTTTATTTTTGATTGAGCAGCTCCTTGATTGTTCAAATCTATGGTTTCCTTGATGAGATCTAGGTTTTTTGGGATTTCTGGGTATTTTTTTGGAATTGTTGTTTGCTGCCCTTGGATTGTTGAATTGTTAAAATTTATAATTCATATGAATCGTTTTTAATAAATCAGTGTTATCACGTGGAGCAGTTTACATAGTGCAACTTTATATTGGTTTTTTTTTTTTCAATCGTTCTTATACTATATTTGTTCTGACTTTTGATCAATTTGAATAGGTCCATAAAGCTGCCGGTGATAAATGGAAATCGCTTTCAGAGGCTGTGAGTAATTCTCTGCTTTGAATATTAAGTATTTAGGAGTGTAAATTTTAATTTATGAATGGGTTTTTTGTTTAAAGTTTGTCATTGTGATTTTGGGGGGTCTTGTTTGTAGCTTCGGATTCCCAACATGCTGTTTAATTTTGTTTTGTTTTTGGCTTTAGGAAGTCGTGGTTCCAGCTGTTCTTTCTCTGTTTGCTTCTAATGGTGTGCTTCCAAAGCATATTTTTTTTTTGGCAAATTCCCAGAGTACAAAGATAAGGATTTCCTGGGCGCCATGTGGTGTGTGTTCTGTTCCGATTTGTAGAAGATATTTGAAGGTAAGTTAGTTTAAAGCAATTCGAAAGTTTGGGAGGGTTTGGGATATTTTAAATTTTATCTAATTCCTGCAAAAACCATGTATAACAGTATAATTGTGTTTTGATTTTTTTTTTTTTTTTTTTAAATTGAGATAATCATGTTCAGTTTTTTGGTTTGATTTAAAGGAATTCCTTGCACAGAAAATTAGGGTTTTTTGATTAAAAAAGAAAAAAAATCTCAATGGATGCTATAAGAAAAGGAAAAGAGAAACAGAGGTGTAGTCGTTATCTTTGTTAATCTTTGGGATTTTTTTTTCTCACATTTTACCTTTCCTCAGTTGGTGTTCATTTATTTGATTTTTTTGTTTGTTTTAACCGTGAAAATTTTGAAACTTTTCTTATTTCAAATATTGGGTTTTCGAACCTAGCTGTAAAAATCCCAGTCGTGTTATTGGGTGGAAGATTTGGTGTAAAATTTTGGCATCGATTTATCAGTAACCATACAGAGCACAATGTTAAATCAAAAGAGAAAAACTACATCTTTCTCTTGACTATTTTCAGGGTTTCTGGCTGTGAGTCCACTTCAGAGGCCGGTTCGATATTCCATTGTTTGTGAGGTCACCACAAAGAAGCCCGACTCTGCTGTGAAGAGAGCCTGGCAGGCTGAAAAGAGGAGGATTTACAACCAATCCCGCAAATCCGAAATCAAAACCCGGATGAAGAAGGTATTTCTCTTTTCGGCAAGCTAATTTTATTTTAACTGAGGGGTTTTGCTTTTGATTGTGGACTAGAACAGTCGAAGAAGGTTTATTTTAATGGCTGAAGAAATTGGCTGAAGGTTTATTTCTTATAGACCAAATCTGCATGGATAAAAGACTCCAAATCTGCTCATGATTCCCAGATTATGTGACCTGCTTATATGATACTAATCCTTGAGCTTGGTGCTTTTCTGAAGCTCCTGACTGGGAATCACACTCAGGAAACTCTTCAATTTATGAATAAAGAATGCACGACTTCTGTGAATTTTCTTAATTTCCACTGTATGGATCAATGGACTTAACAGTATCTTATGTTTTCCTGCTATATTTTCTGCCAGTATTTTACTATCTTTGCCTATATTTTGCATTTTGTTTAGGTGTGTCAAATGCTCTGGATCATCACCTTCTACTCCACTCTACGTCCTGGTCTAAGCTACTATTGTCATGAGGTAAATTTATAGAAGACTGCAAGTTGTGGCTAGCTGGATGTAATCTTGAATCATTAAATTGTTGTAATTGAACGATGATTTACAATCAGGTACAACTGTCCCTTTCAGGGCTCTAATCTTGCCAGGCTGCCCCCTCCAGAGAGTACACTTGAAGTGCTCTTAATCAACTGTGGGTTTGAGTTATTCATCTTTTAAAACTGTGGATTAATTGGTTCTACTTCTGCATTTCCTCTTCATTAAAATGTTTACTTACCTGCTTTTAAGCATCTTTATTTATGTATCTATTTTTTAAAATGAATTTTAAAGATGTTATAGAAATTGGAAAAAGCAGCAGTTTGAGTACATAGTTTTAAGAACTTTGGGAAGGAATACTCGAAAAGAAGACTGACAATGGGTTAACTGTAGTTCCCTTTTTATATCATATTCTATTCCGTATTATTACACTATTGCGTCTGGAATAGCAACATTTATTCGGTGTCACCTAAAAAGTTTGTTATGATTGCTTCTTTGTTCAAGCCTGTGTTCAATAATAAAGTTGCATAATTTTGCGTATGAGTTTCCATCCCGCAGCAATGCGCGGGTACAATTTCTAGTTATATACGCTAAAACTTAGTTTCCTAACACTGTTCATTAACAGTGAAATGGCGAAATTGCCCTCTATTTCTTCTTGTTTCCCCGTTCTGTTCTCTTCTTGGCGTAGTGAAATGGCCTTTTTGCCCATGTTGGGCACGGGTCCATCATCCTACTTCTTTAGCCTTCAATTAGGTTTTTTCTTCCCTTTACCTTTCTGTTGGCCTTTCTCTCTCGCTGATCTATGCTTCGATCCGTCTTATTTTGCGTTCTGTTCTTCTAAAATCTTGCGTTCCTCTCAAATCCTCTGTACTTTATTTCACAAAATATTCACGAAGTTGGCCTCTAAAGTTTTATTCTTTGTTGTAAAATCTTGTGTTCCTTATTTTTGTTTTTTGGGGATTTCGTTTGTGGTCTCCGTTTTCAAAGAAGTCATGCATCCCTGTGAATGTAGATTTGTTGACGTTTTGTGGAAACTCATAAAATTGGTTTCCAAGGTTTTATCTTGAACTTTAATCGCCGGGAAGACTTTCTCTTTTTCCGTCGGTCATACCGGAGTTGTCGTCGAATTTCGGACGAATTTTCAGCCCAGCTTGGGAATGGCCTGTTTTGAGGTTATTGTCAAATAAATTCTATTGAACCCAGGTGCGTTTTATAACAGTTGTGTGATTTTTTTTATTTTGGAATTTTATTGATAACCCTAACGGTTTGGTTTTAAGGTGAGTTGTAGTGTTGTCGAGGCTATGCCGGCTAAAAGCGGATTCTGCCGTTGACGTCCTCTGTTGAAAAATCTGAAATTTGGCAGGAGCTGGAACCGTTGTTTTGGGTATGGTTTCCCTGCCTGCACTTCTTCATTATTCTGTATGCATTTCTTATTTAAATCATTGGAATTTGTGTTTTTGTTGAGTTTGATTTTGGTGTGAATTCATTCCGATGGATATCTCAAAATTTGAGAAGGCAGTTGTGCTTTTTTCAAATGTTTCTTCGCTTTGTGTGATTTCATTTAAATGGATGCCTCAAGGTTTTTTTCTACTCATTTTCTAATAATTCTGCCTGCTTTTTCCTTTGCTATAATTTTTTGAGCGTTCTTGCACTCCTAGGGAGATGAAATTGATATTAAATGTGGATCACAAATTTGGGAGTGTTTTAGGAGAGAAATGTTGGTTCTTCTCTGTTTCCAATTTTTTTAAAGGAAAACTAATGAAAAGGGTTTGAAAACTTTAAGTTTTAATGATAAGGACAAAATAAAGGGTAAAATGAATAGTATCAGGTTTGACTTTTTAGTTTAAAAATGTGGTTTTTCGTTAAAGTGAACAGTACTGCGGGTTTTTCGTTAAAACTTCCTTTTTTTAATTGGGTCTCTCTCTCATAATTGGTGGGTTAGAGTAGGGGATTAGGGGGTTGGTCAGAAATGTATACAAAGTAAAGATGAGGATGATTGAAATAAATACAAGTCCATTTGCTACTTTTCCACAACACAACTCACACTAAACCATACGCATACAACTTTTCACTTTTCCAATAATACAAACATCTGAAATAGGACAAGAAAATCCATCTGAAATAGGACGTGTTCCAAAGCGACAAAGAATAACAGAGGCACTAATGAAGTAGTAGCACTATTTTGTCAAGATAATGGAAGAGTAGTCTTCAAAGCATATAAGAAAATTTTCAGTTGTCATGTGGAGAATAATTCATATGCCAAATATTACTGTACGGGAATTAGCAATTACCTGATTAACCGTTTTCCACAATGCATGCAGCAGCCAGTAGCACTATATTCCTAGATGGTACCTTATCTAACTAGCAGTATGTATCGCGTTTAGAAAGGTTTAGGGATTTAGATACGCTTTGATCAGATGTTTCTTAGAAATTGATAAAGTAAATTTTGGATTGGGTGTCCTTGCAATGGCCAGCAACACCCTTTAGAGCAAAGATAAGAAATAGTGTGGACTGGAACTTCAATATCAATCCTATGACCTCTTAATTAATTATGTTGCTAAGATAAGAAATGCACCACCAAACAAATGGTTTTGTTATTCCTTTCTTTTCTATATGTGGAGCCAATTCTCTGTGGAGACGGTCATTTGTTTGATAGCAACCATTTTTTTTCTTGGTTGAAATAATAAACTTATGATTGAGAATACCTCATCTAGCTTATCCTCCATCAAACTTACCATGTCAATGCCTTATATTGCTTTTACAATATAATTATATGAGGCATGTCAATACAAGGAGTTTTCCCTGCTTTCTCATTCTTTAATGTACAAGAAAGTTAATGTCTTTTGCCTTTTTTTTTCTTTTTTCTTTTGCTTTGCACTCAAGGAACAAGTGCTTTTGATCACTTGTGCAGTTTGACTGCCAATTTGATAAACATATTGGGCCGACCGATCCCAATGCATCCCCTTGCTATTCTATTAGGTTTAATTCAAATAGTATTGTTTTTATCAGGGCTGTCATCTTTTGTACCCACCAGTTCGTTATTTTGTATGATTTCCACTTTGAATAAATATTTGTATAGTATGATTGTTTTTTAATTCCATTTTTTTTGTTACTGTGGAATGTTGATTACTGGTTTTGGATCGTCTATTTGTTTTTTAATGTATTTGCTCAAAGAAATTATACATATGTGAAGCAGCGATCTATTATCGTTGCTACGGTTGTAATACTTATGGTTACAATGTTACATGCAATGAAGAAATGAGACTTACATTGTTTTTATGAAATTAACTATATGTATTAAACTCAATTTACTTTTCTGAGCTAATGATAAGCGATGATTTATTTTTTTTAACAGGATTTGAAAAACAATTAGTTATTCTGGTTTCTAAGCTGTTTGTTTCTAGCTTCCAAAATGCTCTCTGCTCAAGGTTAGTAATTTAAACTTCTGGAATTATTTAATTGAAAGTTTAATCGTATAGTTTTCTATAGTTCAAGTCAACTTCTGTTACTGTTTATATTAGATGAGAGCTATATTGTTTTTGCATATATTTCATGACTTATTTGATTTTTTTTTTTTTTGGGTAAATCTCAGTTTACTACCTTCAAGTTTTGTGGTTTTCAACATTTGGTACATGAATTTTTTTCGTCATAGAGTAATACCTAAAGTGTTAATTTTGGGAGTCTCATAAATTCGTTAGTTTGGCTGTTAACTGATGATGTGGTGCTCATGTGGACAATGATTGGGCGTCATGTGTCAATATGGGGCCCTTATGAATATTAAAAAATAAAAATAAAAATAAAAAAATCTGGCTGTTCACCCTTTTGACCCCCTCCCTCCTCCGTCCCTTTTCTTCCCATAACCCACCCATTCCCCTCCCGTCTCTCCTTTGCAGTCCACACGGAGCTCTCCCACCCCTCCCTTCGATCCCTAAATAACCTCAGAATTCAGAATAGGTCTTTGGACAATGCTAGGATGAGACCGTGCAACATCTCTTTGCTCGAATCAGGGGTTCCAGAAACCCTAGCGATGAGATCTTTGGCTTTGTCTTCACTCACATGAGGGATTAGGGCGAGGACTCAAGCTTCATCGTCTTGGGTCCAAGGGATAGCTTCTAGGAATCGGAGGCAGAATCGAACGCATCCTCGAAAATAAACTCCGAAGCCATTGGGAGGAGGTCGAGCGTTGTCGACACATTGATT
Source organism: Pyrus x bretschneideri (assembly GCF_019419815.1). Lineage (NCBI taxonomy): Eukaryota > Viridiplantae > Streptophyta > Magnoliopsida > Rosales > Rosaceae > Pyrus > Pyrus x bretschneideri. Next base: position 533,169 of record NW_025999546.1, on the reverse strand, counting down.
ATGGTGGAGATCGAAGGCCTCTTGAGGACCCATCAAGTTCGACGACTTGCAATTCTGGATTTTTAATTTTTTATACCAGATTGATGTTAGGGTTAGGGATCGGAGGGAGGGGTGGGAAAGCTCTGTGTGGACAGCAGAGGAGAGAAGGAGGGAGAAGTAGGGGAATGGGTGGTTGTGCGGGGAGGATGGGTGCAGGGAAGAGAAGTGAGGGAGATGGAGGGAGGAGGGGTGAACTCTAGAATATATATATTTTTTTAATTCTTAAATTTAAAATTTTTTAATATTCACGTGGGCTCATATTGACACATGGTGCTCAATCATTGTCCACGTGGGTGCCACATAATCAGTTAATGGTTGATTTAACAGCCAGACTAACGAATGTATGAGACTGTTCCAAAATTAACACTTTAGGTATGACTTTGGAACGAAAAAAACTTCATGTATCAAATGTTAAAAATCACGAAACTTGATGGTGGTAAATTGAGATTTACCCTTTTTTTTTAAAAAAAAAATCTGTTTTGCAGTTTGTTTTTCAACAAATTGTAACAGTTTGTTTCCATCATGTCTAAAAAGCCTATAAATGGTCAAACAAATGATGCTATAAAGCAAAAACAAAATATCACTGATGACAAATACGATAATAAAGAGTGTAGAACCACTTATATGCATAATTCTCAGTGCTTCATCATGAGACCTTTTGCTGAGCATTGCGCCATTGAATGTGTTGATAATGATGAAATGGTAGATGTGACTAGGGATAGCAATTTAATTTGTCAAACCCGATACTTGTAGGTAACCGACCCGTTTGGTTTCGGGTAGTAAATTTTAGGTAACCGTTGGGTAAATTGTTCGATTTCGGGTTTGGTTATGGTTATAAGGGTATCCAATCCGAACCCGTACTTGAACCCGCCCTGTTTTCATTCATTAATAAAAAAAATATAAATATTTAGGGTAATGGACGAAAGGTGGGGAGGTTGAGGTATTTTTTGTATTTTACCCAAATATTTATTATATACATGTTTGTATAAAATAATTTTTTTGAGCCATGTGCTTCTCCCTTCCCCCATTTTTGTACTCTATGCTTCTCCCTTTCCCGAGCACCACACACACACATGCAAAACAAAGACCACACCATCTTCTCTCCCTCATCCTTCACTTTTCTCTTCTTCTCGTGCTCTTTCCCTGACCTCACTTCTCTGCAACTCTTTCTCTCTCTCTCTCCTCATTACACAGTACTCTCCTCAGTCCTCACCTCTCCCGAGCTACGCACACACGGCACCAACATCCACACCACACGACCCCATCGTTTCTGGCGAGCCCGCAAACCACACCCTCCAGACCCCCACCCCACCCCACACCACACCATCTCTGCAACCTCTCACTCTCTCTCCTCATCCCTCTTGCACCACCACCTCAAACTCCCTCGAGAACCAACCACCAAGACACCATCGGCCTCCCTTGTCCCTCTCATTGTTTAATCAGTTAAATTTTACAAGGAAAACTGTTACCTGATAGGTTCGGTTACGGAGAATACCCGTTCGGGTTTTTTTCGATTTCGGGTCCGGGGAAAACAAACGGGTTCAATTATGGGGATGGCACATCTGAACCCAATCCGTCCCATTGCCATCCCTAGATGTGACCCCACTTGAAAAAAAAATTGTACACACGTCATCGAAAAGGGAAAAACGTTGTTAGTTTGTCAAATAATGCTCAAAACAGAGTTGAAAAAACATTTCCTGGTGACAATTGTAGTCTTATGAATAAGGGTCAAGCCTTGTTCCAAAAAAATAGAAATGGTACGTTTTAAATTCTGCACATCATTAAGTTTTAACTTTAGCATTTACTTAATTGCATATTGTTGTGAAAGATTATGTAGACTTGGGTGATAAGAGTTATAAATGTGTTGAGTCTGGTGCATATTTTTGGTTAAAAGAGTCACTTAAACAAAGCTGGAAAAAAAATCAACCAATTTTCACTCTTTGTTGTCAACAAGGAAAAATTAAATTTTCAACTCCAAAGCCAATGCCTGTTTTTTTTAGATTCCTTGCTTGATCCGAATGGTGTAAACCATAGTGCAAAAATGAAGAACACAGATTGTAGAGAAAGCAAGAAAACTTAGAGAAGAAAATAAGACAGCTTAGAGAGAGCTGGAGAGATCTTTTAGAGAGAAACAGAAATCTTTGCATAAATTTTCTTAGTGACGGTAATCCATTCAATCCCACATATATAGGGAGATCTTATTACAACCATATCTTCTAACAACATCCTTATCTAATCTTAACAAAACTAATTTCTTCTCTTATAGATTGCCAAGTGTCACAATCCTAATCATTCATTTATGTACTCTTAACAAATGAAGGTCAAAAAAGTTTACCATTTCAAGAAAATATTAGAGCTTATAATTTTATGTTTTCATTTACTTCAATGGGAGTGAAAATTGATCATTCAATTAATGATGGATCAAGTCCTTACATTTTTAAAATTAGTGGTCAAGTTTGTCATTTGATGGGATATCTTTTACTCGCTGATAATGAGTCTCCAAAATTTGCTCGGCTATATGTTTATAATACATATAATGAAGTACAAAATTGTCTTAAAGCTATTAATTGTGATGGCAAAAAATGTAAGACTTGATTCAAAAATTGTAGAAAATTTGATTTAAATGTTTGATGAATCAAATGAGTTGGTCAAACATTTTTGAACGGCAAAAGATAAATTTGAAACTGATGGTCTCATCTCTTTAAAAATGATATTGTTATGAAGACAACCAAATGATGGCAAGCAATATGACCAACCAACAAGTGATGAAATAGGTGGTTTAATAGTTGGTGATATAGGTTTGTCTGACTCTAATAGAGATCATTATAGACCCTCAAAGTGAAGGATTAAAACGTGTTACAAAATTGAATCCAAAGTTTATCGCTCTTCAATATCCTATTCTTTTTCCATATGGTGAAGATGGTTATAGACCAGATTTAAAATGAAATGAAAATGATAAAGGTCCAAAAATGAAAAGACAAAGTGCCTATGAGAGCTTATATAGCTTATCAAATTCAAGAAAGAGAACGATGTTTAACTACATTATTAAAAGGAGGTAGACTTTTTTAACAAAACTATCTCAATTATTGGTGTCACAACACTTTGATACCTAATCTTTTTAAAATGATAATGTCATACCTCATTTTACAAATTTGTGTCAATGTCATACGTCTGTCAGTTTTTATTAATTTTTCTGTTAAGTGCTAACGTAGCTGTATGTAGGATCCACTCACTAATTATTAAATATATTTTTACTAATTAAAAATTAAAAAAATAATTTTTTTGTATTAAATCTCTTTCTCTCTCTCCTCCCTCTATTTCGCCTCTCTTCTCTGCATCCCCAAAACCCTTTCCCACCCGACTCCCCCCTCCCCTCCATGTCTCTCTCTCTCGTATCCCCCATCTTCATCTTCTTCCCCCTACCTGCAACCAAAAAAAAAAAAAAACCCCAAACTTCCCCGACCCCTTCCCCTCATCCTCTCCTATCTTCTCCCCCATCTTCATCTTCTTCCCAGTTTGTCTTCTCTTCGCACCCACCATCCACACCCAACCTTGTACCCACCTTCTTCCCTTCACTACACACCCCACTCCTTAAATCCACACCCATTCCCCCCATTTTCTCTGCGACCAGGTAGACCTGCAGAATCGGCCTTTGTCGAGGTAGACGGGATCTGGGTTTTTTTTTTCATTTTCTGGGTTGCAGGTAGTTAGTGTGAGGGTGGGTGCGGAGGGTTTAGGGAAGACGGGAGGGGGGAAGAAAGGGGTGGGTTGCAGGGAAGGGGGGTTCACAGAAGATGAAGATGGTTTTATTTTATATTTTCTGAGTTGCAGCTTGGGCGGGGGAGAAGATGGGGTGTGGGGAAGGGGGAAAGACAAATTGGTTTTTTATTAATTTATTTTTTTTATGGGTTGCAGGGAAGGAGATGAAGATGGGGGAGGAGAGAGAGAGAGGGAAGGGAGGGGTGGGAAAGGGATTTTGGGGATGCAAAAAAGAGAGGCGAGAGGGGGAGAGAGAGAGAGAGGTTTAATAAAAAATTATTAAAAATATATTTAATAATTAGTGAGTGGATCCCCGCATGTAGTAACGTTCGCACTTAATAGAAAAATTCACAGAAAAACTGACGGAGGTATGACATTGGCACAAATTCGTAAAATTAGGTATGACATTATCATTTTTAAAAGATTAGGTATGAAAGTGTTGTGACACCAATAGTTGATGTAATTTTGTGTAATTTACCTTAACATTTACTTGTAATGTAAAGTGGCCAGAAATTATAAGAGAATTCAAAAAATAAAAAAACGAGGATTCAAATCTGAGGACAGACCTGATATAATTTCTAGAATATTTAAAATGAAACTTGATGATATGCTTGACTTCATCAAATTTGGAAAGTCTTTTGGAGAAGTTAAAGCGAGTACCAAAAACTCATTTTTCTCCTTATCGTAGATTTTTTTTTTTTTGTGTTTTTTTGAAGTTCATAAAACTAACCTTTTTTTTTCCTTCTATTTTCAATGTTTTTACAAACAAATGAATGTTTGTACAATTGAATTTGAAAACAGAGGTTTACCTCATTCTCATATGTAATATGGCTGAAATCAAATTTCAAGTGCTACATTGCATCAGATATAGATTCTATTATTTCAACTGAGTTGCTAGACAAATTTGTCAATCCTCAACTTTAAGAAATTGTTAATCAATTCATGATTCATGATCCATGCGGTCATATTAATCAAAATTTCTTGCATGTGGAAAAATAAGTGTTCCAAAAACTTTCCTAAAGCATATAAAAATGAGACAATTTTTGAACCCAATGGTTTTCCAGTTTATGGGTGTTGTGATGATGATACAAAATTTGTTTTAAAAAATGGAATCAAAATTGATAACAACTTTGTTGTTCCTTATAATTCTGAACTACTTTTGAGATATAATGCTCATAAATGTTGAATCCCGTTGTGAATGAATGCTTATAAAATATTTGTTCAAATATGTAAATAAAGGTTCAGATAGAGCACGATTAGTTCTTAACAAGATCCAAATGATGAATTATTGACATATCTAAATTGTAGATACATATCACCTCACGAAGCCGTTTGAAGATTGTTTATTTTAAGTTTCCATTTCTTTGCGTACATTAATTTTCGATTGATTTTTTTCAATTTTTGTCCCATGTTTTCAGTGATGTTGTAGCTTTGAAAAGACAAATTTTTGGTTATATTTAGTGACATAAAAGAGTTTTTGTTTGGTTAAAATAGGGGGAAGAATAGAGTTGTTCATCACTCGTTTCACTATGAACTTTGGATCAACATTCAAAATCTAATGTAAAAAACTGGTATCTGCTTCTTTACAGTTCTCTATTTATATGTTTTTGCAATCACGATCACATTTTCAAAATTCTTTGAACTTTGACCACATTTAGTTATGTTGAAATTCTTCTTGCCACTCACAACCATTACATTCTGTCTCTTGACTAGATAAATTTTTATGTTTTGTTGAAGTGCATTTGCACCCCTCCAACAAATGCAAACTGTGCACGTAAGTAAAACTTTTTACGTCAACTTGATTAGTGATTTTGGTATAGCTGATTGATGTGAATATCAATTGTATGGTTTGTTTTGCTCAGTTTATGCTTAATACAATGTCATCTACAGGATCCCTTCATATATATTAGAATTCTTAGTAAGATTTGTGCCAACTGTTTTTGTTATGTGGAAGTTGAAACTTTTTTTAGGGTTGTAAATAGAGTCCCATGTATATGTAAATATTGTATATACACATTATAACTTTCTATGTATTTTATACAGTTTTAAAACTCACAGCATCGTGCGGGCACTTTGCTAGTAATAACTAAAACTAGGAAAAAGAAAAAGAGCTGTCGATAATGGTATAATTAGAACTCTGACGGGAGGGAATGTAGTATCCACATTTGGAAACTACTTGCAACACCGTTTTCATGTATACATCAAGCATTTATTCACATTTTGACCAGATTTCAAATGGGGACGCTGCTCTTGTTGTTCTGCTTATGCTTTGCAGCCCTTCTCACCCCTTCTCAAATCTGGTCACCATGGGAGGGGTGAGAAGGGTTGCAAAGCATAAGCAGAACAACAAGAGCAGCGTCCCCATTTGAAATCTGGTCAAAATGTGAATAAATGCTTGATATATACATGAAAACGGTGTTGCAAGTAGTTTCCAAATGTGGATACTAAATTCCCTCCCGTCAGAGTTCTAATTATACCATTATTGACAGCTCTTTTTCTTTTTCCTAGTTTTAGTTATTAATAGCAAAGTGCCCGCACGATGCTGTGGGTTTTAAAACTGTATAAAATACGTAGAAAGTTATAATGTGTATATACAATATTTACATATACATGGGACTCTATTTACAACCCTAAAAAAAGTTTCAACTTCCACATAACAAAAACAGTTGGCACAAATCTTACTAAGAATTCTAATATATATGAAGGGATCCTGTAGATGATATTGTATTAAGCATAAACTGAGCAAAACAAACCATACAATTGATATTCACATCAATCAGCTATACCAGAATCACTAATCAAGTTGACGTAAAAAGTTTTACTTACGTGCACAGTTTGCATTTGTTGGAGGGGTGCAAGTGCATTTCAACAAAACATAAAAATTTATCTAGTCAAGAGACAGAATGTAATGGTTGTGAGTGGCAAGAAGAATTTCAACATAACTAAATGTGGTCAAAGTTCAAAGAATTTTGAAAATGCGATCGTGATTGCAAAAACATATAAATAGAGAACTGTAAAGAAGCAGATACCAGTTTTTTACATTAGATTTTGAATGTTGATCCAAAGTTCATAGTGAAACGGGTGATGAACAACTCTATTCTTCCCCCTATTTTAACCAAACAAAAACTCTTTTATGTCACTAAATATAACCAAAAATTTGTCTTTTCAAAGCTACAACATCACTGAAAACATGGGACAAAAATTGAAAAAAATCAATCGAAAATTAATGTACGCAAAGAAATGGAAACTTAAAATAAACAATCTCCAAACGGCTTCGTGAGGTGATACGTATCTACAATTTAGATATGTTAATAATTCATCATTTGGATCTTGTTAAGAACTAATCGTGCTCTATCTGAACCTTTATTTACATATTTGAACAAATATTTTATAAGCATTCATTCACAACGGGATTCAACATTTATGAGCATTATATCTCAAAAGTAGTTCAGAATTATAAGGAACAACAAAGTTGTTATCAATTTTGATTCCATTTTTTAAAACAAATTTTGTATCATCATCACAACACCCATAAACTGGAAAACCATTGGGTTCAAAAATTGTCTCAGTTTTATATGCTTTAGGAAAGTTTTTGGAACACTTATTTTTCCGCATGCAAGAAATTTTGATTAATATGACCGCATGGATCATGAATTGATTAACAATTTCTTAAAGTTGAGGATTGACAAATTTGTCTAGCAACTCAGTTCAAATAGAATCTATATCTGATGCAATGTAGCACTTGAAATTTGATTTCAGCCATATTACATATAAGAATGAGGTAAACTTCTGTTTTCAAATTCAATTGTACAAACATTCATTTGTTTGCAAAAACATTGAAAATAGAAGGAAAAAAAAAAGGTTAGTTTTATGAAGTTCAAAAAAAATCTAAGATAAGGAGAAAAATGAGTTTTTGGTACTCACTTGCTTTAACTTCTCCAAAAGGCTTTCCAGATTTGATGAAGTCAAGCATATCATCAAGTTTCATAGGCCCACTCATGGCCCTTAAATAGCTTTTAATCAACTGATAGAAGGGTGAATTAGGTTACGTACCCTAAAGTAGAGGGGTTCATAAGTGTACGGGAAATGATAAATTGACAGAGACCTCTTTCAGTCTCTATTACGTAAGTTAGATAACAAAAATTAAACTCATTAAATCTTGAATTTTAGTGCTTGTAAGTATACGAATCAAATGACAATATAGCATATAAGCACGAATATCATCCCATAAAGATCAATTTGATTCTAAAATCTTACTAACTAAGGTGTAGTCAAACTAAGATTTTAAATGATTTTAAAAGTGATAGATTTGATAGGATTTAAGACTCCTACAAAATTCTTAGGGATTTTAAAGAATTTGAATGGATTTAGTTTGTAGGTTTTGGTGGATTGTGGTAGATTTTCATATAATTTTTTTTTTTAAAAAAAAAAAAAAAAGAAAAATATTTCCTCTTGCCCAATGTTCTAAAAAAACGTTAGACACTAGTCGGGCGGTAAGCTGAGCCCTAACGCCTAGGCGTGCTAGGCGGATTTAAGCATATTTATTATAAATTAATTAAATTTACCATGTGATATAAAAACAAACATGAAAAATATCTTATTTCTTTAAAATAATAAAATAAAATAAAAGAATGGCATATGTGATGTTAGAGTTTTAAGCATAGTACGGTGTGGTCCTAAAGTGAGAAAAGTCTCAAAAAATCCCCCTTTCTATTTAGGATTTCCAGAACAAAATAATTTAATTTTTATAAAATAATAAAATAAGATATTTTGAATAAAATTAGTATTTAATGTTTTTTTAAATCCCTCCACCCAACCTCCTCCACATCATCCAAGGTTCCAATCCGTGGAACCACACCAAAAGATTCATCCCACAATTCCCAAACTCTTTCACATAACCCAACCCTCAATCTATGTCAAACATAATGTGAAAAAATTAAAAGCAATTGAATGATAAGTGTCGGGACACACACACCAACACATTTGATGCATTGGAAACCTAAAAGCCTTTATTTTGGTTTTTTTTTTTTTTTGTTTTTAGCGTTTCTTCTTCCTCTTCTTTCACTTCTTCATCTTCTATCTTTCTTTTGCCTTGTAAATTCCCTCCTCCGATATGGTGCAAGTTTGCACCCTTAACTGCTTTCTCTATCCCATCATCCCTCTTCTCTTTAGATCTTTCATTTTCTGCTAAAGTTACAGCACCGATTGGAAACAAAAGATAAGATGCTGACAACCACCGAAGACTAGAGAGTCAATTCGCCAGAAGAAAAAAAACTACTGCGTTGGCCACCGCTTAGGTCGCCGTCTAGGCCGCCTAGACCGCCTAGAGAGCATCTAGGCAGGTGCCTAACTCCTACCTGATTTAGCTAGACGATTTGGACCAAATTGAGGCGGCACTTCACCGACTAGGCCGATTTTTAGAACACTGCTCTTGCCCTACTGTACTCGATAGCCACTTTATCCCCTCCCTTTTCGGGTCACCTTTCACATAACCACGGCTCAATCTCTTTCTCAATTGATAGATCAACATAACTTTGGTGAGTTGTTGAGCACTACACCACCAACAACCACCACCACCGACTGCCTTTTTTCCACAGACGTACGATGTGGTACTTCAGTGGTGCTTGTAATACCACAGACATTAAAAAATCAAAATGACGAAAGAGTAGTATTAACCAAAATCCTAGATCGATCATGTCCTTTCAATGATCATATATGCGTAATTAAGGTCTAAGGGTCATAATAAGAGATTCCACCAAAGTATATGGTGGTTACCTGTGTGTGGCTAGGGTTGGTAGAGATTTGAGGACTGCCTAGATGGAAAAGGATTTGAAATCCTAGGGGGTGAGGTTGGATTCTTTTTAGTCTTGGTTATATATACTTCTTGCTCTCAAATCCCACAAAATCCACAACTTATTGAAATTCTCCAAAATCTTCATTTTTTTAATACATTTAGATTTGGATGGATTTTAAAATCCCTTAAATCTTTTATTTGACTACATCTATATTTGACTGGATTCTAAAATCCTTTAAAATCTTTTAATTGACTACACTAAGATTTTAAAGTCTTTTAAAATCCTCTCAAATCCGAGTTTGACTACACCCCCCTAAATTGAAACAACTCATAGTGGAGAAGCTTTAATGGAAAAGATATGAAACTTTGAAATTAAACTAAAATAAAATGCATGTAAATTATAAATTGAAAACATAAGAAAAGAAGACCTAGGGCATCCGATTTCACCGTAACCAATCCTATTTAATTCCCTTAATATGTTATGCTTAAGTAGTTCCCCAATACTGATGATCAATTTTTCCTAAATTATTCGACAGCCATGGCATCTGGTTATATCAAAAGTATCCTTACATGTTAACCCTCTATGGCATATAGATGGATTTAAACAAGTAAGAACTCATTAAGCTCTATGAAAATCGCTGGAAAATCACACAAAACCCTAATTGTATGGCATCTACAAATACGTGGTTATGGTATCAATTGCAAGAAGCTAAACCCAAGTCAAGTGTGGCATCTACTCTAACTTGCATCAAGTCAACCTAATTTAAACCTAGATGGTGATCAAGCATCTAAATAAAAATCAAGCGCATTACGAATAGCAAAAAATACTCAATAAAGATGAAAAACTTGATAATAACAATGCCACAAGGCAATTAAGTATTCATGATCAGGCTACATCGTAACCCTAGCAAAGAAAAACTCCAATGTACTTCCTCTTTGCCCTTCCTTGCCGCAGCCCCCTATGTAGAATATATGATTTTTGGTTTTGTTTTGGTGGCTGAATCCTTACTTCACAATGGAGAATCAATATCCACATATAAAACCTACGGCAAAGGTTACCGAAGGCCAATTAAAATGACCATTAATCCTAGCATAATGGACTTTCAAGTCCTCATTAAAGAAAAGAAAAATTAACGGAAATAATAAAACTAATAATTAAGTTCTCTCCTAATGTCCATTGAATAGCATTTCCATGTCCATTTGATCTCCAAAACCGCTCAGTTTCATCCTCTTATTGTAATGCACATGTCTTCACGCAGCTAGTTAGCCTCGTACTTCACTGGAATTACTGCCTCGTACTCTACTGGAATTACTATACACACCCAAAACTCCATTTTCCACTTCTTTTTCACTTAACTCCCATATTGAATGCCTCGTACTCCACTGTAATAACTTGCTGTACTTTTAAAAGGATGACCACAAGACCAGCAGCAGCCAAAGAGCCAGTTCCCCTAGCAGCATAGGGCCAATCTTGACAAATGGGCCTACCAGAAGGAAACTGTGGGCTAGGCCCACTTCAATACCCTGAGAAGCCTAGGATAATAAATTTTACTTAACTTGTTGTTGTCCAAAATTAAAATAAACTAAGAAAACACACATACAAGTATGAAAAATGTGAAAGAATATATAAACACTTGTGATTCATCATTATTCCTCTACGAGTAGATAATGGTTACACTTATATTATCGTTTAGATTTTTAAAATCCTCCAAATCCTCATGAATAATGTTTTTTATTTGAGGGCAAAATTAATAAAATTAATAATAATTATTGTAGAAGTGTAAAAAATGTAAAAAAAAATATATACAATCACTCATAATAACAAGCTTTACAACTTTCATGAAGGCGTTAGCTTCGAAATCCAACACTATAATCGATAAACCTTAAATTTATATATAATCGTCGATTGTCATTTACGCCTTATTCTTGTTACTAAATTTCATTTTTAAAATTTTATTTTTAAAAACATGATCATCTGGCGGATGTAAGAAGATGAACAGTTCAGATCTTTAATATCACGTTTCGATATTTACGGTTAACTGAAATATGAGTCGATGTCATATAGTTTGTAGAAACTTTATAAACATCAAGCAATATTTTCAGTAACCGTAAAACTTTGAACATAATATCAACGATCTCAACCGTTCATCTTCTGGCATCCTCTAATAGATCATGTTTTCAAAAAAGAAAATCTGAAAAAAAAAACAAAATTTGATGAGAAAAATAAAGCGTAAATGTAAACAACAATCAACGGTTAAAAATTTGATCTATGATTTATATGATTATAGTAGCGAATTTCGAAGTTAAGCTCTTCACGAAAGTTATAAAAATTGTTATTACGAGCGTTTATATATTTTTTCTATATTTTTTATACTTCTACATTAATTAAAAAACTATTAAAGACTTTACTTAAATAACAGTCGTAAGATAAATGAGAGTAAATCTGTACCGTTGGATTCTATTTCACTTATATTATTAGAACTTTTTTGGACAAAAAACCCCTTATATTTTCCATTATTTCCATCTGACTCTAACTGGTCAATGACTCAGTGGTCACTAACTCGCTGATCTGATCAAATCAAAACAAAAGCCACTAGTAGTCTTCAACAAAATAAAATAAAATAAAACAAAATAAAAGCCACTAACAACACTGAGCCAGCCCACTGAGCCCAAGGTTGCCCAGCCCTAAATAGTAAATTCTAATCCCTCTCTCTCTCCCTCCTGTAACCCTCTCTGTCTCTCCTGAGTCCCTAACCCGCTACGGTGCCGTCTATTCTTCCTAGCCCCTCTTTCCCACCGTCTGTTCTTCCAAAAGGCTCTAATTCAACAGTCACGATCTTCTCATCCTCCATTCGTACGACCACTTCCTCTTTATTTCTCTACGTAAGTATTTCTCCCTCTTTATTCCTGAACAGAACATTATCTTGTCTAATGCTGAATGCGTTATTGCTTAGTATTATCCATTGTTACTGTTAGTAATATAATATCCAACCTGTTTAAAAAGCTATTAATTAATTTATACCCATTTTGTTTAGAAGCAATGGATGCTAAAGATTCAGATTCAGTAAACAATGAGAAGTCCGTAGAGATTATAATGGGAACAGAACGAGATCTTGGAAGCGAAAGTATAGACAATAGAAATACAAGTTTTGCAAAAAAAAAGGCTAGAACAATCAATTTAGGTAAGCGAAAACTTCAATCTCCTGTTTGGAACACTTTCACTAAATTGGATACTATTTTTGAAGATGGTAAATATCGTGCTCAATGCAAAGATTGTAAGAAAGTAGTGATAGATGATAGTCATCATGGGACAGGAAATATGAAAAGACGTTTGAATGCATGCCCTGCAAAGAATAATGTTGAATTGTTTATGTCAGCATCTGAATTGTGTTCCTAAAAGGTTTGATCCTCTGGTATTTCGTGGCTTATTAGTAGAGGCAATCATCAAGCATAATCTTCCTTTTAATTTTGTTGAACATGAGGGAATTAAGGCTTTGTTTGCATATGTATCTCCTGATATTAAGCTACCATGTCGAAATATTATCACATCCCAGCCCAAGCCCTCACCACATCCTAGGCTCGACTCCATCGTAGCACGATATTGTCCGCTTTGGGCCCCAACCACACCATCGCAGGTTTTGTTTCTGGGAACTCACATGAGAACTTCCCAGTAGGGTCACCCATCCTAGAAATGCTTCCGTGCGAACTCGCTTAACTTCAGAGTTCCTATGGAATCCAAAGCCAGTGAGCTCCCAAAAGGCCTCAGTGCTAGGTAGAGATGAGAATATACATATAAGACTTACAAAATCTTTACCCCTGGGTCACGTGGGATCTTACACACCCTGCCCACATTAGGCCTGAGGCCGACCCTGATAGCTACAGATGTGATGCTTTCCTTTTTCTTTTTTTTTTTTTTTTTTTTTTTGGTAATTAGTAGGAAATTGTTTCCCATCAAATACTAATATAATGAAATTAATGTCCTCAAAACATTTATACATGTATGAAACTTTTTTTTTTTTTTTTGGCGTGTGATAGTAAGACAACCAGGGCACCTTTTGGGGGCCCCTATGCGAATAAAGTATGGGACAGAGATCCCAGACGGATCTCACCTCATCAAATCCTAAGAATCTAGAGATCTGGACCATTAAAATTTGATCCAACGGTTATAAATAGGGAGGCCCTTCTAAAAGTGATAATAATTGTAGCCGTTTGATCAAATTTCAAAGATCCGGATCTCCAGATCCTTAGGACTTGGTGGAGGAGATCTAGCTGGAATTTCTGTCCTAAAATAAGGTCCTATGTATTTAAAAAGTAATAATATTTTTTGGAACAATATATTCATACACAATTCAACAATCAATATTCAAACTTAATTGAAATAAGCATCTCACTCTTACTAATTGGATAATTTCTAATTGCCATCAAATTATGACAAAAGGTTCATCCATTAAAAAGGGAGCAAGACTAAAAAAGATATATGGAAATACGCTTGTGGTTGTAGAAAAAAAAATACTCAAGTTAATTTTTTTTATTGCTAGAGAAAAATGAAAAAAAGTAATGCACAATTTTTTTCTTAACGAAAAGAGAAAAATTAAAATATTAAGTATTGGCTCTACTTAATCAATTGTAATATAGACAAAATTATATGATCATGTTTTTTTTTTTTCTTTTCAGTCAAAATATTTTTATTAGAAAATTTATATTAATACATAATATGTAGGAGGATGAAAAAATTTTTAGGGTCTTCATAAATTCGGGACCATGTGCCACTACACTTTTTATACACCCTCAACACTGCATCTCAAGAGATAACATGCAATATTAGATCACTATTTCTTAGTGTTCTAAAAATTAGCCTAGGTAGTAGGCGGTGAAGACCCTCTGCGATTTAGGGCAAATCGTTTCGAAAAATCGATCTGGAGCTAGGCGGTCTTAGGCGGGCTAGGCAGTCCTAGGCGGCGCTTAGGCAGTTTTTATTTTTTTATTATTGTGTGTTTTTTGGTTTTTTGGTTTCATGGTGGTATACTTATGGAAATGGTGTGCCTAATTTGTAAATTATGGATTTACTACAAGTTCATCCAATAGTGAAACGAATTGGAACACTTTTGAGGGGATACATACAAAGAAAAGAAATAAAGTAGATACAACAAGGTTAAATAATTTAGTCTATATCCAATCCAATGCAAGGATCGCGAACAAGAAGAATTTAGTCTATCATCCAAGAATCATCCTCATTGTGATTATATGCTTAGTGTTTTTTTAAATATTGAACTTTTTGGATGCATATACTTTGTGTATTCTTCTACTTCTACTTTTGCCTTTTATCATTCTTTTATTATCCATACAAGTATAGTTTTTTTTAGGTGTAAGTAGACAATTATTTACAAGATATATAATAAATTTACATAAATCCGCCTAGGCTGCCTAGGCACTCATCTAGCTGTCTAGACACTAAACCTCTGCCCGCCGCCTGACTAGTGTCTAGCGTTTTTCAGAACCCTACCTTTCTACCATATCTAGCTCGGCCCTTGCTTTGACCCATAAATCATGCATATTATGTAATCTACTTTTAAATAATGGCTTAGACAAAAGCGATATTGTAAGAAGAAAATAAAACACCAAACAAAAAAAAATATAATCATACAACTACACCTAATAAAGTAACCTCAAACTGCAATTTTTTTAGATCTTTAAGAGTTGATATGAGAGATGCCTCCAATTTTTTACTCAAATTATTTGATTGCTTGAGTAATTGGGATTTTAAGGCTTTGAACAAAAAAAGAAAAGGAAAGCAGTTCTCGTTACCTAATCCTGGAAACTTGCATTTGGGTGACTTCTGGCATATGCCATTTTAGAGTATATACCAACGAAGGAATCGAAGGAACTGTTGAATTTAGGTGCACTTTTGGCATTTGGGTGAGTACATTGACAGTTGAATTGTTGAAGTTAATTTTACAGACTGTGAAAAGCATCAAAGAAATCGAATATGCGAAAATGTCCCTCACCTTTGCTCAACAAAATCTTCACTTTACCAGACGAACTATAAACCCTAAACCCTAAAATATACCTTTGTTCGACGAATACTTTCATTTTAATAGACAAACTTTTCTGTTGAGCAAATTACCTCCACCGACAAACTTGCTTTTCATTGAGCAAAAGATGGCATAATACTTGTCAATTTTGTCCCTTGGCGCGAAATATTTTCCTGACGAAGTGTGTTTTGCCCCTCGATTTTTTCGTCGCCTAAAGTCTAAAAAAAACTCAAAACTGCACGACAGTACTTTTTATTTCGTCGCTTAAAGTTACTTTGCCAACAAAATATTGTCCGTAAAGCAAACTTTCATCGCACAAATAATAATTTCTAGTATGTAAGGCATGATCACAGACTCACAATAAGGCATGGTCACAGCAAGATCGCGGCATGGCAAGGTAAACACGAAAATCGCCAAAAATTAGGGCAAAAGCAGAAGCAAGAGAAAGGTAATATAAAGCAAAGACAAGGAAAAAAAAAAAAAAAAGCAAAACAAAAGTAAAGTTAAGGGCAAGGCAAGACAAATTAAAGCAAAAGCAATGATAAATTCTAAATTTTTATTTTCGTGGCGGATAAAATGGTAACCTCATTGAACAGAATTTTTAAATAAAGGTAATTTTTTTATACAATATATAACAGAATAAATTAATATCATTAAATCATAAAATTAGATGTAAAATAAAAATAACCTTACTGCATATAAGTAATTATAACTCATAGGCCTCATCAATCATCACAAAGACGTCCTCAGCAATACGACATGGAATCGGTAGATTTGGTACGTCATAATCAAACGCATCTGACTCCATTCACACTTTTGAGACTTTGAGTTGGAAAACATAAATTTTGGCCTTATATAATAACTGAGATATGAAACCTCAAAGATGTTGTTGGAACTAATCACGTAGTATGATGGAATAAGTTATAGTAAATAAATATTTGAAGTGTTTGTTTTTCATTCGATTTTCAAAAAGTTGCTGTGGTCGATACTAATGCTTATTTTTATTCATCGTCTAGAACATAATGGAGAAGTGGCAAAAAGCGTTGCCAACCTTCGACAGGACGACAGAGAAGCTTCTCTTCTTTTGAGGTGACAATTGGAAACAAATCATTTAGTTGACTAATATTACATATTAGAAATCATCTAATCTAATAGATGGTTCGTAATGGGATGGGAAGGGGATATCTTTGGATTTTTTTAATGAGGATTTTAGAAATTATTTAATTACATCCGTTTATTGTATATTATACGGTTAAAAATTATTTAATTTTTTTTTAAAATTAAATATAAATAATACTTGAAAAAAATTGACTTCATAATGTACGATGAATTATTATGATTAAAGGATTCTTAAAATCTTCACAAAAAGAATTCAAAAAAGACTCTCATTCATTGGAATGAATCATGAAAGGGAAAAGGGAGCTGCTTTAGCGTGAATTTCAATTTAGTAAATATTTTTTAACTTTGGTAACTAACTTTTAATAAAGTTTTTGTGCGCCAAACCAAAAAACAACGATGCTAAACGTACTACATGTGTATATACTAAATACCTGAACTTCACATTTGTATGTCGATTTGTAGTGGTCGATGGGTTCAGAGACTGGAGATGAGGTGGAACCGTCAAATTCTGCAGGCTATTACGTGCATTTGTTAACTTTAATCCACTTACAACGTGAAAAGAGTTAGGTGTGAGAATGTGAGGATAAAGTCTCACATTGGTGAGAGACCAAATCATATAATGATTTATAAGATGTTATGTTACTTCTCATATTTTTAATTCGTTTTATGGTAGAATCACAACTTTCTTTATGATACCAGAGCAGGTTGGCCCACGTGTGAAGTCCAATTGCCACACCTGCTTCATGTCACTCCATTTGTGTTCTCCACGTTTTTGACTTGAAATTTCACCATACGTGAGAGATGTGTGAGAATGTGAGGACAAAATCACACATCAGTGAGAGATCAAACCATGCAAGAACTTATAAACGGTTGAGCTACTATTTGTCCTTAAATAAGAACCAAAAATAATTATCATGAGGTTTTTTAGGATTAAGTACCTAAAACCCTACAACTTTTTTGTGTCATTCCAAATTGATCTCAACATTTTTAAATATTACAAACAAGTGCCCAACTTATTAAACAGATCACATCCGTGAAGCCCCATTTAATTTTTCAAACATGGATTATATTCAAAATCCACCAACTAGGTATATCATGGACAATATTAATATTAGTTGCCTCAATATCCAAATTTCAACATCGATGATATAATATGGAATCTAATGATCAACTACATAATGCATTGAATTGAACTAAAAATGGACCCCAATTGAAATCACATCATGAGGACGGTGTCTTAACAAAGAAAATGATTAAGAATTTAGATAGGGTTTCAAGGAGTTTGTTTGTGCTCATGTGATTTTTTCATTTGTCGATTCTCGGCTTGTAAAACTTAAAGTTCTTTGTGGGCAATGAAGATGGTGGTGGTTGCATCATGGCAATCCATACCATTTTAGCAACCTCAATGACCTTAATAGGAGAGCTCGAGGCAGTGTGGGTATGTCTTTGAAAGCAATCTGCAGCAACATGACCCTTTTTGTTGCATATTTGACAAGTAGGAATCTCAGAAGGGTGATCTGGGCAGTGAGATTGATATGGCTTTGGAGTACCAAGAATGCCGGGATTACCGTTGGAAAATCTAGGACCTGAATTGTATTGGAATCTGCCTCTCCCCTTGCCCCTGAAATTGTTACCCTTATAGTTGCCAAAGTTATGGTAACTCCCAGTGTTGTAAGCTCCAGTATTATGATTGAAATTAGCAAGACTGGATCCTCCATTGTGCCTAAAAGATGGATCAGAGGAGGACCGTGGTTGATCTTGATGAAGAACAAGTGCTTTCCCTTTGTCAGATTGAATTCCAGCAACCATGGCACTACCGAATCATCAAGCTTTACTGTAACAGAAGTGGAGACGATGGAGAGAAGACTAGTAATCGGCGACTGAACAATCTGTAACTGAGCTGCAGTGACCATGTTGCAGATTTCGTGAACAATCATTGACTGAGACGTTTGATCAAACAGTTGGTGGGCAGACGAGAAGAAACCAACTTTCTGAGCGACTGGTATGTTTTCCGTCACCAAAAATATCACAGAGAGAAGCAAACTAGAGGGTAGAGAAGAGAAAGAAATGCTTTAGAGGTTGAGCGGAAGCACCGGATCGGCCGGCGATGATACCATATTAAGATAGCTGAAATATGTTTTAAGAAGAGAGATAAAGGAGATGAGAGAAAATTGTATCAGTAGAGAATGTTTTTCTTCATTAGGAACCATACGATTTACATTGTTCACTTATATAGAAGTTTTCTAAACTTGCAGAGCAAGTACTCCTCTTTAACTACCTCCTTATATCAACTAACTCACTCTAACCAACTCCCTCTAACCAAAGCACCAGATTCTAACTAACCAACTATATGTATAACAACCTATTTAATCTTTTGACAAGTGGCTTTGTTTTGACCATTGATAACTTCCTCACATGGATCACACTTTTGAACTTCATCCTTCTTACAAAGTGTTCCCCACAAAATTAAAGTAATGATTCATAAGTAAAACATGAGAATTGCAGTCTTCATCTACAATCTAGAATATTTAGTGGAGAGAGAGAGACAGAGAGAGAGAGATAGAGAGTGTCAGAGAGAGAGAGAGAGAGAACAACATCTTGCTTCCATTGATCAATGATGTTTTCTTCTTGAATCTTTTATCCTAGAGGGAACCCAACAGATTTCCAGTCTTCCATCCAAGTATACTTTTGTTTTTTGTTTTTTGTTTTTTCTTTCTGAGAGTTGAAGGCAAGCCATGGAGGTCCAGAAGAGCAACACAGAGCATGTGATAGTCACCATAGACCAAGCAAACCCTAAACTCAAACAGTCACCCCAACCAGACTCAAATATTTCAATCCCACAACCCTTACCAAGTGCAAAAACCCTTAGACGCCTAAACTTCTCGAAGCCCCGGTCACGGTTTGAGGAGATTAAGTACCCTTTGCCACCACGAACAATTCTCGAATCGGAAGAACTCCAACACTTAAACCCATCCCAAGAAAATTACTCGTCCACGGATGAAGATGACGATGAAGACTGGTACGAAAATGAAGACGATGAAGATGGTGACGGCAAGCACGGAAAGCACCGAAAGAGAAGGAAGAGAAAGATAAACAAGCGAACTGTAATTGAGTGGACTTTGTTTCTCATAATAATGACTTGCTTGGTATGCTCCCTAACCCTAGATGTTCTGAAAAATAAAGTGAAATGGGATTTGGAGATATGGAAATGGTGTCTAATGGTCATGGTTTTGTTTTGTGGGCGTTTAGTCTCTGGTTGGGTTGTGGGGTTTCTTGTCTTTCTCATAGAGAGAAACTTCATGCTTAGAGAAAAGGTACTCTACTTTGTGTTTGGTTTGAGGAAGAGTTTCCAAAATTGTGCTTGGTTAGGCCTTGTTTTAGTTGCTTGGACGATCATGTTCCCTGACAAGCACAGCAAGGTCCTCAAGAAAGTCTTTCGTGCTCTTATCGCCGTGCTAATAGGAGCCACGATATGGCTGCTTAAGATTTTGTTTGTTAAAGTCTTGGCATCCTCGTTTCATGTAGCTACATTCTTTGATCGCATGAAAGAGAGTGTTTTCCACCACTATATTTTGGAAACCCTATCTGGGCCTCCACTAGACGAGGACGAAAGGGAGCTTCCCAATCATCGTTTTCAGGCTTCGAGGTCGTTGCCCGCAAGGCTGAGAGACAAGTCTCATCCAGTTTCAAGGTCTTATAGGCGAGAAGGGTCGAGGAGGATTGACATGGACAAGCTTAGAAGGTTGAGCATGACGAGAAGAGCAACGGCGTGGAGCGTGAAGAGGCTTGTAAACTACGTTAAGTCTTCGGGGTTGTCCACGATTTCGAGAACTATAAATGATTTTGGAAATGCAGAGTCGGAGATTACAAGTGAATGGGAGGCCAGAAATAGTGGTCGAAGGATTTTCAAGAACGTTGCCAAGCCTGGTGCTAAGTAAGTTTTTCACTTTTCACTTTCCCTAGCTAATATACTTTTACTTCCACTTAATAATTTACATATTTAAAATAGCATATGGTGCATCCTCAGTGAGTACTAGATTAAGATATCACGCCAACCCTCTTTATTATTTTTTTGGGTTCTTTAGATTTAAACCCTTGCAACTTTTAAACTCTAGACAAAAACCCATATATATTATAACTTCTAAATAAAACCCAAATTTTAAAGATGATGTCATGTTAGATAAAAGATGTCCATGAATTTGTGTTTATTTACAAAATCATGCCACCAAATCTCTTATACATTTCTTTTTGCTAGACATTTAATTTGTTTAGTATATTTTTTATATTGTGTGAACTCCTCCAATCCAAAATCTAATTAGATCAAATATATACGGACATATATTCTACATTTATGTATACTAATACCATAAAAAGAAGTAGGTAAATTAATTTTGTCACAAATTTAAAAAGTAGGCACATTAATTTTCATGTAATTATACCGTAGGTAAATTATTTTCATAAAATCAAACAATAATAGATATTGTTTTCAAAAAATTAATTTTCATAGTAGGTAAATTTTTTCATGTACTTATACAGTAGGTAAATTATTTCATAAAATTAAACAATAGATATTGTTTTCAAAAAAATTAATTTTCATAGTAAGTAAACTATTTTCATGTAATTATACTGTAGGTATAAAATTAAATAATTGATATTGTTTTCATAAAATTAATTTTCATAGTAGGTAAATTATTTTCATAAAATTAAACAATAGATATTGTTGAAAATAAACACTAAATTAGGTATATTCAAATTGAAATTTATTGTAGAAATTAAAAAAAAAAATTCCAAATTAATTCCTCTATCTAGACCCATATTTCATGGCTACAAGGCCTTGCCAAATTCAATGCACGTGATCAATTAAAACAAAATTACAAGAACTTTCCATACTAGCTTAGAAGGGGTATATTAGGGATCCAAAAAATATAAAAACGGACATACAAACTTAATTTGGTAAGTTGATTAGTTGGATCCTAATCATTGGGTTTTATTCGAATAAATATTTTATGATGGGCTAGAGGCTAGAAAAAATGAGTTTGGAGGGGGAAAGTTAAATTTTCAGTTATTTTTATCACTTAATATATAGTAAGTGCTTGAGACACTACTGATGGTTCATCATACATTTGAAATAATTATATATATACATACATATATATATATATATATATATATATATATATATATATATATATATATATACGGTCGCTTTCTAACTTTTGCTTATTTTTTCAATTTTGGACCATGAAATGAACATGCTTGATGCATAGTTATCTCCTTGATTAATTTTTTATATACGGTCCCTTCTACCAGTTATCTCCTTGATTAATGGAATACTTTTCAAATATGAAACCCTCGAGTGTCACTTAACACATCCATTGATAATGTTTTTATGCTCTACTATATATAACGACATGCTTACTTACAAAAAATGAGAGATGAACAAGAATGGGTATGAGATAAACAATCCATGTACGTATATTAACGGGATATACACACCTTCATTTTAATGCTATGCCATGCTGGGACAGATTTATTTTTTCAATCACATTATTGTTAGTGAACACATAAATAAGAATGATACATATTCTTTCAAATTCCATTTATTATAAGTATACATGCCATAAAATTATTATGCATAGTTTTTCTATGCCTGGCCAACAAAAACAATAAATTTATTGTTTGTATACAAACAGTTCTCTTATTAGACGGTTTGAGATGTTGTGTTGTCTTTTATAATTTGATTTCAAATTCTTTTTAATGTTGAATGTTTATTAGACATAATATGTTCTATTGTGTGATATTATATTGGCGCCCTCAGAACACAGTATATATGCCAAATTAAAATCTTACTGAGGCTCAAAAGGTGTCTCATTTTTAAGTTTTTTTAGCCTACAAAAGTATGCATTAACTAGACTTGGTTTATGAGTACACTTGTTATATAATGATGATCTCTACTAATTAATAAAACACTCATTGTCAATCAAAATTCTATAAAAGTATCAGTTTAACCTTCTAATTAAAACAGAACATGAATAAGAAATATGGGGCAGAAATGTAATTTCACATAATCAAATTTTGCTGTTTTTTTTTCAAAGCCTCACCTACTCCTAACATATCTCTAATTAAAATAATAAAATAAAATAAAATAAAATATATAAATAAAAATAAAAAAAAACCTTCCCACTCCCACATTCTCTATCATTCTCTTCCTCTCTCCTTCTATTTCAAAAACAAAAATAAAAAATTCTCTCACACACTTTGTGTGTGCTCATATGCTAGTACTCTATTAAGAGAACCCTCCTTGTCAACTTTTTTCCCTTTTTTTTTTAATTTTGCCCTCACTTTTGATACACACTATTGACAAAAGAAGGGCAAAATAGTAATTTTGTACCTTTTAACAAAATGACAATCATATCCCTATTTTTCATATTTTACCCTTTTTTTTTTTGAGAAAATGACAATCATATACTTATTTTTCCAATTTTATCCTCACTTTTGATACACAATATTTACATAAAGAGGACAAAACAGTAATTATGTAATATTTAAAAAAAATATGCACTTATTAAGAGAAATTGTTCGCATACACAAAGTGTGTGCTCTCTGCTTGTAATGATGATACAAAGAAATCTTAGAGCCTCCTAATTGAGAGCTTCTTACTTATTTAATCAATAAGTGTAGTGTGTTTGATTAAAATTTTATGCCCTTTTAATTGGGAGCCATAGCACAATTACTTCAATATACAGAAATAAAGGGATTTTTCTTGCAATATATTAGTTGTAGTGTTGTACATATAAGAAGGGCACTCATTGTATTCATAATTCAGTATTTTAGCCAAAACGATTTTTAAACTCACATAGCTCTTCACTTTGGTTCCTAAGATTTAAAATTGATAAAAATGGTTTCTGAGATTGTCCACCGTCAATCATTTTGGTCATATCTTTGGTAAATTGAGGGTGTTTTGTCAAAATAAACACTCCACTTGAACTGGTGTTTGTTTAATATAACGGAAATTTTTCACAAAAGCATAAAAATAATTGACGATGAACAATCTTAATTATCATTTATATTAATTTTAAATCTAAAAAACTAAAATTAAAAGTTATACCAATTTTAAAAACTATTTTTTAGTAAAAACCTTTCACAATCCAAATGTCAATAGTGGTTATGGCATCTACCCACGACTACCAAATGTCAATAGTGGTCATGGCATCTACCCTTATCATTCAACGCACGTCCTTGAGCACAATAGCGATTTGTGGGTATAAACCCTTATCATTCAACGTCCTTGAGCACAATAGCACCGTAGCGATTTATGGGTATAAATGGCACACAGCTGGCACACCTGGACACACGAGTTGGGTGGTGCACTGAAAGATGCACTACATTTCTGTAAAACTGTACCCTTATTTATTTATTGAATAATATTAATAAAAAATAAATATTTAAATAATAATTCAATCATCATAATTCATATTATTTGGTTTATAAAATTTAGTTTAAAATTTTAATTAAGTTGCATATTTGAACTCATTAAAGCCCAATTCGCATCATTATGCTTAATAAAAGAATTTTTTTTTAACAAACAATATTATTTATATTAAAGCAGAGGGGGTCAACTTAACTTCACAATGAGCTAGCAATAATGTGATTCAAAATTGCCTTTAGCGATAATCAAACCTAAGACCTTTCACTTATAAGTGAAGTGGAATACCACTACACCGTCATACTAAGTGGTAGATAAAAGAAATTAGACGTGTCTATTTATCTATCTATTTGGCTCTTCTTCCTAACATTATCCTTATTTATTTATTTAGTTTTTGTTAAAATTTAAGCATGCTCAACGACGTACGTTGAGAAACCATACTGATATAGTATCGAGTTTGATGGTATCTTAAAACAGTGAGGTATGGAACTCGAAACATGCCAAAAATCTGAATAATCTAAATTAACTAAGTTTCAAGTCCTTACAATAGTCTTTTTGGCTTGATTGTTTTCAATTGTTATTATATCTACATACTGAGCAATGAGCATGCATGAACTCATTGATATCATAATTTAGCTAACGTTTTGGTTTTAATTAGATATTTTTGTTTATGCACCGTATCCTTTAGATAATTGAGACCGACCAGGCCTCGATGAATACCATTCTCAAAGTTATATTTTTCTTATGGCGTCCTTATACAGATACATAGAAGAGGAAGATTTACTACGGTTCTTGAAGAGTGATGAAACTCACACCATATTTCCTCTCTTTGAAGGAGCAATTGAAACTGGAAAAATAACGAAGTCTTCCTTCAGAAATTGGGTGGTGAGTTTCAATAGTTTACAAATAGCAATTTCCTCGGTCAATATTTAATGATGTCGCCAGAAACTAAAGGAAAGAGACAACAAACATGGCACTAAATGAAATCAAAACAGCACACATTGAACTATATAGACATACAAAGCTAATTAAATTGCAGTGTGTGTCCGTAACAAGATCAGTTTGTCTGTCTAAATAGCATTACTCGTTCTCTGATAATAATTTAAGATTGTTTGACGGGTTTTATAGGTGTATGCCTATATTGAGCGCAAAGCATTGGCTCACTCCTTGAATGATACCAAGACTGCTGTCCAACAACTTCACAAGTTGGCGAGTGCAGTCGTAATTGTAATTACTGAAAATATGAGCACACCCCTTAGAATTCAATTTTCTTTAACTAAAACCCATCATGGTAAGTTTCTCTAACAAAAACCCAATGACTAGGCTCCAACTAAGTAATATCCATAATTAAGTTTGACTTGGCAAAATTTGTATTTGTTGATGTCTAAATTACCCTTAATAACACTTACTTTGGGTCTCTCACTTATTATCTACATTTTATTTTACATTATTTCATTCAATTAAATGTCTTCAAATACCTTATGGAGATTTGGAAAAAAAGTTAAATGTCATGATTCATATGCATTTAATAACAAAAATTTACATGATACCAATGTTCCTTATATATTTGTTTTCACATGATGCTAACAAGTAAATTAGTATATCCTACAAATATCAAAAAGTTATTTTATTCAAAATTATCAATATTTTAAATATAAAATAGGTAAATTATTTTGCACAACATATATATAATAACAATATAAGTTCCTAGTAAATTATGTAATGATACATGCAAAATAATTTACCTACAAAATAAATAAATATTTTTTATTCAAAATTAATTAAATACCAATATTTTGCAAATATATATATATATATATAACAATTTACCTACATGCAAAATAATTTACCTACAAAATAAAAGAATGTAGATTGATTGCACACTCTATATAATAATAACAAAATGTGGCTAGTATATATGTATTATCACATGAAAAATAATTTACCTACAAAATAAATAAATGTTTTTAGCCAATTGATTCAAAATTAATTAATTACATATTATTTTACATAAAAATATAGATAAATTATTTGCATGCATATATATATAATTTTAACAAAGTACCTAATACATACATGCAAAATAATTTACCTACAATGATTGTCAAACAAATAAACGAAATGAAACATATGATGGTAAGAGAAGTATAAAGTAGATAATTTTATAATAATAAGGCACTTATTTCCCACAATTATGGTGGATAATTAAATTCATTAATATAATTAGAGTGTTGTGGCACAATTGTAAATAGTTTGAAAATAATAGGTATTTAATTGTTTACATGGCAGTCTACTTCAAATTTGGGTTTTATTTGGATGTTTAAAATGATATGGGTTTTTGTCAAGGAAATAAGTGTTGCATGGACTTATATCTAAGGGACCCTTGTAATTATAACCGTGGTGAGCCTTTTGGTGATGGGTCTGGCCACTACTAAGGTGATCTTTGTTGTTACGTCTCAACTGCTGCTTGTGGGATTCATGTTCCAGAACATGTGCAAAACTATGTTCGAGTCCATCATCTTTGTGTTTGTGATGCACCCTTTCGATGTTGGTGATCGATGTGTGGTGGATGGCGTGCAGGTCAGATATATTTATATATTTTATTTTTTGGAATACCTTCTTTAGGAAATTATATTAACAACCCATTGTACAAACCTTTCTTCTTCATTCATCTCTTAGAAAAAAAAATTTCGATTATCTTGCGGTCCCAAATTATAGGTACGTACATAGAGAAGGTCTTGAGGAGTAATTTTTTGTAAAGATAATACTAGGAAGATCAAATTTTTAAAGGAAAACTAACAAAAGTAAAAAAAAACTTTAGTTTTAATGAAAGAGAATAAATAAACGTGTAGTGAATAGTATCTGAAAAAAATAAAAATGTGATTTTTCGTTAAAAATGAACAGAAAGTGTTTTGTTAAAACTACCAAATTTGCAAATCAAATGATGTGTCATCAATAAGAAATAAGCATGTTAATTAACACTTAACTAATAATTCAATCATCAACATCTACATCATTTGATTTCTAAAATTTTGGCCGGCTGAAAAATTTGGCCGAAAAAGATGCAAACTTGTGGTGACCCACGACTTTCTAGAGTGTAAATATAATATTGTGAATATGATAATAACTTACAAAAAGAAAAGGTGTTCTGAGTAGGGGATGGAAAGGAATACATGTTTTCTAAGGTGTAAATAAAATAGAAAATACAATTTCATAAAATAAATAATAATCTCATGAAAGAATGAAAATTTAGAGCACTACAAATAAATGAGGCTTAAAATTGAGCAAAAATTAGGATAATCTGTTGTCACAAGTCTTAATGTTGGAGATGAAAAAAGTATTGTACGTCAAATTATTTAGGGTAATGTTTAGGTGAGGTATTTTCAAATTTCAAGCATTTATGCAAAATTAAAAAAAAATAGCCACAAAAAGATGGATGTTAGAAATTAGAAAATGCACTACATGAATATTACAAAGATACGTAAAAGAGAATTATAAATGACTCATTCATTTCAAATTCTCCTCGCATGCCTCTTGATCAGCTCATGTAGTGCCCTTTCCTCCTATTTAACTTTTTATGATGTATTTCTCCATCACTATGCCTTAGCTGAATTCATTAGAATTTACCCTTAGTGAAGAAAATAAAGTAACCCTATCAATACTAAACATTGCATAAGCATGGTTTTGGAATTGGCCTTGTTATTTCCTCTAGGATCATATAAATTTAACGTTGAATACTTATTTTTATGCAGATGATTGTAGAAGAGATGAACATTTTATCAACCGTTTTCTTAAGATACGACAATGAGAAAATATACTACCCAAATTCTGTGCTTCTTACAAAACCAATTAGTAATTTCAGAAGGAGTCCAGATATGGCTGACACTGTTGATTTCACAATTGATGTCTCTACTCCAGTTGATGATGTTTCTGCACTCAAGAAGTCCATACAATCGTAAGCAACCCATCTCATCTACTATGCATATATATTTCCATTTTTACTAGGTTACATGATCGAAATTATTAAGGTAATATATATACTTCACGCTGATTATAAAAGCTTAAGTTTAAGTTTAATATATCGTTACCGTTGAATTATATGTATGTCATATGCTAAACCTTTTTCTGAAAATAAGGATAGATTAGTTGCAATAAACAACATTTATATAATAAGAATAGATTAGTAATTTTACACATTCAAATAATAGAAGAAAAAAAAAATCAACTCTTCCACACTTCTCTCTAAATTTTATATTCCATATTTTTCTCTCACATGCATGCAACATGTAAACTTGTTAGTCTTTTACTATGAAAAGTCACAGGAAAACACTTTAAACTACAACATCATTACATATTTTAACACTATGTTGAGGAATTATTTTTTGGTTACAAATGTTGCATGGAATTTGTGCAGATACCTTGAGAGCAGGCCGAAGTATTGGAACCAAAAACACTCAATCCTAGTGAAGGAGATAGAGAATGTGGACAAGATGAAAATGACGCTGTGTGTTCAACACACCATGAACCATCAAAATTATGGGGAAAAGAGTGCTCGAAGATCAGAGCTTGTGTTCGAGTTAAAGAAAATTTTCCAAAACCTTGGCATAAAGTACCATCTTCTTCCTCAAGAAGTAAACATACCGCAATTCAACACAAGCAACGGAAGGTTAACCATGGCTTCTTAATCACTACCATTTTCCATCAGGGCCATGAAAATTTACCTGCACTTCACTATGTTAGACATGTTTGTCCTTTGTATGCCTAACTTTAATGAATCATACATTGGAGATGCAACTAATGGGGTTTTCAAGCACTTGGAATTTTACTAAAAACTATTTGCAATCCTGACTTTTTTGTGCAACCCTCCTCCTATATACTTCTTTCATTTACAATCTTCCTCTTATTGGTCAGTATTCAACAAATTCAAACCTATTTTTTCATGTTCCAAATTGGAACTGTCAGTTACATAGCACCATTAACTCTAACATATTTATTATATTTATATGACATAAAATTAATAAACATTTGATATTCTCTTCTCACAACGGTCCGTCGGTCCCTCAATTCATATATCATTCCAAAATTCAAATTAATTTAACAACAATAAGATTTGTAAAATCTATCTTATTCTCTATTTTGTGTGAAAGTTGATACAAATCATGTTTCATTTGTTTGTTGTTAATTACTACGGAACTATTTAATTATAAAGAAAAGTCATTTTTTGTATGACGGATATTGTTGTTGATGGTATATGAGGTCTTTGGTGATAATCCAATGATTGTTAATGTTGTTAATTCTGCTTTAGAGTAGAGTGGTTTGCTTTTCAGGAGAAAACAGTACATGTGTTTACACCTCCAACCACGACAACCCACATTTAGCATCATCGTTGCCTCCACTTTTTATCACAAATGATCTTTAGAATTGATCATCACCATTAAGATGATCCTTAAATTGAAAATCAATCAATGTAGTCCTTGAAAATAGATATCACAAATCAATGTGATCATTTTGTCACAATTATGTTAAAAATCATGTTAAGTGGTGATATGGCACATAAATAGGGCCCTGCCACATAAGTCATTTTTTCTCACAAATGATCCTTGAAATTGATCTGCGGCATCAAAATGATCCCTGAAATTGACCTACGACATCAAAATGGTACTTCAAATTGAAAATTGATCAATGTAGTCCTGCAAGTAAGTGTCTCAAATCAATGTAGTCATTCGGTCACAATTTTGTTATATGCTGATTTGACACATAAATGGTCACACAAGTCTAATTAAACTAAAAACAATTACAAATAGGCTTAATAATTTAATAGTTAATAAAAATTGTCAACCAAAAAACCCAATTCGGCAATCATCTCCGATCCTAGTCCACATTTCTCTACCTCGTTCGCTCCCTATTCTCAAAAAAAAAAATCTCAATACACCTATCTTCACACACTTCGACACCTTCACCTAATTGAACCTGGATAGATATCACATTTGGTGACGGCTTGGCCGATTGGCAACAACTTATGGGACATGACCGTTGATATTTAAGCGATCAACTTCCTCACAACCTTAATCTTAGAGAGCTTGTTCGGCACTTCCTGGTGGTTTGGTGATCCAAAGAACGACGATGTCTGCCTTGAGATAATGAGGTTATGACCGAGGTGCATCTATTGTTGGTTGAAAATATTTCCATATAGGCCTGGATTATGTCTTGTACCTTTGAGAATTTATGGAAGAGATCTCTCTTCGCAATATGCCCTACTATAAGAAAAAAAAATTCCATTGTGCAAAAAAGTATTTAGACAAATTTTTTAATTAATTATTAAATCCACATCAACACATAACAAATTTTTTTTTTACAGAATTGTGGTGGAAGGATTATATTGATTTGCAACACCTATTTTCAAGGACTACATTGATCGATTTTCAATTTTAGGTACCATCTTGATGATTTGAGTCAATTTTAGGAATCATTCGTGATAAAAACCCGCAAATCTTGTGGGGTCAATTTATGCCACATTAGCACTTAATGAAATTTTAATGGAATTGTGACGGAAAAACAATATTGATTTGCAACACCTATTTTTAGGGATTACATTGATTGATTTTTAATTTTAGAGACCATCTTGATATTGAGGACCAATTCCAGAAACCATTTGTGATAAAAACTCTAAATCTTACTATATGTGTTTACATTATTTTTCATACTGACATAACTTTTAAATAAAATTTATTAAATGCTGAACTAGTTGATTTTATCGTTAAGGATTAAAAAAAAAAAACCATCATTTTTTATTTTTTATTTTATTTATTATATATATATGTGAAGATTTTCATATGTTTATGGGCCCTTGCCTATGGACTTCCCTCCCCTTGTGTCATTTCGTAATCGAACATCTTCTGGTGTGTGTCATTTTATTTTACTTTTTTGCTCCAAATGTGTGTAAATATATTTGGCTTATCCTATCTTCATGGTGACAAGGTAATTAGAAAGTAGTCTCTATGGTAAAAAAATTAAGATTTAAATCTTCATGTTGTAATCCGTTAGTAAATTTGATCTAAAAGTGATTTTTTTGTTAAATATAGGAGAAAATGTACATTAACGTGTGTACAATCTTCTTTCTCATCTCTCAACTCTCTCTCTCTCTCTTTCTATAATTTTGTATTTCATTTTCTTTCCATTTCGGTATATTGTATTTTGTATTATAGAGGAACACCTCAAGAAAGCCAAACATAAATTAGCATAGCTCTTTGCACACGCTCTTCGCACATGATCGTTCATCTAAATTTCTACTGCACCATAATCAGTCGCCTTATCTAACACCAAGTCACCTTCTTTCTATTAAAAATTAAAATCAACACGTTAGCGCACCACATTCATTCCATAACATGTACATTCTTCAATATAACAGCTCAAAAAATTGCACAAACAAATTAATCAAAAATTGTTCAAAAATATGTAAAGAGATTGAATTGATTAATTACTTTATTAACTTGGAAGAAGGCTTCTTGTTAGCCAATGAAACTCTTTAAACAACTCCAAAAGCACTTTCACCCAACTTTTTTCCTCAAAATAAAATCATCATGCAAACCCACAAATATCAACACAAAACCCGCTTCAGATTTTCAATCAAAATTTATAACTTTAAACAAAAATCAACCAAAAGTTTCACCTTTTTGTAAGTGGGTCCGAAGAGCCTCTCAATAAATAGTATGATCCAATCAACTCTAATTTGCAGAATCAATGGCAATGGAAGACGAGGACAGAAGGAAGAAGCATAGCTCCAATTTATTTTTTTGTATATAATTTCTTTTGTAAAATATATTTGTTGCTTACATCCAAGAGCATGAGCTCATATATAATTGATCGCTCAACTAATACTTATTATTTAATCTACTAATACATTACTAATTGTGATCAAGATAATCACAGATTCATACCATTAGCTGCTTCTGTTGTCTGACCAAGCCGCTGCACCAAAGCCTAAACTCTAACAGCATTCCTTTGCTTATAAATTCTTCAGTCCAACACTGCTTGTAGGGTGACTTCCTACACTAGACCTTCCTCTGTGAACACTAGCAGGGTGGTGGACGGAGCAAATTACGGAACCCATGTACTGGTCCAGTTGAAGCAATCTATGTGCTTGCTGACATGCAAGATATGCAAAATACAGCATCCCGAAATAGAAGAAAGTGAACAAATTACGGAGAGCAAAGAGACGAGGAAGAAGAAGATGCACACGTTAAAGTACATTTATACCTCTACATTTAACAGACATTTGACGAACAATCACTTTTGGACTAAATTTGCTAAAAGACTACATCACGAGGGTTTAAATCCTAATTTTTTTTTTTTTTTTTACCACGAGCCCATCTTTCGATTAACTTATCACCATGAGAACCGTTTATCCGATTAGACCAATATATTTTTATATTACATTCATCATCACTCATTAGTTGTAGCAAATCAAAACTTGGAATTACTGTATGCTTGACTTCTTGGTTCGACTCAGCGCCGGAAAACAGTTTTATTTGTGCTTCATTATTGTTTTTCATTGGTAAACTTGTTTTTGTTTTCATATAAAATATTTATATTGGTATGTAATAGAAAATAATGAGAAAATGCAATTTTTTTTAACGATACGTAGCACTTATTCATACAAAAAATTAATAGATGAAATTAAAAAAAAAATTAATGGTTATGCAAATTATATCTAATAGTTAAAACATCCGTAACATAAAATTATTCTTGAGTACCGAAGCATAATAACTGTTAATAATTAGATATCAAATTCGTGTAAAACCTCCAACTTAAAATACTTGGCAAGTTATCCATTTTTATTTGTTATATTTATTTGGGTTAATCTCAGTTTATTACCTGAAGTTTTATAGTTTTCAACATTTAGTATATAAAGTTTTTTTTCATTCCAGAGTGGTACCTAAAGTTATAATCTTGGGATACTTTTATATATCTGTTAAGGTTGCTGTTAAACCAACTGTTAACTGATGATGTGACGCCTACATGGACAATAAATGGGCACCACGTGGATATTAAAAAATTTTAAAATAATTAAATAACTGAAACTAAAATATTAAAAACCTTGTAAAACTTAATAGTAGTAAACTAAGATTAACCCTATTTATTTTGTCCGGGGCGGCCTTTGCACGGTCCAAGTGTCTCAAACACAGTGGACCTTGTCGTAATGATTACGCTGCCTGAAAAAGTCAAAACAAATCTCCGATGCCAAGGGATCACCACCTCCTCTTACTCTCTGATTCTCAACTTATCATCCAACCAACTCGCAAAAATCTCTGTACTGAGCTCACTACTGCGCCATGGGACAGATCCTCGACAGATTACAAGGTACAACTCTATTCCTTCGACATCGTGTTAATGTTTTCTTTCCGGTTCTGAGTTTTCCCTGTTTTCTGTTGGGTTTTATTTCTTTTTCTTCCTTTTCTGAATCTGTAGTTTTAGTTTAGATGCCTTCTCCAATCTCCATCCTTGAAAACTTGTAGGATCTGCAAATGATGTTGAACTGTGGATTCATGTGTTAGTTGTTTTGGTGATCCAGCTGAAAGTTACCTTTTTGAATACCCATGTTTCCATTTATCTTGTTCTTGTACTGGATTTTATGTATCAATTTATAGTATGGTGTATGGATATCATCAATTTGATATTTCTCTATGCGACATCGAAAAATAGCATTATTATCCGTAAGTAAGTTTGTAGATATCCGTCGGCACAGACAGTCTGCCATGTTATGTTACAGGTACCGGACATGAAGCAACCGTTAATTACATATATGTTTATGAGGTATCTGATACTTTTCTGGATTGCAGGTAAGCAATGGAGGCGAAAGCAAATAAGGAGGATTACAGATAAGGTGTTTGATCATTTTAAAAATGAGACAGGAAGGGCTAGCTTGAATTTTGAGGATCTGTACATCGGTGTACTACTTGTGTACAAGTGAGGAGCTTTTCGTGCTAAACGTATTCCGATTGTCTTTTTAACTGATTGTTAAATCATGCTGCTAATTTTAGCTGATTGTTGTTTAATCTTCCTGTTCTAGTGATATCAATAAGCGTTTACCCGGCCCGCATTTTGATCCACCCTCCAAAGATCTAGTCAAAGCTATGATGCAGGTACTCTAGTTTTTTTCGTTGGATACAATCAAACGGTTGAAATGAAATTTGTTAGACTCAAACCATTTACAAATAGGATAATATCTTTTGAAATTTCAATGGTATGTATCCAATTTAGCAGCGGATTTCATGTACATCTGTTATGTTTCTTGAGTTAAGGTGCTGTGCTGCAAAAGTCAAGTTGTAGTTGTAGTCCCCAGTATTAGGCAAATAAGATTCGTGATCCAATTTTTGTTTTCGGTTATGGAAAGCTAGTTATCTGCACATATTCTTATAAGTTTTTCAATCTTTTGAGCACAGTGAGTAATTAGTAATTACTCTCGCAAGCGATGTACCTTTCATTCGTATCTTTGGTGTGTAAATTTCAATTCTAAACTTCTGACAGCTAGACCAATATACCATACCTTTTATCTTATGCATGGAAAATGAACTGATACACGTTTAAGTTGCTGTGGTCAGAGAGAAGCAACTCTCAGTCCTTGACGTAGTCTGGTTTAGCAGGATGTGACCGGTTTGTTTGAGGTTCTATATGCGCAACCAATTTATTCTGCTCTGTTTAGACTTTAAGTTTCTTCATCTTCTGATTACCGAAGTTCAGTTTGTTCCGATTAAGCACTTAGATGTTAGAAACTTTGAAGATAAGTCCGTTTGGCTGCAAAATTCATCTTGTTTCAGTAGGCCTGTTGGCCGAGGCACTGAAGAAAGTCTTCACCTGGCTAGTTCTCTGAAAAAGGGAACCTCTTTCATAAACTGTTTCTAATGCCTACTTATATTTTAAATTTCTGTCGAGATATCTTGCCTGAAGGCATGAAATGATGAGAAGGTTGATTGTCGTTTGCGGTGTGCATGTCAGGTCGGATGCTATAAAATTTTGTGAGTTAAGTATCGTTCATGTCTCATTAGCAATTCCCTAGTTCAGGAAATGTGATTGAAACATGGGATTAATTTTGGATGGTGTTTGGACATTGATGGAAACTGTGTTTGTCGACTTTGGTTGTTTAAGTTTCTGCTGTTTGTATACAAAGGAAGATTGTTGTTGCTGCTGTTTGTTAGGCAAGAATCCACGTTGAGAATCTGTCTAAGGTGTCTCGTTCAGAAAACCTATAAAAACCGTCGGGAGACTCTGAGCTCGTTATTCTCTTTTAGAAAATGTTCAATCAACGACTTTCCTTCAGAGAAACTCGTTTGATTCGTTTAATAATGTTTACCCTTGATATTTGCAGCAAAATGATCTCAATCTTGACGGAGAAATTGACCGGGAAGAGTTTGCGAAGTTCATCAAGCAGTTGACAGCAGAGACGTTCGTTGTAGTCAGTCAGGGACTCATCCTCACACTGGTTGCAGCACCAGCGGTGGCAATGGCGACGAAGAGAGCTACTGAGGGCGTACCAGGGGTCGGAAAGGTCGTGCAAAGGTTACCCAATTCAGTTTATGCATCCCTTATAACTCTTACTGTCCTGTTGTTTCAGCAAGCGCGCCAGGAGTTCGATTAGCCACAAGTTTGTTCTCAGTTCAATCCTTCTATGGTCTATTCAGGCAGACTTTATCATATAGACAATCTGGGTGTGTGTGGTTTCCAATAATGTAAAGGGAGAATGGTGTTTGAACTTCTCATATATAAAGAGTAATCTTTTTGGAAGTTAACCGTTTTAGTTTGTCCTTGTAACTGCCACGAAATTTCTTTAAGAACACTGCTTGACTCGTTACTCGTAAGGAGTCATTGCTCTTTACTCGCAACTTGTAATCCAATGCACAAAAAGAAAGATGTTTGCACGCGTGATTTGTCCGCGAGGAATGCCAATTTAAAGGGATGGATTGGTGCCAAAATCGTTACCTTTCCTTAACCCCAAACTCTGCAGTCCCTTGGCAGTTGGTGCTAGCCAACCGATGGATTGGTGTTTGGGAATATCTTGTTCCGACCAGATAACTCTTTACCGATTCGATTTTTGCTCGGTGTATGTTGTCAAAGTGTCTCAGTAGGAATAGGTTTCAGATTATGAAAGGCCAATTACCAAAGCCAATCATTCAAATCTGGACTCTTACCATACAAAACGATGCATTTTTGGCGAAACGATAGATAATTATGGTTATCTAAAAAATATGAACACAATGTACGAGCAAAATTACAGACGTACTACAGAAAAAGAAAAGGAAAGGAAAATCTACGACATAACGCCCCTCTCCTAAAGTTGCCACAACTATTCTTCTACAAAATATCCATGGTAGAAACTGACATTTCAGAAATAAACAATGAGCAGTGTCGATGGGGTACCAAAAGCAAAGAAAAAGAGTCCTGTAAACTCCAAAGCCAATAGGAGTCTGCAACAAGAAGCGGTTCACCCGTTCATTATCCTGTTTCACAGCACCAATTAAAGTATCAAATCATTCATTATCAATAATTTCCCAAAGGGCTGTGTCCTTGCAAGAAAAGGTCAGTCTGACTGACAAAAGTCTCTAAACAACAAATTTTCGAGCTAAATCTTAGTTTTAGTCTTCTGATTCGAAAAGCTCAAAGGAGTATAATCTCTTCCCGTTAAAAAAATTGAAAACTTTGATTAAATTTAAACCTATGAGAGGAATACAAGATTTGGACGGATACGTGGACAACTATAAAGGTTAGTTGTAGCTTTCATTCTAACAAATTTTATATTGGTTGAGTTGTTAATTAAAACATTGTAACCAAATTTTACCTACATGTAGATGAAAATTTAATATTTCAATAAACCAGTTGGACATCAAGACATACTCAAATCATAATGTTTACTTGATGCTGAGCTGATATCAGATACACCATTCGTGGTGTGTCCATATTACAAGGACTTCCCTTGTATCCATTTGAGAAACTTAAACCCCCTATCATTATCTTCTGGTAAGCATACTCCTCGTGATTCTCTATGTTATATTGAGGACAGTTCTGTAACTATTGACTCTACCCAATTTCTCTTCTTTGAAAATGTACCATTTCTTGCAAGAGGCTTGTTCCTCAGTTAGTTAAGAGCGTTAACCCCATGCACCCATGGTTCTCAGTTCAATTGCCACCACCCCCATTATCTCCTGTAGCCTAAAGAAAAACATGACCAATTTTCAACAAACTTTGGCCAGGAACAAGTTTTCTAGGTCCCCATAATCCTTCTTTACTCATCAAAATCGAACTAGATTTGATATATCAGCTTATAATATATATATATATATATATATATATATATATTAATCATTTACCCCTATTCAGCCATATGGAAAATAAAAAAGGAACAAAACTCACTCAGAATTTAGCTTTCCCTTTGGGCTTCTGTGTTTCTGAGATTTGGAACATTCTCTCTAGTATTTTAGCTGATTGGAAAGCAGCTGTTTTCTGAGTCATATGTCTTGGTTTATATTCGTTGAGGTAGAGTATATACCAATCTTTTTCTTTACTAATGTGTTCCTGGGTTGGCATTTTACCCACCAACAGTGTACTTGTTTTATTTTTAAAAATTGACAAGAATTGACACTTAAGACTACTTTGTATACGGATACAAAAACACATCATTTTGAAAGTTTCTCCTATAATTCTCCTTAAACAGCAAAAAATTAATTTGTCGTAAGCAATAGATAAGAGAGAAAATAAAATGCATGGAAAAGCATGTTGCAAACAGAGGCAGAAGTCAGTCAAAGGTAATAGAAAAAGGACTCTTTCGTTGACAGGATCATGGTAAGCACTCAAGCCATCATTAGCCCAATGAAAGGTAATGATAAAAAGGAATCGTCTATCTTTATCATTCAAATACAACACTTGGTAGGCATTTTACCTTAAGAGGCTGTCGAACTATAACCATCACAAACAAAGTCATATCAAGAAGAATTCAGATTTCCTAGTCTTGCTTTAGCCAAATCAATTTGTTCTGCACAATAAACAATCAAGAAGAAAATCATTTTGGCTGCTTAAAGTTTAAACGAATAGAGAAATACCATAGATTTGATGCAAAACTTGTTACTTTGTTCAGATGCCGATGCTTTCTCGATTGTTGTACGAAAAAACAAGTTGCCATTCTTCTGATAGACACCCTGTGATCAAAAAAAAGTATATTTACATCTCTGTAAACTAACAAGGCACTCCAACCAAACAAGATGACGAGAAGCGCAATTGGCAGTTGAGCTTGTACTTAAATTGCTATTAGCGAAGATCAATGCAAGCCTAATTGCTATTATCTGTTACTTCTAGCTAGAGTTTTCCATGAACAAAATCATAGAACTTTAAAATGTAAGTACCAATTTCGCAAAATTTAACATTTACGCAGACATGAGTTAGGCCAATTGGCCATTTGCACCCGGTTTCGAATCTTCTTCTCCGTAAATAAGAGTAGTTTAGAAAAAAAAAAATATCATCTTTTCGACGAAGAAAAAACAAACACATGCTCACAAAGGATAGAAATTTTTAGCACGGATGATAGGCAGGGCATAGAAATCGACAAAACTCTGTTATTGCATATCAAATTACAAGAATTAATTGACCAAATAAACAAAATATACAATAAATTTTGGTTTTTCGTTTCGAAATAAATCATATATATATATATATATATATATATATATATATATATATTACCCGGGAAGATGAAAGAGCACCGAGCTCTGCAATTGCGACCTCGTGGCTCCGTATCTGCTTCAAGAGACCGAGTTTGGGGTCCGCCGCCGCGGAAGAGCTAGAATTTGCCTTAAACGATGACGGCGGAACAGCTGCCATCTCTGAGTCTGTTTTGTGGTTCTTCAGTCTTCTCCGACACTGGTCCGCAAAATAAAAATTAGAGAAGCTGGGGAGAATAATAGTTCAGAAAGTTTCTTGCTCTTCACAGTTCGCATAGATTTGGGCCAAGAAGTTTGGTTTGGGCTCAGACTCGACTGTAGTTTGGATCATTTATTTATGGCCTTTAAAAAGGCCCACTCAATGGCCCTTAAAATAGCTTTTAATCAACTGAGAGAAGGGTGAATTGGGTTACGTACCCAAAACTAGAGGGGTTCATAAGTGTACAGGAAATGATAAATTGACAGATGCCTCTTTCAGTCTCTGTTACATAAGTTAGATAACAAAAATTAAACTCATTAAGTCTCAAATTTTAGCACTTGCAATTATACGAATCAAATGACAATATAGCATATAAGCACGAATATCATCTCATAGAGATCGAATTGATTCTAAAATCTTACTAACTAAGGTGTAGTCAAACTAAGATTTTAAAGGATTTTAAAAGTGATAGATTTGATAGGATTTAGGAGGATTTAAGACTCCTACAAAATTCATAGGGATTTTAAAGAATTTGAATGGATTTAGTTTGTAGATTTTGGTGGATTGTGGTAGATTTTCATATAATTTTTTTATTGAAAAAAAAAAAAGGAAAAATCTTTCCTCTTGCCCAAGGTTCTAAAAAACGTTAGACGCTAGTCCGGCAGTAAGCTGGGGCCTAGCGTCTAGGCGGGTTAGGCGGATTTAAGTATATTTATTACAAAATAATTAAATTTACCATATGATATAAAAATAAACACGAAAAATATGTTATTTCTTTTTTATTATTATTATTTTAAAGAATGGTATATGTGATGTTAGAGTTTTAAGCATGGTATGGTGTGGTCTTAATGAAAGGAAAGTCTCAAAAAATCCCCATCTCTATTTAGGATTTCCGAAACGACACAATTTAATTTTTAGAATGAAATAATAAAATAAGATATTTTGAAGAAAATTAGTATTTAATGTTTTTTAAAATCCCTCCACCTAACCTCCTCCACATCATCCAAGGTTCCAATATGTGGAACCACACCAAAAGATTCATGCCACAGTTCCCAACCTTTCTCACATAACCCAACCCTCAATCTATATCAGACACAATGTGAAAAAATTAAAAGCAATTGAATAATAAGTGTCGGGATACACGCACCAACACATTTGATGCATTGGAAAGCTAAAAGCCTATATTTTGGTTTTTTTTTTTTTTAGCGTTTCTTCTTCCTCCTCTCTCACTTCTTCATCTTCTATCATTCTTTTGCTCTATAAATTCCCTCCTCCGATGTGGTGCAAGTTTGCACCCTTAACTGTTCTCTCTCTCTCATCCTCCCTCTTCTCTTTAGATCTTTCATTTTCTGCTAAAGATACAACACCGATTGGAAACGAAAGATAAGATGCCAATAACCACTGAAGACCAGAGAGTCAATTCGCCAGAAAAAAAAAACTACCACCTTGGCCACCGCCTAGGTTGCCTTCTAGGCCGCCTAGACCGCCTATAGAGCATCTAGGCAGGTGCCTAACTCCTACTCGATTCAACTGGACGATTTGGCCCAAATCGTAGCAGCACTTCACTGCCTAGGCCGATTTTTAGAACACTGCTCTTGCCCTAGTGTACTCAATAGCCACTTTATCCCCTCCCTATTCGGGTCCCCTTTCACACAACCATGGCTCAATCTCTTTCTCAATTGATAGATCGACATAACTTTGGTGAGCTGTTTTGAGCACCACACCACTAACAACCATCACCACCGACTACCTTTTTGCCATAGACGTACGATGTGGTACTTCAATAGTGCTTGTAGTACCACAGACATTAAAAAATCAGAATGACAAGAGAGTAGTATTAACCAAAATCCTAGATCGATCATGTCCTTCGATGATCATACATGCCTAATTAAGGTTTAAGGGTCATAATAAGCGATTCCACCAAAGTATATGGTGGTTACCTGTGTGTGGCTGGGGTTGGTAGAGATTTGAGGACTGCCCAAATGGAAAAGGATTTGAAAACCTAGGGGGTGAGGTTGGATTCTTTTTAGTCTTGGTTATATATACTTCTTGCTCTCAAATCCCACAAAATCCACAACTTATTGAAATTCTCCAAAATCTTAATTTTTTTAGTACACTTAGATTTGGATGGATTTTAAAATCCCTTAAAATCTTTTAATTGACTGCACCTAGATTTGACTGAATTCTAAAATCCTTTAAAATCTTTTAATTGACTACACTAGGATTTTAAAGTCTTTTAAAATCCTCTTAAATCCGAGTTTGACTACACCCCTCTAAATTGAAACAA
Source organism: Pyrus x bretschneideri (assembly GCF_019419815.1). Lineage (NCBI taxonomy): Eukaryota > Viridiplantae > Streptophyta > Magnoliopsida > Rosales > Rosaceae > Pyrus > Pyrus x bretschneideri. Next base: position 491,809 of record NW_025999546.1, on the reverse strand, counting down.
ATCATAGTGGAGAAGTTTAATGGAAAACATATGAAACTTTGAAATTAAACTAAAATAAAATAAAGCTTGAAAATAAAATGCATGGAAATTATAAATTGAAAACATGAGAAAAGAAGATCTAGGGCATCCGAGTTCACCTTAACCAATCCTACTTAATTCCCTTAATATGTTATGCTCAAGTAGTTCCCTAATATTGATGATCGATTTTCCCTAAATTATTCGACAGCCATGGCATCTGGTTACATCAAAATTATCCTTACATGTTAACCCTCTATGGCATCTAGATGGATTTAAACAAGTAAGAACCCATTAAGCTCTATGGAAATTGTTGGAAAATCACACAAAACCCTAATTGTATGGCATCTACAAATACGTGGTTATGGTATCAATTGCAAGAAGCTAAACCCAAGTTAAGTATGGCATCTACTCTAACTTGCATGAAGTCAACCTAATTTAAACCTAGATGGTGATCAAGCATCTAAATAAAAATCAAACGCATTACTGAATAGCAAAAGATACTCAATAAAGATGCAAAACTTGATAATAATAATGCCACAAGGCAATTAAGTATTCATGATTAGGCTACATCGTAGCCCTATCAAAGAAAAACTCCAATGTACTTCCTCTTTGCCCTTCCTTGCCGCTGCCCCCCATGTAGAATATATGAGTTTTGGTTTTGTTTTGGTGGCTGAATCCTTACTTCACAATGGAGAATCAATCTCCACATATAAAACCTACGGCGAAGGTTACCAAGGCCAATTAAAATGACCATTAATCCTAGCGTAATGGACTTTCAAGTCCTCATTAAAGAAAAGAAAAATTAACGGAAATAATAAAACTAATAATTAAGTTCTCTCCTAAAGTCCATTGAATAGCATTCCCATGTCCATTTGATCTACAAAACTGCTCAGTTTCATCTTGTTATTGTATGCACATGTCTTTGCGCAACTAGTTAGCCTCGTATTCCATTGGAATTCCAATGGAATTACTATAGACACCCGAAACTCCATTTTCCACTTCCTTTTCACTTAACTCCCGTATTGAATGCCTAGAAAATAAAACAATATACATTAGTGCATTTAACCCATTCATATATACAAAATCCAAAGGAAATATATGATAAATATATATATATATATATGAAAATATGCACCCATCAGTCTCTAAATGCATTCTTGTTTAATCTCGTGTGTTCATTTCGTTTGATTTATTCAATTTGATTATCAGAATAAATATATATATATATATATATGTGAGAAGATAATAAGGATATTTGAAAATCACCTCCGTAAGTATAATTGTGGTCAATTTTAAATTGACTCATTAAAAGAATTATGAAAAACAGAAATTATATATATGTGTGCGTGGGTTGGAATTGTGACAACATGAAGGTAAAAGAATTCTACATTTGTGAAAAGAGAAACATTGTAAGAGACTTATAAGAGGTTGGACTACTCTTCATATAATCAATTGATTATATGGTGGAACCCTCAATTTCTTCATGGTATCAAAGCAGGTTGATCCATGTGTGAAGCCCAACAGCAACATATGCTCCACAGTCACCCAATCCGTGTTGTCTACGTGTTTGACTTGAAAATTCGCCACACATACGAGAATGTGAAGGTAAAAGAGTCTGACATTGGTGAACGAAGAAATCGTGCAAGTTCTTATAAAATGTTGGGCTACTCCCTATACATGTTGGGGACACAATTTTTTGACACACATTCTTAGGGTCTACTCAATAACTTATTTCAATAATCCGAATCATTTATATTTTAATTTATCATTCATAAATCATACTTGCTAAAAATTAGCAAACCCAAAATTATTAACACATTTATTTGTCGTGAAGAAAATGGACGAATACAGTTTTGCAAAGAGTTGGATCGTTGAAATACATTACGAGATGGACTATACAAATTAGTGTAAAAAATGTGTCTCCAAATCCTAATCCAACATATATATCCACCTAGCTATTTTTTACGAAGGACACTTAATGAACCTATTGTATTGGATTGTTTCAACTCAAGGTCTAACTTGATTGCCAATATTTCAAAGGGGCATCTCTACGTAGCCGGTACCTTGGAGGGTTGGACCAAAACAAACGTCCCACACTCCGAAGAAAACGAACAGAACCCTATGTCCTTTGGTTACATCACAGAACTCAATCTCATTTCATTTCACACAAAAACCTCTCTCTTTTTCTCTCCACTCACTTTCTCCCCCATATTTTTCCTAATTTCACACAAATCCAATCATCATCATGTCAATTACATGCAAAATATGTAACAGATTCAGAAAGCAATTCATATTTGACAATATAGAAGGCTTCAATAATAAATACAACAAACTCTAGGGAGGCCATAGCAAAATTCCACACTGAAAGTTAAGCATAAAAGGCCTGCTTGCCTAGCACAAGATAGCTCAAACTACGAACAAAAATGGCAAAAGTGAAGCTCTTTATGATATGGTCCAGACCTTTTTCTCTGAGAATAGTTTGGGCACTACAACTCAAAGGCGTCCTGTATGAAACAATCCACGAAGATCTTTCAAACAAAAGCCCTTTACTTCTTCAGTCTAACCCTATTCATAAGAAAGTTCCAGTGCTCCTGCACAATGGAAATGCAGTTGTTGAATCACTCATAGTTCTTGAATATGTCAACGAAACTTGGAAGGAGGATCCCTTACTGCCGGAAGATCCTCTTAAGCGAGCGACTGCACGCTTTTGGGCCAGATATGGTGATGAGAAGGTAATCTAAACTAGCCTTTCATAATCGGATAGTTTCTTGCACAATTAATAAAACATCGAGTGAAAGTACATCAGGTAGCTAAACCAAACCATCATTACTTACCTGAAAAATAAGGAAAGAAAACCGCATTCTTAGTATTGATATTTGATTATTCAGTTTGGTTGTGATTTCTATGAAGGTTTTGCCATCTATTGGGGAATCCTTTATGAAGGAAGGGAAAGAGCAAGATGAAGCTATCGTAAAAGCCAAGGAAAACTTGAAGTACCTGGAAGAAGAGCTAAACAGTAAGAAATTCTTTGGCGGAGAGAAACTTGGATTTGCGGATATTGCACTTGGATGGCTCGCACACTATGTGAGTGTGTTTGAAGACGTAGCAGATATGAAAATGGTGACCGAAGAAGAGTTTCCATTGTTATCAGCATGGGCGGCAACTTTTGCAGATGTTCCTATAATCAAAGATAATTGGCCGTCTATAGGCAAACTTATTGCCAAGTTTCAGGCTAGCATCGAAAGTCATCTTTCGAAAATGTACCAAGTTGATTAAATGATCTGGTTTGTGATCATTTCATGAATTGGTTAAATAACTCCTGTCAAAGTTAAGAATTAAACAGAGATGATCATGGATTTTGGACAAAAGAAGTAATGTCTGGTTAAAATATAACTGAAAGTGTTTGTTTTTCTTTTTACATAGTTACACTTCAAAGTTGAAGCAAGTTCCTTCTTTCTTGGGTTGTGCTCAGTTATGGCCAGATTTCTGTTTCTTCCTTCAATGCATGTTAATGAAAAATGCAGAGATATTATTGTTCGTTGAGATTAATTTCCTTAAAATATGTGTAACTATTATACATACATTATCTGCAATTGTAATATATACACTATCTTCGTTACCATATGCGTTGAGAAATACTAAGGGACACAGTAAACTATATATATATATGCTTAATAATCTTTAGCGGAACACAGTAACAAAGTCGTTTTCTCAAACAGTTAGTAGGCAAACCTGGAATATGAGCCGTCAAAGATGCTTGCTTACTTCCCAACCTCTAAAACTCAAATCTGCATTCCATTTGACGCCAAAATGGTGAGAAAACAAAGAACAAACAAGGAAAAGAAGCTTCTGAATCCAATTCAATTTCACGGGAAAAGTGCAAAAAAAATTTGGACCATTTCTCGATTTATGCGTGTCATCCTTGCGCAGGGGCCATGCTAATCTTCTCTGTATCGTTCCAATTTTATCGGATGTCCCCGAAGGGACAAGCCTTGTTGCCTAGCTTCTCTATATAAAGAACTGATAACCAACCTTCACCGCCGATGTGGGACAAGCGCATCCCTCTTTCCAGCAGTCAAGTTGCTTGTTTCTTCAAATATGGTCCGTTGGGCCTCTCTTTGCGGATCACCTTCTTTGAAGGTTGGAAAGAATGTTTTAGCACCCATCATGGTAAAGCCCTTCAACCTTGAAAACTGGTAGTCTAAAGCTGAAAGTCAAACATCTACATATCACTTTGAAAACTGTCTAGTTCTTGTATAACTAACAAATCCTCACCATTTTTCTTCTATTATACATGGCGATGGCGGATGGCGGTGAGATTTTTGTGGTTTCAGCAGCTGGGCGTGGCCATCTCCAACCCTGCGCGAGCTCTGCAACCACCTTATCTCCCGCAATTACCATACTACCCTCGTCATCCCCTCCTCCTCCTCCTTCACCCAAAACCCCCTCGCCAAAATCCTCCAACTCACAGCCTCCCCAGGCCCACCCAATCCAGGACCCGACCCGCTCCGCTACCAAGCGACACAAGACCTCCACAACCACCTCGCCAGCCTTTCCGATATTCCCGACGCGTCCCTCCCTCTCTGCGCCATCGTCGACTTTCAAATGGGTTGGACCAAGGAGGTCTTCTGGAGATTCCACGTGCCGGTCATCGGATTCTTCACCTTTGGTGCGTCCGCTGCCTCCATCGAGTGGGGCTCATGGAAAGTCGGTGTTGGTGACATCCGACCCGACGAGCTCCGACCAATTCCCGGCCTGCCCAACCACATGGCTCTCTCGATTGCCGATCTTAAACGAAGGCCAGCAGGTCCTCCACGTGGCGTTCCGAACCCGCCTCCGGGAGGTGGAGGAGGAAAAGGAAGAAGTGGTGGTGGTGGTGGTCCGCCTAATCCGGGAGACCGACCTCCCTGGGTCCCAGAAATAGAAGGCTCCATAGCTCTGATGTTCAACACGTGTGACTTCATCGACCGTGCGTTCATCGACTACATGAAAGATCAGATGGGGATGCCCGTATGGGGTGTGGGCCCACTATTGCCGGAAAGCGTACTGGAACCGGAACCCGAACCGTCCGGTCGAAGCAAACCAGCGCCAATCGAACTACACCGAAGACGACATCGTTCAGTGGCTGGACTCAAAGCCACGCGGGTCTGTCTTGTACGTGGCCTTCGGCAGCGAAGTGGGTCCCAATGCGGAGGAGTATCCCCAACTGGCGAGTGCGCTGGAAGAATCGACCCGGCCATTCATCTGGGTCATCCAAACTGGGGGTGGGTGGCGGGTACAACCCAGACGGGCTGGAGAGCAGAGTGGGGGAGAGGGGTCTGATCATATGCGGATGGGCACCGCAGCTGCTGATTCTGAGCCACCGGTCAACAGGCGGGTTCTTGTCGCACTGCGGGTGGAACTCCACCGTGGAAGCCGTCTGCCGTGGGGTCCCCATTTTGGGGTGGCCCATGAGGGGGGACCAGTATTGGAATGCCAAGCTGGTGCAAAAGCATCTCAAGGTTGGTTATGGAGTTTGTGAAAGTTTTGAAGAATTGGTTAAGAAAGAAGATATAGTGAAAGGGATTGAGAGGCTGATGGGCGATGAAGATGTGAAGAGGCGGGCCTTGGAGATAGGGCGGAAGTTTGAGGACGGATTTCCGGCCAGCTCCGCGGCTGCATTGGATGATTTTGTGGATTTCATTAGGCCAAAAACCAGCTCACAAGTTTATAATTGATCGGTTTCATGTCAAGTCCTTTTGTGTAGTTTGTAAAACCCGTGGCTGCATTGCTTTAGCCTTTTGAGTAGTTTGTAAAACCTGTGGCTGCATTGCTTTAGTTTGTGAAACCTCAAAAATATATGATGCGCTCATTTCATTTGTAAGACTGAAAATTTCTTGAATACAACTGGTATGCAAAACGTTGGGTTTGCCAATATCTCTATCGCAAATAAGACACGTACATACAAGAAACCAGTGCTCATTAATTTACGTAGCCACACAAGTCTATTGCAGAGATATTAAGACAGTGGAACAAGTTGAGTGTAGTTTTACATTCTAGTACTGCATCACATGAGCTGAGCTAGTCACATCACATACGAGTCCAAAACATCACATAAAAAGATAGGCTGACACCTAACTCTGAATCCAAAGAGAATGCAACAGTGCATGTGAACTACACGTGAAGCTGATCCTTAGCTCAGGACAATACAAATAACTAAGAGACATCATACAAACATGTAACATGTAATAATGAGCAAATAAAACACAAGGATATCATACCACAAGTTTATACTCACAAATAATATTAAAAACATGAAGTGTGTGAAAAATTTATTTGTAAAACTAAATATGGTATGTCACATCATAATATATAAAAGCAGTTGGGAAAATCACAAATACACATATATACTTCAAAAAAACAAAAAGATATATTCACATAACCATAGCTTGCTTGCTCTCGATAAGCCTTGTCATTTGTCAAACCGAATAAGCTTGTACCTATACCAAGTCACATTGACTTAACAAAATACTTAACACACAAATCGTACACAAAATGGGGAGATTATAGTTAATCTGTCCAAAATTCCCATGTTACAAAATTGCCCCTAAAACTAGAGGTAATTGCAAAACTGCCCTAATTTCTTTAAAATACCAAACAGCCCTAAAGCTTCAACAAATCTTGCATTTTGATCCTTCAAACAACCCCTTTAGAAAGGTAAAAAAAATTAAAAAAAAAATCCTAAAATTAGCTGCTGATGGACAACCTAATCTCTTCATAATCAACCCCCTATTGTGCATCGAGTGATATAAAAATAATAATTATAAATAACCGTACAAGCAGGAGTTCGGATTTCACACAAGAGAGTAAAGTTAACACCTCATTCATAATAACCAATGAACATACCTATATGATATTAAAAGAGTAAGGGGTTCAGGATTCCATATTAAACCCAAGAAGTTCATGATAACGATTGGGTAAGATTGGCATCAAATTTTACTTGTTAGAAATTATAAGAACTTAATATTGTGTCTGTACTAATGTTGTTATATTTTAATGCCAATATAACAATGAGGAAAGAGTGGTTAAATCTAATAGGCAATTAAAGACACAAATACTCACAAGTGTGAAACCAAAGCTCACATGCAAGGTTATAAAGTTAAACAAAATGATGAATGGAATGTAAGGAGTGATTTCAAGCCTTACCTTGTTCGGGGAAACCGAGGAGTCGCCAGAGCTCCTTGGTTCGAAGGTTTTTCGTCCAAGTTTCAGATAACAAAAGTTAGAAAAGGATTCGTAGTTATGAAAGGGTTGCGGAGATGGTGGTGATGTCATGGTCTGTTGTAGGACAACGGCGAGTTGCTGTCTGCATTTGTTGTGCCATGAGAGTAACTTCAGCGTGTGCTGGAGCCCGAAGGATAGGCCCGCGAACAGTGGCTGAGAGCCTGAGCATTCAAGTCCAGTGTGTGCTAGCGAGGGAGCCTGAGCAGGCCCGTGGAGAGTTGCCAGCCCGAAGTGGGTTTGACGCAAGGCTGACGTCAGCCACGTTATTTTCTTTTGTTTTGTGTCAATCGACGGAGCCTGCGTGCGCAGTTGCATTAGTGACCGTTAGAGGCCATGTGGCACCTCGGCGTCCATTGGATTTCAACGGTCATTTGTTTTCTACTGTTGGATTTCCAACGGTAATAATAATTTTAAAACCTTATTTAGATCCAACGGTCCACGTTATTCACCTTAATTGAAGATGTTGCGTTGCGTACTCGACGGGAATGTGAGGTTCTGGTCATTCTTGCTTCATCATCTCTCCTTCTACACTCCTCATCATCTTCCATCTCATTTTGGGCCACCTGGAGATTGAACATTCATTCTGATTGGTTAAACAATTCTTCCTCTTACTGATCGATTTCCCACATCATCCTTGAAGAAGAAGACATTGTAAGAAGGAAGCAGAAAATAATGATAAAGATTTTGGTGAAGAATGAAGCAAAAACTATGAATGATGATAGAGATCTTGAGAACATTGGTGTGAGATTTGTGAGGATTGATAGTGGATTATATGGAGGATTAAAAAAGGATTAGGTTGTAGATAATGCCACGTGGCATGCCTTCATTCGTTAAAAATCTGATGGAAAATCTATCCTCAAAGACTGTAAACATATTATGACATGTGGCGCGATGTGATTGTTTATTAATCTTATCAAAAATCCATCACCAATAATTGTGTTTTCGGATAATGACATGTGGCTCAACAAAAACGATTAAAAATCTTATCGGAAATACATCATCAATAATTGTCTTTTCGGATGATGACATAATGCGCAACAAGAACGATTATAAATGTTATCCGAAATTACAAATAAAATTCTTTTGTATTATTTTATAATAAAAAATTAATATTTTATTACTAATTGTCAAGGCTATTCAAATATAAGGATAAAAATGTAAAAAATAATTACTGTTTATTAAAAGTAGTTACTATTTACGGAATAGATAACATGGTAGGTAGCCCTAGGGGCCTCCACCACGCTAGGACAGCTCTGAAGACGGAAAGGGGACGAGAGAGTCAAATGAAAAGAAAAGAAAGAAGGAGAAAGTGGAAGAGAGAGTGACGTGTGAGAGGAAATGGTCGGCTGAAATGAAGGGAAAATTTTCAATGGGAGGGAGTGAGGCGTGAAAGAGAGGGAAAGATGCAATAATGGGGTGTAATGATGGAATCTGGTGGATTGGATGGGTGGAGTGGGATTTTCAAACCAAAAAAGAAAAATTTATTTAATAGTCCACTTGCACGCTATTATAATCAAATATCATGCATGGTTATGAATTCATATTACACCATATATTTTATCTTATTCTTAGTTATAATTTATTGACTATTTTAGTAAATTTTTGATATATTGTTATATATTTTTAATGTAAGATATTTAATTTTCTTTGGAGTAAAAGAAGATCAAACGGATGAATTTTGGAATGATTTTAATTGGAGGATGTTTGTGAGTCTTTCTAGAAGATTGTGTCAAAATTTCAGATTTTTCTACCAAGCCGTTTGATCATGGCAATGAAATAAAGATCCAGCGCACAGCTTTCTCAAATTGACGTTTCTCAACGTTTTAGGTATTTTGAAGGTTCAGATGACACATTTTGAGGAAGATTCATTCTGAGGATTTGTAGGGAACGTCTTTAGCTTTCAAAAGAGACATTTTGGGACCAAATCAGAGTTCATTTGGTTGGTCAAAAATCTAATTTTCTGAGAAGTCCGAATTTCAATTTAAATAGGACACCCTTTATTTCCTACTTATTTTATTTTATTATGTTTCATAGTTTTTAGAAGACCTTTCATAGGTAGGATATTGTTTTGTAGTAACATAAATAAAGCTTTTTAGGCATAAGACAAGGAACAGAAAATGCATAAAATTTAGGGACGCATTACTTTGGAAGATTTAAGTTTATTTTTAAGGTATTTTCTATTTAGATTTTTAATAATATTTTGTCTTATGATTGTTAGTAACTAGTTTCGTTTGCTAGGACGAGGCCACGAGTCTTAACAAAAATATGTAATCTCTTTTCAATTTTCTTATGATATTATGCATGCAAGTCTTGAATTATTAATCACCGGGTTTGAAACTATCTAATTGTCTTGATGATTGGTCACCATTATGATATTTAGAAAAGTAATTTGATGCAATTTTGGTGAAGGACTATCCTTGAAATTGACGCTAACTTCTTGTGGTTAATATGTGTAACTTCTTATGATGGATGTCACGTCTTAATGGTTATATGGTTTTTTAAAAGGATTTCACAAAACTTAATGAGTGTTGCATGTTCACATTCGATCTAGATGTCACAGACGGGTTGCATGTTAGATATAAGTTCTATGTTGGAGGTTCCAAGTAGAATATTGTTTGGGCCCAAAATATTGGTGTGAGCTGAGTTCTCAGCTCGACAGTATGATTCTAGAATCGTCGCGAATTCTAGTTATTATGAACCGCTCGATTAAGATTGGCCAAGCCCTAGTATGAGACGGATTGATGAGAAAGTTGAATCCTAGCATAACAAGGAGTCTCAATGGGATGAGGATGTTGAGATTTGAGAAGTGAATGTGGCTAGATAAAGAGTTTGGTTCAAAGTCCTAATGGAGGTAGGATTGGCCGAGACTTGGTTAGATTAGGATGAAGAATCATAATCCGAGTATAGTTTTGGTTCGGCCATGACGAGATTGGCTGCTATAAATAAGAAGGGGATGCATCATTCTAAAGCCCCTCCAATTTAACATACAAAAGGCCTGCGCAAACTCTTACTTTACGAGAAACCTCTCAAACACCTTGAGATTTTTATTTTCTATTTCGCCAACACATCTTCAGTTTGGACAAACAGCATTGTGAAGGCAACTGGTGACACCTTCAGTTTGGATAAACAACACTATTGTCGTAGAATCACCCAACCGCGGAGCACATTCAGTTTGGATAAACAGCATTACGTCGAGGGCGACTGATTATTTATCCAAGTCTCAATCGAGAAGGATTTTCAAATCCTTATTGGCATAAGTCATCTTATTAGTCTTCTCAGTGAAGTGAGGTGTTACAGATTATTGGGCTTGGCACATTGAACACGGAGTTGTTTGTGATTGGATATTCACAAATAGGTTTTAGTGTTCGGCATTCTGATGGTCGAACGACATTCACTATCAAGACATACATCTCTTTTGAGTACTTGTGTCCATATAGTTTGGTGTCGGTTTGGTTCAGCGTGCTTATACTCTTACAAATATAATCACTCTGACTGAACTCGACGTCGACGATCTGTGAACTTCGCAAGATTAGCAACCTTGTCTTTAGGCTCTAGAACCCGAAAGCCGAGACGTGTTCCTTCCTCGGCCGCAATTGCAAAACCAAGAAGTCAGTAGCGCACTCAAAGCAACATCAACACATTTTACTCCTCAGTCGAGCTCGGCCAACGAGTTGGCACGTCTTGTATCAACCGAAAGACGTAGTTAGCTCATTAGTTACTCGGCCTACGCGCCACGTAGGTTTGGTAGTTTTTAGGGTCAACATATATATATTAAGAAAACCTAACCTTCAAAATATGCATGTGTAATTCACAAGTAATTGAAAGAATTACGTAGTATTGTTAAGGTGACAGCGAAACCCTAGTGTTCAAATTTATTTTCAAACTATTTTCTTTTGTTTTCTTTACTTTGCCAATTTATTTAATTGTTTTTAATTAAATTCGTTTTTAATATTTTAGGTCATAAAATCAACCTCTTCCAAACTTTGTTTTTAAATAATTAATTAAGATTTGATATTTACATAAATTATTCATTCAATCCCTGTGGAAAACAACCTTACTTGAGCTGTTATACTACGATAACCTTGTACTCTTGCAAGTCTTTTTAAGTGTTTTTATCCTTACTTTTGCAGGTGGTAAAAATTCCTATTACATGGTTTGAACAGGAAAGGGATCCTCTCCGGATCCCTTTTATCAAATTCACCAATCCGGACTCTTGAAATTTGATCTAATAGCTAAAAACAAGACCCTTTTTAAAAGTTATAATAACTTTAGCAGTTGGATCAAATTTCAAGGCCCCGAATTTGTGGATTTGGTGGAAGTTCGTCTGAACAAAGCCTCTTTAAGGCTTTAAGGCTAATTTAAGCTTTCTCATGCCAGACCAAGGCAATGGTGCACACTGCACGAAATAATTAGAATTTATTTCAGGTAAATTTACATTGTTTCGAACATAACTTGTTCGTTATAGTTTCGAATTGAGTTCTGTCTATGGCCACGTGTCTGTAAAAATGAGTACTATTCGAAAATAGTGAAATAACAGTGGAAAAGTGAAGGAAAAATTGAGTCCACATGGAAAACCTATGTGGCATCTCAGGGGCATTTTAATAATTTCACTACTAATGAGAATAAAATACCATAATTCTCAGAACGGGATGTGACATATGACCTGGCAAGATTGGTTAAAAATCATATATGAAATTAAAAATAATATAAATTTGTATTATTTTATAAATAAATAAAATAATATTTTAATACAAATTGACTAGACTCTTGCTGAGCTCATTTTTTAGGGGTAGAAATACAGTTGATCAATTACTGTTCATTAAAGTCAATTACTATTTATTTGGGTGGAATAAATGAACTTTGGGCCAACTTTTTTTTTAAGGAATTGGAGTTGCTCTAAAAAATAAAAAAAAATAAAAAAAAGCCAAATTAAACAGTAAAAAGAAGTTCAAGGAAAATTAGACTTTTGTACTGAGGCAGATTGTTTGTCCTTCTGATATGATGCTCACTTCATGCCCTTCTATTTTGTACGATAACGATTAACTGACGTCAATATTTTATATTAATTTTTTTTATTAAGATAATAAGATAAAATATAATAGGAATATAAAATTTCTCTTTTTATATTCCTCTTCAACGTGTATCACATCTCAGTGTGGAAAATTGGAATCATAACAGCGTTTGGTAGCTGCGTTTGGTAGCTGGTGCGGACAGTGGACTTTACTGCCACTTTGGTCATTGTCCATCGATCCACTCTTTCTTATCTATTTTTCTGTTGGGACATCTCCATTTGCGCATAATATCTTCCCTCTCAGAACACCTGCATAAAGTTCATCTCTTCATTTCCACGTAGTATCAATGGCTGGTGCTATAAGCTCCATGCAGCTGCTCGACACTTCAAGCTCTTACCGATGTACTTATCATGCGTTCTTGAGTTTCAGAGGCGAAGATACGCGTAAGAGCTTTACTGATCACCTCTACCGGGCTTTGGAGTTGGCAGGAATCCACACCTTTAGAGACGATGATGAAATCGAGAGAGGAGAAGATATAGCAGCAGAGTTACATAAAGCTATAAATGAGTCAAAAGTATCGATAATTGTCTTCTCCAAGAACTATGCTTCATCGCGGTGGTGCTTGGACGAACTTGTTAAGATCATGGAACGTAGAAGAAGTGATGATGAGCATTTTGTTTTGCCGGTTTTCTATGATGTGGATCCATCCCATGTGCGGAAGCAGACTGGGAGTTTTGAAGAATCGTTTCATAGACATAAAGAGCGCTTCAAGGAGGAGATGGAAAAGGTGGACGGGTGGAGAAGAGCACTTAGAGAGGTTGCAGATCTGGCAGGGATGGTTTTGGGAAATAGGTAATTAATTTTTTTCCTGAAAAATTTCAATTTGAAAGTTTTAGCTTTTGATTAATTTTGACATGGATGCTTAAAAGTATTATATAATTAATTAGCCAAAATTTTTGTTAAAAAGATTCATTTGTTTAGTACCCTATATTCAATTTGCATTAGCAGGAGTTTACCATATATTTTTTTTCCAACGGATGATACATCATCAAATTTATTCACTCTGGTCCATCAGGAAAAATTACTAAAAAAATGATCTAATTGTGCTTTCTATACTTTGATCTGATTTATAATTCATAGGTACGAGTCGCAGTTTATCCAAGATATTGTTAAAGAGGTTGGAAATAAATTGGATCCCAAAGCATTGAACGTTGCACCGTATCCTGTTGGCATAGAAGATCGTGTGCGAGGCATAAACATGTGGTTACAAGACGGATCAAATGATGTTGGTGTAGCTGTGATATGTGGAATGGGTGGAATTGGCAAGTCCACCATTGCCAGAGCTGCCTATAACCTCAACTGTGCAAGGTTCCGAGGTAGCAGCTTTCTTGCAGATATTAGAACAAATTCGGAACAGCCATATGGTCTTGTTCGCTTGCAAAGGAAACTTCTTTCGGACGTCCAAAAAGGGAAAGCAAATAAAATATACGACATAAATGAAGGGATAATGAAGATCAAACATGCTGTCTGTAACAAGAGAGTTCTTATTGTTCTTGACGATGTGAATGACTTGGATCAATTTAACGCAATTCTTGGAATGCGGGAATGGTTTTGTCCAGGAAGTAAAATCATCATAACAACCAGGCACGAGCATTTGTTGAAGGCACATGAAGATTATACAATGTTCGAGGTTGAAGAATTGAATGCGAATGAATCGCTTGAGCTTTTCAGTTGGCATGCATTCGGACAAGCCCAACCTGTTGAAGGTTACATGGAACTTTCGAGACCAGCAGCGCAACACTGTGAAGGGCTACCATTAGCTCTTCAAGTTTTGGGATCCTCTCTATCTGGGAAACTAGTAGATGTATGGAAAAGTGCTTTACAGAAGTTATGCGAAATTCCCGATGACAAAGTTCACAAAGTTCTTCGAGTAAGCTTTGATTCTCTTCAAGATGATCATGACAAAAATATATTCCTCTATATAGCCTGTTTCTTCATTGGAAAGGAGAAGGATTTTGCAATTACAGTACTGGACAACCTTGATTTTCGCACGAGGATCGGAATTCAAAATCTGGTGGACAGATGTCTAGTAAAAATCGATAATGAAGACAACAGGTTGGCTATGCATCACTTACTTAGAGACATGGGAAGGGGAATTATTCGGGAAGAATCACCTCAAGATCCCGGAAAGCGTAGTATAGTGTGGCATAAAGATTCCTTTAATATTTTGAGAAAAAGAACGGTAAGGTTCGCTTGTATGTGTATTAAGAGTTATGTTGCGTGTCTGGTTACTTATAGAATGTTGCGATTTGTTTGCAGGGTACGGCAACTGTTAAAGGCCTCATGCTCAACCTGCCTGTGTTGATGGAAGATGAGTCTTTGAAGCCATTATTTGGTAAAAGTAACAAAAAACGATGCAATGTTGAAGATTATGAAGGAAATTTTTCAAGACGTCGTCGGCTTGATTTCTTTTCTTGGAAATCAATTGCAAGTAACTTTTCTTCAACATACTCAACTCCTGCATCAAATGATTTGCAGTTCAGAACTGACGCATTTACAATGATGAACAATCTTGAACTGCTCGTGCTTAATAATGTAAGCATCTGTGGAGGCTTCGAAGATTTTCCAAAATATTTGACATGGCTGTCTTGGAGAGGGTTTCCTTTAAAATCGATACCAGCCGTTTTTTGTATGGAAAATCTAGTTGTTCTTGACTTGCGGAATAGCAGCCTGCAACATATTTGGAAGGGAACCAGGGTACTATACTACTACTCTCTCACTCACACACACACACACACATACTAATTAATGAAATCAATTATATTCATGGAAACTAATTGCATCTCTCCTTTACAGTTTGTTGGTAGAATGAAAGTTCTTAATCTCAGTCATTCACACAGCCTTTTGACAACCCCTGACATGTCGGGACTTCCTAACCTTGAGAGATTAATTCTTAAAGATTGTATAAGTTTGGTTGAGGTTGATGAGTCTATTGGAGACTTGGAGAAACTTGTTGTTTTGAATCTAAGAGACTGCAAAAATCTCAGTAGGATTCCAACAAGTTTTAATAGGTCGGGATCTCTTCAAGTTCTCATTCTTTCTGGTTGCTCCAAGCTGGGTAATGCAACAGAGCAGGTCTACTCAGGAGCTAGTGTTATGAAGAAATTCAATCTGTTATCAGCTAACTTATGGCAGTCATTAACGTCGTGGGTATTACCAAGAAAAAATCTTGCATTGACCAGTTTCTCATTCAAAAGTTTACCACATTCTTTAGGAAGATTAAGTCTTGCCAACTGCAATCTATCAGAGATTTCTAGTGATCTTGGTGCCCTATCGGTGTTGAAGCATTTGGATCTATCTGCAAACCCAATTCCAAACCTACCAGAAAACATGAACGGTCTTCACATGCTCCAAGAACTGGTAGTAGAGGGTTGCACAAAGCTCCAAGCACTTCCGGAACTTCCACCAAAATTAAAGACATTGGAAGCAGGTCGGTGTACATCATTGAAAAGAGTAACAAATTTACCAAACGCCTTTGAATCATTGAGTAAAAATTTTGATGAATGTGAGAAGTTAGTTGAAATTCAAAGCTTGTTCGAAATCAAACCGTTGAGAAACGTTGACATAGAAATGATCAAAGATGTGGGCCTGTTTAACTTGGAATCCACTGAAAGCACCCAAGTGGAAATGATCAACTACCTGACATGTACAACCAAGAAGTGTTGCCTTCAGGTTCTCTCTCTCTCTCTCTCTCTCTCTCTCTATCATATATTGTTGTTATGGTTATAATTTCTATGGCTCAGAGGCTAGTTGTTCAAATGATTATGGTAGGAGAGATTATCATCCTTAGATAAAATACGTTACTTTGAGTAAATATGTAGATATATCGATCACGTAAGAAAAACAAAATTCGAATCCGACTCTGGGGTGTAATGATTGAGTGATTTTAACCAAGTTTGAAAATCTAACTGCTAGCTTGTAGGTATTTGAATCTGTCATTTCCGTGAAACAGGTACTGAAAGAATGCGGCATATTTAGCATTTTCATTCATGGGAGCAAGATTCCAGATTGGTTCAGCTACAGGAGCATGGCTAACTCGTCGTTGTCGATTTTCGTACCTTTACATGTTAATATCAAGGTCCGAGGCTTAAATGCATGCGTTATATACACACGACTCCCTGATCGAAGCGGTGGTGTACATGTTGCCAGTGAACACTTTCTCAAAGTGAGTAATGAGACCAAGGGTCGTATGTGGACCTATTCCCCTGTCGCAATGGGTCTTCCAAAAGAGAACGAAGACATGTTATGGCTAAGTCATTGGGTGTTTGGAAATGATGAACTGGAGAGTGGGGACGAAATACGGGTTTCTGTGAAGTGCGGTTTGTGTGTAAAAGAGTTTGGAATCGAACTTGTGTACGAGGACGAAAGCAAGGGTGAGGGTGTTCGATCAAATAATGAAGATACAACACAAAGTAATGTTGTTGCTGGAGATGTCACAGTGTCGGATTCAATGTACGAAATGTGGAGAGGCAAGTACTTTCTTTGTAATCATAGGCTTCGAACCCATCAAGCTCAATTCAGAAGGAGACAAGAGAACCCAGCTTTTGCTGATTTTTCATACAAGCCAGGGGACTCCTTTTATTTGAATGGTTTCTTATTCAAGCACGAGGTTGACATTGCTAAGTACCAACTGCAGTATTTTAGAAGAGCATTGACTAATTAAGCTATCCAATTTAGGTGTTGCTTATGTAATTTATGTTACGTAGGCATTGATATGTAATTAGGTTTCATTCTCTATAATCTGTCTTCTGATTGCCGCGCCTTGAATCTACTACGATTGAGATGAAATAAAATGTAGAGAGAAATTTATGTTAAACAAGTTAATGACATCGGTCTCTTTTGGACTATATTATTTTTTTCTTGGCTTTTCGTCAACAATTAATCTTCCTTCCCAGAAGTTTATCCGATTACTAAGGCCAGTTTGCAGGCTAGCCGGATAATCTTACCTTTTTCCAGTGCAACAGCATATGCTGATAAGGGATTCAAATTATATACATTCTCTGATATCAAGTTCAATGGAATTCTTGTGAGTTGGCAGCATCTTTGATATTCAACGTGTCATGGAGATCATATAATGACATCAAATTGTTGACTTTCCATACAAGAATGCCTTTTACGCAGCGGCAACAATAATCAGGTAACTAGCTTCTCTCTCTCTCTCTCTCTCTCTCTCATGTTTTGTTTTAAATTGTCATTTCTGCAAAGTGCAGATATTACAGAGCAGAAGAGTAATTTATCGTTTGCAAACTTATTGGTTAGCTATAGTAGCTCTTTACCTTCATGTTTAGCTACTAGCTTGTGCACTTTCGATACAACAAGCTTCTGTCGAGTACAAAAGTGCAAAGACGATGGTTTTAACGTATGACATGAGTGCCTAGCTCCAATAAGACATCATTGATGTTGGAACTTTATATTTGGTCCAGTTATTTGTAACGTGTTGGAACTTCTACACACAACTGTTTCCCATATATACATCTGTCGAGTTGTGAACTATTGGCCGATTTCCTCATATGTATAGTGTATCTTAGTATTTGGTAATACGTCTGTGTAATAATTCATGGGCTCGTTTGGTACTCTTGATTGGAAGAATGGATAACCTACTAAACTAAAGGTATGTTAAAGGGAGAAACTATAAAATTATAACCACCTAGAGAATAAAAGATGGATTACTCGATGAAAAAAGGTTATCCGTTCCAATCGTTTTTAAAGGTGGTGGGATTAGAAGGGATGAATTTCCTTCAAAGCTAATCCTATCCTAATCCCTCCACAAGAAAATTCATTCATTTCACGTTCCATATAAATTGAAATTTGAGAGCACTCCATTCCAATTCAATCATGTTTGCCAAACGAGTCCTATGTCCATACATGACGGGATCTAGATATGTAATAAACTAGGGGCAGTAGTTTTTGACATGACATGACCGGACACGAACCTAACACGAGATTGACGGGTTAGCAGATTTGAGTTAACAAACAAGGTTTTAGTTGAGTGATAAGGCTTGTGTTTTAGTCTAGTGATCAGGTATGGGGTTTTATATATTCCTCGAGGTACCTATCTAGCTACTTACTATGTGTTTTTCTTTTTAGCCTCTTAAAAGATTGTAGGGTTTCTACTTAGTATTAAGGTATGGTGGTATTCTTCTTCACTTGTAAGTGATAGGTCATAAGTTTGAATGTCATGAATGGCGAGTTTGATACTAATTTATTCTCCACACCTTACTTGTAAATATATTAGCATTTGCGTTTAAGCCACACAAAAAAGGACAAATGCAGTGGACATGAGGAAACTTATATGTATGCGGTCAACCTTGCGAAATGAACAACATGTCAACATGTAATTAATATGTTCCTGTCTTCTAGTCTTTGGAAAACAATTGATGCTTGAAAAACAACAAAATACATGTTGCCAATGGGGAAAAACGGCAAAATGTAAGCTCTTCATCATTCATTGCTAGGTCAATGGCTGCTGCTATAAGCCTTACGCGGCTGCATGATGCTTCTTCTTGCTTTTACCGATGTAGCTACCATGCATTCTTGAGTTTCAGAGGTGAAGATACCCGCAAGGGATTTTCTGATCACCTCTACCGAGCTTTGGAGCTGGCAGGAATTACCTTTAGAGATGATGATGAAATTGAGAGAGGAGCAAATATTACAGCAGAGTTGCATAAAGCAATAAACGAGTCCAAAGTATCAATAATCGTCTTCTCCAAGAACTATGCAACCTCTAGGTGGTGCTTGGATGAACTTGCAAGGATCATGGAACGAAGAAGAAGTGATGATGGACATTTTGTTATGCCGGTTTTCTATGATGTGGATCCTTCCCATGTCAGGAAACAGACTGGGAGCTTCAGAGAAGCATTTTGTAGACACGAAAAGCGTTTCAAGGAGGATATGGATAAGGTGGAGGAGTGGAGACGAGCACTTAGAGATGTTGCGGATCTGGCAGGGATGGTTTGGAAGATAGGTAATTACTTTCCGAAAGTATTAGATTTTTCTTGAATTTAAATTGACATGTTTTAAAGTCTTATAATTATGACATAACTATCAGCACACTCAATTTACACTAGCAAGAGGTTCTCATACTGATGATATTTCATCAAATTATTGCAACAATGATCTTATTGTTCTTTTTGTACTTTGATCTGATCAATAATTCATAGGTACGTGAACAATTTGGATCAATTTAACGCAATTCTTGGAATCAGGGAATGGTTTTATCCAGGAAGTAAAATCATCATAACAACAAGACACAAAAATTTGTCAAGGGCACATGAAGATCATGCAATGTTCAAGGTTGAGGAATTGAATGAGTATGAATCGCTTGAGCTTTTCAGTTGGCATACCTTCGGACAATCCCATCCAATTGAAGGTTACATGGAACTTTCAAGATCTGTTGTAAAACATTGTGGAGGGCTTCCGTTGGCTCTTCAAGTTCTCGGGTCTACCTTGTCTGGGAACGAAGTAGATGTATGGCAAAGTGCATTACAAAAGTTATACGAAATTCCTAATGGCAAAGTTCAAAATATTCTTCGAATAAGCTATGATTCTCTACAAGATGATCATGACAAAAATTTATTCCTTCACATAGCCTGTTTCATCATTGGAAAGGAGAAGAATTTTGCAATTAAAGTACTGGACGGCCTTGACTTTTACACGAGGATTGGAATTCAAAATCTGGTTGACAGATGTCTCGTAAAAATAGATAATGAAGACAACAGGTTGAGCATGCATCACTTACTTAGAGACATGGGAAGGGGAATTATTCGGGAAGAATCGCCTCAAGATCCTGGAAAACGTAGTAGAGTGTGGCATAAAGATGCCTTTAACATTTTGAGAAAAAGAACTGTAAGGAAAAAAAAAAAACTGTTCATTTTTTGGTACATTTGCAATTGTGTTGTGTGCCATGTTACTAATGGAATGGTCTGATTTGTTTGCAGGGTACAGAAAAGGTTAGGGGCCTCATGCTCAACCTGCCCGTGTTGATGGAAGATGAGTCTTGCAAGACATTATTTGGTAAAAGTAACAGAAAACGGTGCCATGTTGAAGATTATGAAGGAAATGCTTCAAGACGTCGTCAGATTTAGCTTTTCCTCAACAAATTTAGCTCAACGTTCTGCATCAAATGAGATGGAATTCAAAAAAGAGGCATTTACAGGGATGAATAGTCTTCAGCTTCTCCTGCTCAATAATGTCCAAATCAATGGAGACTTTGAGGATTTTTCGAAAAATTTGACATGGTTGTCTTGGCGAGGATTTCCTTTAAAATCAATACCAGCCAATTTTTTCTTGGAATATCTAGTTGTTCTTGAGTTGCGGAATAGCAGCCTGGAACATGCTTGGAAGGGAACCAGGGTACAATACTCTCTCTCTCTCTCTCACATTACCTGTACACATACTAATGGAAAATACTATACTCATGAACCTTAATTTGCATCTCGCTTTTATAGTTTCTTGGATGGATGAAAATTCTCAATCTCAGTCATTCGCACAGCCTTAAAAACAATCCCTGACATGTCGGGACTCCCTAACCTTGAGAAACTAATTCTTCAAAATTGCATAAATTTGGTCGAGCTCGATGAGTCAGTTGGAGACTTAGAGAAACTTGTTTTATTGAATCTAAGAGACTGCAAAGATCTCACGAAGATTCCAGCATGTGTCTATTGCTGCAAAGAAATTCAACCTGTTATCAGCTAAACTATGGCAATCTATCGTGTTGTGGGTATTACCAAGGAAAAATCTTGAATTGACCGGTTTCTCATTCAAAAGTTTACCACATTCTTTAGGAAGCTTAAGTCTTGCCAACTGCAATCTATCACAAATTCTAGTGATCTTGGTTTCTTATCGGCAGTTGAAGCATTTGGATCTATCTGCAAACCCAATTCTGAACCTACCAGAAAACATGAAGGATCTTATTATGCTCCAAACTCTGCTGCTAGAAGGTTGCACAAAGCTTCAAACACTTCCAGAGCTCCCCTTAAGTTTAACAAGATTGGAAGCAGATAAGTACATCATTGAAAAGGATAACAAATTTACCAAACATTTTCAGATCATTCTGTAAAAGTTTTTGGTATTGTAAGAAATTAGTTGAAGCTCAAAGCTTGTTCGAGATAAAACCGTTGAGCAGTGTTGACATAGATTTGATAAGAAACATGGGCTTGTTCAACTTGGAATCCACCTAGCTCCTTTCATTTAGATGATTTCTTATTCAAGCACGAGGTTGATATTGCTGAGAGCAGGATAATAAAGTATCTTAAAAAAGCGGTGACAAAGTAAAACCTATATATGTAATACAATCTAGGTATCGACGTTTGTGGTTCTTTTCAAGTTGAAGTTAGAGATAATACAAGAGGTTGGCTTAAACATAGTAAGTTGTGTATTTTTTTTCCCGCTTTCCTGCCTTTTTTGTTTCCTTGTATTTGCATCCCCGTTTACTCCCTCCCTCTTCTCCCTCGGCAAAACATTCAAATGAAGGTCGGCGACCGTGCTGGAGTACAGCAGACTGGAGGCTGCCCTTCGTCTGAGTCTGGTTTGGACTTTACAAAGCCAGGAGAAAAGAGAGAGATGAGAGAAATAGAGGAACAAGAGATCATGGACTCGTGGAAGGGAGAGACGATGGAACTTTGTTCTATCTACTTTGCCATTCCTCTAAAACTAATAATATGATATGTTAGTCTAATGCGTACTGGGAGGAACATGTATAATGGGCAATTAGTAAAAAGAAACAAAACACTAAGAGTTAATCTCCTCCGAGAGCAGATATTACAAATCACTGTCTAGAACATCAATAATTTTTTTTTTAATACAAGGGGGATCAGCCCTCTACGTTTATTAAACTATTAAAGAAGAAAAAGGTAGCACAAAGACGGGACACAAAAAGCCAAACCCCACAAGAGAAAGAATGCCAACAAAGTCATGATAGCTAGGAAATCCTAAAAAGTTTTCCTAGAATAAGCTGTACACGCAAAGGAAGTGACATGATCCCACCATTGACAGCTAACATGAACAATGCCATAATTAGCTAAGGAATCAGCAACCTGATTGCCCTCTAAAAAATTATGAGAAAAATGAGAACGCACTTTAGCTAAGAGAGCTATACATCTAACCAACGAACCCTAAGATGCCATGGCACCAAAGAACTTGAAGAAGAAAGAAAGTGAACAGCCAATGACAAGTCACATTCAATCCATAAACACGACCAACCTTGAGACTATGCTTGAGTTACCACTTCAACCACACCAGAGAGTTCAGCTTCTAAAGCAGAAGCTAAATAGTAAAAAGCTAGCAAAACAACCCAAAGTAAAGCCTGCTGAAATACACCAAAACTCGCTAAACCAGGATAACCACCAGTAGCACCACCAATATTAGCTTTAATCTAATTGATTAGGGGAGGATGCCACAAAATCTCAACAATGTGACGAGCTCGTGGAGGATGCTCACAAACACCAAGAGGATCCCACCTCTTTATATATAGGCTCTTAATGAACTCTCAAGCCTTGGGTTCCCCTTATCTGGTATTTAATGAACCACTTGTGTAGATTGGTGTACTAACACCTTTTCACCTATTAACTAAGTATTCGGCAGTAAAGTGACAAGTGCTTAGTTTAATTGGCATGCCTTTTCAGAGTGATGCATGTCGAGTGACTTGCTCGGCCTTGGTTATCCAACCCTACCTCTTTGAGCAGCAACCCTGACATGCTTCGATCCCGGTATCCTCCAAATCACCAGGATAGGCACATGTTGGTCGACATTCGAGGGTGATGAAAGCCAATCCACCATGCTTATGCTAAAATCATGTACAAGATGCATGCAATTTGTGTCGAAAAGAAACAAACGTAAATATTAAAAATATGAGAATGCATGAACATACTCAGAGCATACAACTAATTAAGATTACAAGCGGAAGGAATATTATACAAAAGTGGGATTATAAAAAAAGGGGTCCAACATCGAGAGGAGGATTCGAAACTACTGATACAAATAGGCCTCAACGCTGGGATCAAGGCGTTTCAAACCCGACCACCTTTAAGGGCCATCCTAGGCTCTTGCTATGAAATTCCGTTCTCGGATTTCACTGTTTAAAATTACGTATCTAATATGTAGTATTCATATTCATAGTTTTGACACGTTTATATTTACGGCATATAAAATTTTATTCGATAAGTAAAGGGACGAAATTGCCCTTATCATGTTAAACAAGTTTTTTGTGGACGGACTTGATATTTTCATAATTTTTCAGATTTCTTAGCATATCTGGATAGTATGTGTCAATATAAACACGTGGGCGCAAACAGAACGTAAATTGGAGTTATAATGAATGAGTTATTAACAAAGATAAGGGCAAAATGGTCCTTTAATTATTAAATTTGGAAGGCTCCAAATTTGTTGGAGTAGGAATGGCTGGGATGAAGCCACGTGTGAGGCCGTGATGAAGAGAAAGGAAAGGAAAAGAAGGGAGAAGGCTTGACCAATCAGAAGGGGGAGAGGAAAGAAAGTGACCAATTAGAAAAGAGAAAGGAGGGGAAATGAAAGAAGAAGAAAAGGAGAAAACCGTGTAGCCGCCGACCTAGCCAGACCGCAGCTTGCAAACCCGATGGCATTCACAGCGAATCAAAGCAAATCGCCACCTGGAAACAGCTCCCTAGCCTTCCCTCTTCCATTTTCACCCAAAATTATAAGGAATTTGGTGGTAGTTTTGGGGAAAAACGAATGATGATGCGTGTGGGTGTACGACGGCGATCCGAAAATCATGAAACTAACTTAGCCAATTACCACCACCAATAGGCTCCCTCAACCTCAGGAACAAGGCCCAAGCATTGAATGAGATGTCAGAGTTTGTTTTGGTGACGAATCGAAGCTCACCATTTTTAGGGTTTCTGACACTTCGAGGGATTTTCAGGCCACTTCCTAATCGAACTAGACTTCGGCCCAGGTATGAAAAATGTTCCTCTCCTTAAGTTGTACATTTCTGCAAAATTTGGTGAATTTTAGTGTTGGTCGGAATTTCAAGTTTCCGTTTGCCGGAAATCGCCACCTGTGGCGGCGCCTACAGTGGCGTGTGGCTAGTGGGCCGACCCTACCTTTTTAAGTTAAATTCGATGTTCTGATTTCAAATTTGATAACCATTTGATATAGTTCGATAGTTTGAACCTAGTATGGAATATTATGTCACTTGACTATTTTATGATTCAACGATTCGACCGTTGGATCGTCACCAAACCTTAGTACGTTATAGTACATAATATTTGAGTACCATAGGAACTGACAGATTGGGAATCCAACATACGGATCTTCATAAATTGAATTTCTAAGTTTGTAAAACCAAACGTTGATAGCAACCTAATTCTAGCAATTGACGGAGATCCGACCATTGGATTGTTCTGAAATTTTGGAATATTATTCTAGAAGATAAACGAGACCTTTGGGAAGTTACTAATCAGAAATCCATGGTGGATGTTCCAGATTGACTTGTATAGGGTTGTGGACCCCACCTTTGACAAAGACTTAACTTTTGGTCAATAGGCTACGAATTGATCTTAAATATTAAAATCTGTATTAACAGACACTATGTAGGGCTTAGTGGGTCTTTATTGCTTAGTGGATTATCCCAGATATATATACATCAGTTTACGTGTATGAGACGTCATATTGTGATATATGTGTATGTATGTGTGTGTGTGTGTGTGTGTGTGTGTTTATTTATCTTCTTAATAATGTGAATGATAATTATGATAAATGTTATGACAATGTAATCCTAGAATCCTATTAGATGTATTCTATACAACTTATATGCTTGTGTGACAGATTAGTTGGTGGCCATGAGAAGTTGATGGTGTAGGTGACTACGCTGTCACTCATAGGGTTGAGGTATGGATAGGTTGTGTGTTGAATTTATTGCACCATGTAGCAGTGGTACATGGATGGTCCTGCTTGGTATATCTATGATTGGTGATCACAGCTTGCACGATAAGACTATGCTTATGGTTCTGCTTAGTGTATCCAAGATGGGGGACCATACGCATTCTAGAAGTGCTCATGCTTGGTATATCTGCGATGGTTGATCACTACCTAGAGCTATAGGATATAGTCCTGCTTGGTATATCCGCGATGAAGGACTATTAGGGTTTATCATGCTTGGTATATCCGCGATGGGTGATCACTACCTACGTTATTAGACTATGCATATGGTCTTGCTTGGTATATCCGCAATAGGAAACCATACGCATTAATCATGCTTGGTATATCTGCAATGAGTGATCACTACCTAGAGTTAGGGTTTGGTCCTGCTTGGTATATTCGTGATGGGGGACCATACGTATTCAAGGGTGATCATGCTTGGTATATCTGCGATGGGTGATCACTGCCTACACAATAAGATTATTCATACAATTCTGCTTGTATATCCGCTATGGGGGACCATACGCATTCTAGGGGTGATGAGGATTAGTTGTACTTGGTATATTTGAAATAGGCGACCATAGTTTAGTTGGATTCCGCTGAGTGGTCTGGAATCCCTACTCTTGCTTACTTCCATAAAGTTAGTCCAGCCCTTAGATTCAAGTGAATAGGAATTGTTCACAGTAGACATTGTGTTTGTAAATTGGATTTATCATGTTATTACTTGGAATCCAGGTAGGGAATTATGTTGAATTCCTTTATTAAATTTCATAAATTGATATGTGATCTTGTTGATTGATTAATGTAGTTAAATGTTAATACCGTGCATCTGTGATTTATGGAATTGATTAATTCGAGTGATTGTGGAATGATGTTGGATATGAGTGTTATTATTACGATTAGATTAGTTGACCAATGTGGCTAGAGAATAATATTGTACTTCGCTGGTTCTTTGATATGTTACATGCTATAGATTACGGTACTAAGTTGAAACATAGTGATTTATATGATGGATGAATTGGAAATCTTGATTGTCATGTGGGTTGTTATGTAGCCCTGAGTCTAGTAATTTCATGCTTGTCAAGTTCTAATGATAGATTGAGAAATGTTATGTCTTTCCACTTGAATGGATTGTGATATATGTCGAATTGTAGTGAATGGTGAACTACCAATGGCTTGATCCCTTTTTAGGGTACGTAGGTAGTCTAACGAGGAGGTTAGATGCATCCATAAAGTATACAAAAATTTCTACGCAATTCGAATCTTGAATTATGCTTTGTACATATCCCGAAGGCAGGATCTGTTGGATATATAGATACTTGGTGACGTCACGTGTCGATCCTGAACGTATGTCGGGATCGAGATGTGACACCTGCTTTCAATTGTGAGTCATCATGTGGCTCAATCGATGTTTGAGTAAACCTGCTCTTGAAACCTCGTCAAATTGGGTTGGTAAACGATCGATCTTAGGGCTCAAAAATGCCTTCCTTTATACCTTTCGGGCTTTAGGCTCTTTTATAACCTTCTTTGGTCTTTAATCTCACTTTGGGCTCTTTGTGGCCTCTTTCTCGGTTTGTACCATTTTGTGGGCCTAGAAGTGCCCAACATTAAAACATCTTCATTTTGGATAAGTAAACATTGTGTTGACAATCAACGACACCTTCAGTTTGGATAAGTAAACGGTAGTGGAGCTGTAAAACCAGACAATTCAGAAGCACTTTTATTTTGGACAAGTAAGCAATACTGCTTCTGTTGGTTGGTTATCTAACCAAGTCTCAGTCAGCGAAGAGTTCTTGATTCTTTCACCTAAAGAAGTCACTTTATTAGCCTCAGTGAAGTGAGGTGTTCTAGGATCAATTACTCTGAAGTGTACTTAATAGTTCGGCTTTTGGATGGTCGAACCATGCTCATTATAAAGACCTCACCTCCTTTGGGTCATTAGCCCCTATAGTCTGATACCGATTCAACACACTTATATTCTCACGAATATAGTTGAAGCGGTTAAACCCCAGCGCACAAGATCCTAAACTTCACGATAAATTAAGCAACCTTGATTTCAGGTTCTAGAAGCCTAGGCTAAGATTTAAGAATATGAGTATGAGATAGAGAAGTTTTGGGAATAGTTATAGGTATTCAATTTGGATAGAAAGTCCTATTGATGAAAGGAATACTGATCCTTAATAGAAAAGGATTTTTGTTAGCATTGAGATTAGTTTGCAGGGTGCGGAAACAAGTGTTTGTTTCTGATGAGGATTTTGATAGGAAATCCTGATCTATTTTGGAAAAGTCTATATGTATATATATAGTGGTCTATCTTCTCACAGATTCAATGCTCATATTCCATAACCTATCTGTGAGTCGAGCTCTTAACTTTTTGCAAGAGAAGAGAAGGTTCACTGAGAGTTTGCGACAATGGCTTCGAGTTTTGTTGTTGCTGCATGTATGTTTTCCTTTCTGGTTTCTTGTGTGCATATATCCAGGTTAGTCTTTTTGTGTTTGTAGTTCATGTTTTGGTCTTGGTGTTTGGTTGCTTTAAATTCTTGCAGGAGAGGTATTCATTCCTCAGTTGTAGTCTAATAGTGCATTCAATACAATTGCCACAATTATTCTACTTGTTCGACCGAGCTCAGTCACGAGTTGGCATGCCCGCATTCACAAGAATGATGTAAGTAACTTATAATTACTCGGCTTGCCTGCCACATAAATTTTGTAGTTTTAGAGTTAATATGATTTTTATTGTTGGCATAGGACACCACCGTTACACTACTCTGCACACAACTTTGTATATTTATTTTACATTATTTTAAGGCCTTATTTTAACTTTGTTCATTTATCGTTCTTTGTAGTTTTGCAGTCCGATTTTTAGCCGGCATCATTCTTCTCTCTTTTTAACTAAAATCCATTCGAAACTTTCCAAAAATCCCCGGAAACTACTGAAAGCCCCTGACTTAGCACGCTGGGTGACGCAATTGTTTATTGTAAAAAACTCGGAAAATCTTGTCGTATTTACTATTCGGCTTCGCTCAGCAAAAGTCGGACTTTGGCCCTTTTGTCTCACAAGAGACAACAAGATGACCAATCTTCGTTTTATTTTACAAGTTGCTTCAGCAACTTGCGGGTTTGGAATTTAGGTAAGGGCTTTAGGTTCATGAATCTACTTCGCGTTTAATAATTATATGCCTCGGTTGAAGCCTAGGATTAGTTTAGCATGGACAATACATTAGAAGATGAAGAAGTTACAAAGAAAATTTGTCTTTCTCAATCCTACTATTTTTGCGTAGGGATTTGAAGGAAATACGCAAGTTGACATCAATATTTTTATTCAATATTTATTGAAGTTAGTGATTTGTCCAAAAAAATTATATGAGAGTTTTGGCAAAACAAAATTCCAACATCAACAATGAAGTTGTATATAACGATCAGTAAAGAAAACAAAATTCCAACATCAACAATGAAGTTGTATATAACGATCAGTAAAGAAAATATACTTCGCATAACAAGTTAACAACTCACTAAAAGTGGTTTGTCTTCAAAATCCTTGACACTGCATAATCCGGCTTTTTATCAATTAAATTGGCAAGTAAGGAGAAAAAAAAAATTAAATTCAATTATGACCGTTCATTTTTCATATTATTGAATAGTTTGAACTAATGAAGAAACATAAAAAAATTCAAAAACTATACTAGTGATAACGTGAATTTTGGCTTCATGATACAACTCACGAGTATAGCCCTATACTAGTGATAACGTGAATTGTGTTAAAATAACGCTAGAATTATAATTTTCTGAATTTGAGAATAAATTGTGTTGGTACATGTTAATCATAATTGGACATCAAACTCGTCATTAATAAGAGTTGATGCAAAACTAACTTCAGATGAATCCATCTTATTAGCTAATGATTGTTTGAATCATTTACCATGTTATATAATACATCAAGATGATATAAATATGTGGTCTCTCGGACAGTACTCAAATTTGAAATGCAATAAAATAAGAAATTGTTATTGGCACTCCAAAATTTTCATTCTACACTCTAAACTTTCTATATTTAGAAAGAAAAATACACTTGTGAGGAGTGTAGAATGAGATTTTTGGAGTGCCAACAACACTTCCCAAAAATAAATGCATATTAATTGCTATCTTTATGTTGGCTATCGATGCAATCCAAAGCACCAAAACCCCACATATCAATTTGCACACATGGAGCCACTTAACACAGAAGCTGAAACGAACCCACGTGAGTATAAAAAGGCACAAGCTTTCCAGACACCCAAGCCCGTCTAAAAACCACCATACTATCCATACTAGAGAGAGAAGTTGCTTCTCGCATCTCTCATCTCACACCAAACAATAAAGCCATGGATCAAGATATACCAAAACCAAAACGCAACAAAAACACACGGAACTCTTCCAGCGAGTGTTCGTTGTTGCCAGGCTTACCCAACCACCTTGCACAGCTCTGCCTTACAAGGATCCAACCTTCAACTCTCTACTTTGTTTGCCGTTCATGGCGGCGCCTCATTTACTCTCCTTCATTCCCTCCTTTCTTCGCTCTCTATGCCATTCTCTCCCCTCCACCTCCCCACTACAACTGCAATTCATCAATTGAGTTCTACTCACTAGATCCCCTATCAAACAATTGGACATCTCTCCCTCCACCTCCTTCAGACCCTCCTCTCCACCTCCTCCGCCGCCACCCTTCCTTCCTCTCCCGAAAAATCCCCATCCAATCACTATCCGTCTCTGGCAGTCTTGTCCTCGTCGCAGCCACTAATTACAATTTCACTCCAGCACTGCCTCGTCCTCTCGTCTTCCGACCATTGTCCAACAATTGGTCATTTGGCCCTCCGCTAGCAGAGCCTCGCCGGTGGTGTGCGACAGGGACAGTAGGGGGAAAAGTCTACGTTGCAAGTGGCATTGGATCAAATTACAATGGCGACGTGGCGAGGTCTATGGAGGAGTGGGACATGAAGAAGAAGAAGGAGGCATCTTCATCATGGGTTAAGAAGGCGGGGTTGAAAGATGGGAGGTTTAGTAGGGACGCTGTGGAGGCAATTGGGTATAGAGGGAAGCTTTGGATGGTGAATGTGAAGGGCAATGCAAGAAAAGAAGGAGCTGTTTATGACGTGGAAAATGACACATGGCAAGACATGCCTCGAGGCATGATTGGTGGTTGGAATGGGCCTGCTGCTGCATCCATCAATGACGACGACGACAATGATCATGATCATGATGTGATGTATGTGGTGGATGAGAGTAGAGGCGTGCTGAGCAAGTATGATGATGAGAACGACTGCTGGGAAATGGTGGTGGAGTCGGATGTGTTGAGAGAGGCTGAGCAAGTTTGTGCTGGGAGAGGGAGAGTTTGTGTGGTTTGTGCTAACGAGAAAAGGATTGCGGTGGTGGATGTGGTGGCGCCGCAGCCGAGGATTTGGGTGGTGGAGCCGCCGCCGATGCTGCAAGTTGTGGCGGTACACATTTTGCCTAGGATGTGTAGGTCGGAGTAAGTGTTTGGTCTTCTGAAATAGTTTAATGTAGCTTGGACAAGAGTGATGCCTTAAATCATATTTTGCAAAAGGAAAAATTAGTATCTAATCCCTAGTTAATATTGTTCATTGACTAAGACCTCATTAGTTTTCAAATTTTGATTGAGGTTCCTAGCTTTAATGCGATAATGAATTTCCATATTTATTACATAATTTTTTAAAATAAAAATTAGTAATTGGTTTAGGGTTTTAGTACTCAAACCTCTATTAAACTCCTAATTATTTTCAATTCAAACATTTCTAAAATAAAAAATCAAAATAAATTAGAATAAGTTCGTACCCATTAGTTTTTTTTTTTTTTTATAAAAAGATTCTCAATTTTTTTAATCTTAAATGTACCCATTCATATAATTTTCAATTTTTTTAATCTTAATTGTATCCATTCTTAAATGTACTAATTTGTTATATGTAAAATGTATCATTTTTAAATATAAAATGAACCCAAATTTTCAATGTAAATTCCATTCAAAATTTTTTAATCCATTTTTAAACATATATGGGTATATTCTTTTTCATAAATTTTGAGAATGTATCAATTTCAAGTTTACTCAAAGAAATTTACTAATATTATTAAGCCTAATATCTTTTTTTTTTTTTTCGTGTGGTTTTGAAGAATGTACCCATGTTTTGTTTTGGTACAATAATTTTTTTTTTTGTTAATTTTGATGAATGTACCTATATATGTATGTATGTATGTATGTATGTATATATGTACACACAATATAATAGAGAGTATACTTTATATTTTATTATTTTTATTCCCACAAATTATGGATTTTATTTAAAATCTCATGAATATAAACAAATACAAATTTCAATTTTTAATTTTTAATTTAAAAACTATAATAACTTACATTATTACATTAATGTTAGAGACTTTGATTGTTTGAAAAGAACAAAGAATTTCAACGGCTGCTCACTAACAACTTTATTCTCTTCTTTTCTCGAGTTTGTTTATCTAAGGAATATTTTAATATAATCT
This sequence comes from Pyrus x bretschneideri, assembly GCF_019419815.1. Classification (NCBI taxonomy): domain Eukaryota; kingdom Viridiplantae; phylum Streptophyta; class Magnoliopsida; order Rosales; family Rosaceae; genus Pyrus; species Pyrus x bretschneideri. The sequence goes on along the minus strand of NW_025999546.1, from coordinate 460,031 downwards.
AAACTGCATAGAGTAACATTTAAAATTGAGTGTCCAAAGAAAAAAGAAAACACATTGTTGTATTTAACTTGACTATTTTAACTTCAAATTTCTTCTTATTTGGTCAAAACTTCAAATTTCTTTTAAAAAAAATTTGTGATTTAAAGAGTAGATTTGTCTTTAAAGAAATTATGGTATTTTAGTTTGAGGTTCAAATGTCACTATATTTGTGGAGTAAAAAATAATTCGAAAAATTCTAAAGCTGACTCATGAACTTTTATCCATAAGTAACGAGAATGCATTCATTAAATTGGCGAGGCACACATTTGTTCCATGTGCGGTACAACCACCAAGAAAACTTGAGCTACTATCTATGACTTTTCTAAGCTCCACTACCCATAACAGCGAGATAAATCAAGGGAATTGAATATATAATTAAGGGGTGTGATATCCACACACTCCTTTTTACTTCTCACACACCTATTGTTAATTTCTGTTCGTTGATCTTCTTTAATTTATCTTATCCGACGACTTAGAATTAGAAGGGTGTATGAGAAGTAAAAAATGGTGTGTGGATATCACACCCCATAGTTAATAACTAATTCCTATCTTTAAGCTTTCATTATTGAAGACCAACTCAATCGACCAACGAATCACAATCAAATCCAAACAAGGATTCTACGAGAAAATTCCGAGATATTATTAATTAAGTAATATCTTTGGGATAATTCTCTCCTCCATCCAACGGATGACACACTTTAGCTAACTGGATGCCTACACATGGTGTGAGATCCCTCCCCCCATGACTGCCCTAACTCCTACAAATACTCATTCTTCATGAATTTTTAGTAGGTTTTTGCTACGCAATTAAGCCACAAACTTCCTCTTTTCAGAGAAACTGATTTAGGCATTGGAGATCCGTTGGCCGAACCCCCCACTTCCTTGGGTGTGTGGCTTTGGACTTTGTTCAAAGGTGCTTAATTGCTTTGTATGTCCAGTTGTTCCACAAATTGATGCTTTTATTGAGAGCTTCATTTAACTTTAAAAAAAGCTTTAGCAATTTCTTTCGGGAATTTCCCCCTCTTTGAATTTTTCTAGTGCTCATCCAAACTTTTTAATTTCTTGATTTGTGTCCTTTAGAGAAATGAAAACATAGTTGGAAGTTCTGAAACCATGACAAATGGCATTTCCTACGTGTCTGGGTTTGCACGTAAAGACAAAAGTCACCCCGTTTCTCATGACGGAACACAAAGATACTTGATCAATGCACCAAATCTCCTTCTTCCGTGGAAGATCCAACAGTGTGATTATTCTAGATGTTTAAAGTTCTGACCCGGTGTGCAATTTAGTATAAATACAGAAAGCCATGTTAAGGGTGCCAAAATCCCATTTTTCGTAGTTCGATTCGAAACGATCTTTTCACGAAAATTGTTCATCTGATCGAGAACTATACGTTGTCCAAATCAATGCAGTAACAACAGCCTTGTTGAGGCCCAGCTCAAAGCAACAACCAAGCCCTCGACACGTAGGCCTAGCTCACAGTAATAACACAAGCCCATATCGCACAAACCCGACTCGTAGTAGCAACACACCCCAATGCGTGCAAGCCAACTCGCAAAAACAGTGCAGCCCAACATGTGCTTTCACATCCCGACCCGGGGGGGGGACCACTTCCCGGGCCCGCTCCACCACCGTAGCACGATATTGTCCACTTTGGGCCTCGACCACGCCCTCACGGTTTTGTTTTTGGGAACTCACATGAGAACTTCCCGATGGATCACCCATCCTGGGAGTGCTCTCGCGCCCTACTCGCTTAACTTCGGAGTTCCCGTGGAACTCGAAGCCAGTGAAGCTCCCAAAAGGCCTCGTGCTAGGTAGGGATGAGAATATACATATAAGGATCACTCCCCTGGGTGATGTAGGATGTCACAATCCACCCCCTTAGGGGCCCGACGTCCTCGTCGGCACACCACGGCCAGGGTTAGGCTCTGATACCAAATTGTCACATCCCGACCTTGGGGGGACCACTTCCCGGGCCCGCTTCACCACCGTAGCACTGATATTGTCCACTTTGGACCCCGACCACGCCCTCACAGTTTTGTTTCTGGGAACTCACATGAGAACTTCCCGATGGATCACTCATCCTGGGAGTGCTCTCGCGCACTACTCGCTTAACTTCGGAGTTCCTGTGGAACTCAAAGCCAGTGAGCTCCCAAAAGGCCTCGTGCTAGGTAGGGATGAGAATATACATATAAGGATCACTCCCTGGGTGATGTGGGATGTCACATGTGCAAACCTAAGAGTAAGCCCAGGCCAAGTTGCACAAGCCGAGAACCAAATCTAGAGACCCATCTTGTGCTACCCAATGTGTTGCAGCAGCCAAGGCACGCTGCCTTCAACATAGGCCTAATCGCACAAACCTACTCTATTAACTCTTAGCAGGCCAACTTGTTCCAATGCTTGCACTAGTGCGCTCGACTCGATCAGCTTCAGCTAACCAATCTTGGTTTAGGCTGTATCAATCGGTCCACTAACGAACCAAAAATTGAACCAATGATGAATTTGAGCGATTCTTAGAGAATCTGACCAGATTTCTGGCAAATCCAACCATATTTTAGCAAATCTGATCCGTTTTCTGACGATTCTAACTTGTCCCAGCTCAAATTTTAGGGCCGTTGTCCACTACTCGATGAGATGCCTATCAACCTGAGCTCATCCACTCTGAATGGTGATTTAAACTTATCCCAACATATCACAAACTTAACAAGCGCCCTCGTATACAGTGGCCCCATGAATTGTTGAGGAGATAGGTGAAATTTGAAAGCGTAAGAAGTTCCAGAAAAATGTAACAACCATTCGAGGTCTATGCTCATGGTCTGCAAGAAGATTAGATAATACTTCAGTCAACTAAGTGACATCACTTTATTGAGAACTATCCAGAATATTCGAGTATTTGTACTAATCGGAATATTCGAATGAGGATTTAGATTACCTGAAATTTTCAAATGAGGATTTGGACTAACCATAATATTTGAATGAGGATTTAAGCATCGTTTCTTATAGTATAGTCCCATTATGTAATTGTATAATGAGCACGGTTCTTAAAAATGCCACGCACTAGTCTTGCGATGATGTGCCTTAATGCTAGCACCTAAGCAGAGCCTAGGCAGACTAGGTGAATTTAAGTAATTTATTATATATAGTATATATATTGTATAAAATATTTATTATATAACATATAATATATAAGAATTGATAGATTTTTGTGACAACCTGTTGCAAATTATTTTTATCGATAGCGTGGAATGACGATTTTGCCCTTGAACGTTGTGTGGTTGTATGTGTAAATAGGCTAAGGTTTTGGACCAATCTATGTTTCTTCCTAACTTTTTGGACCTAATTGGAAGTAAGATTTTGTTGATTTTGTTTGGTTGCCAACAAGACCACACTCATACACACACATCTAATCTCGTTGACTCTCTCTCTCTCATTCCTCTCGGATTTTTCCATTTGTCCGTACACTCATACGGTCATCTCCTCAAGTCTCGTCATCTCTCACAGATCGAGTTGTTTAAGACCACCATCGTACTCCTCGTGACTTCACGAGTTGAGTGGTACCTTTAAGACGACGAATGGTTCACGGGAACTCGAGTTATCCGAACTCCGGTGAGGGGTGATTTCCTCTTACGTGATTGTGAGGGTTTTAAGTGGTTTTGAGACTTAAGATGGTAATACTCTTGCTTTTCTAGGGTGATTTCCTCTTACGTGATCGCGAGGGTTTTAAGTGGTTTTGACATAAGAACACTCGGGTTTATTTAGTTGCAGTGTTTGATCGGTTTCCTCGAATTTTTTCGGTAAGATTCCGTTGGTTTTAGGACCCAAAGTGGTAAGATTGTGTTCATCTCATCCTAAGCTTCATTTTGGTACAAATTTCATGAAATTTGGTTGAGAAATGTCTAAGATATCAAGTTTTGAAAATTTTCCAGTTTCCGGTGACATAGGCGGCGGCCGGCGGCGGAGTCCGGCGATCCACTAGAGAAGAAAGGAGAATATTCCGTCAACTTTGACGGAATATACTAACGGCGTTACTAACGGCATCATGTATATTTAATGGTATATTCCATTTTTGGATGGAATATTCCCTAACACCGTTAGGGTTTCCGTACATGTGCCAGGCATGTGCCTGCGCGTGAAGGTGCGTAGGTGGTCGGAAATTTTTTCTTAAAATATGGGGATGTTCGTGGTGTTGAGTAGATCACGTTGGTATATTCAAACACCCCATTTGAGCAATGTATGAGAATTTATTAGCTAGTTTCGTTTATGTGCTTTAAATTAACGTTTATATAGTTGTTTCACATATAGGTGAGACCTATCCTTAGGATGAGCGCAGTCAATCGAGACTTGGAGGCTACGACCTTTCCACATACCAGTTAAAGGGCTTTTGATTTTCCGTATATACCTATATACTTGAGATTTTTCCCAGAAAATTGATTTAAATGAAATTATGTTTAGAAATGCCATGCATATTGATTTATACGTAGATCATTGAATTAATATAGTGTGCATATTGTGATTTGACGTGGTGGACGCTTAGGTAAGTACCCAGATGAGTTATAGATTGTTTATGTTACTTGATGATTATGTGAGATATGTTGAGAGCTCATAAACCTGCACCCCGATGTTAGTGCTCTAGCCCAGAGTTAGGGCACAGTTCTTCACGTGATGTTCACCTCCCACACCATATGCTCACCTTGGATCCAAGTTAGGTGCACAGTCCTGTTGTACAGACTACTATCGGTGGTTCCAACTCGTAGGTGACCCGTGATTATTCGCACAGTCTTCACGTGATCGTAGCACTTGAGCGTATTTATTTACACCTAATCCTGTCGTACAGACCACTTTAGGTGGTTCCGACTCGTGTGCAGTATATTTGTTGAGATGTGGATTTGAGCCATGCAGGTCACGTTAAGTGACTCCGGCTGGATGGATGAGCTCTAGATTCAACCGTACAGGTCACGTTAGGTGACTCCGGCTGACATATCATTTGCATTGATTTATATCACCTGTCTTACATATTTTCATGCTGAGATATTCGACATGCATATTTTGTGAATTTTACTATTCTGGGCATGGTTGTGGTATAGATATGTATTCTATTTTCTGGGAAATTATACAGGTTTTACGGCGAGGGGTTACTATCTTTGATAATTGAAATGGTTTTGAAAATCTTTGTTTTTGCCCACTCACACTTTCTGTTTTGCGCCCCTTCAGGTTCTAGTTAGGAATGCTTTTGATGGCTTGCGAGGAATGCACAGAAGCTCTAACAGATTATCACCATTGTAGGATTACCTTTGGTGTTGTATAATTAGTATTCGTCATGCTGGACTGCACTTAGGCTACTTATGCTCTGGTTGTGAATTCACAACTTTTTTTTGTCTTGCACCTCATCTTATCTAGTGCTCTAGTTAGTTGGGTTTTTATTTATTCGCATTTCTTATATTAATATTGCTTCTGCACTGTGCACATGGCTACATCACCTTCATGTGACGGCCAACACGCCCTGATTTAGGTCGGGGTGTGTCAAATTTCCTTTAATATTTTGGTCAATTATATTATGGGATAAAAGTTTGAGTGACTACGAGATTGTAAGACTTTACAGAATATAATTTTTTTTTTTTGAAACTCATATAAATTTATAGTGATTTTTAAGAAGAATAACGATGTCAAGCATGTGATTTAATAAAACATTGCCGAAGAAGGACACATAGAAGAGCGCAACTTAATTGGACAATAACTACAAGAACAAGTGGTGTAATTTGATTAGACATCAATTGAAAAAACAACAAAAAAAATGGTGAAAGTTAAGAAATCATGTGGGTGGGAATGAGTGAGAAACTCTCTCTTTTTCTTCCTGATCTCCACCTAGTTTTCGAATTATACAATTAAACTTTGATTTCCCTGGTTTCAAATAAAAAAAAATGGTCAAGTCTGTATTCTCTGGTTTCAAAAACAGAAAACTTTAATTTCGAATTATAAAATCGGATTGAAAAAATAAATATGGCGCGCGCATCTCAGTAGCAGTGACAACATCCTTCATTCAAGCATATTTTCAAACACTTTTCCATGTAAGTTTAGAGAGGCGGATTCCTCAAATTTCCTAGGAATTTCAGATGATCAAAGGCCCCTCTTTGCTCTAGTGAAGATTCACCCATGCTCACGTAGCAGACCACTTGGTGATACAACTCCTCGAGCACATCGAAACACAATGCAATCACGACGAGGTGTTTTGAAGTAGGACATGAGCGCATGAAGCTCTCTCTCCCAAGGTGTCCCAACAAGCAACTACTCAACTAGCAATCAGGCAGCGTGCACTCCGCCTTGGCCCCTACGAAACCATTTTCAGCTTCTGCTTACTAACAACTTTATTCTCTTATTTTTTTTAAGTCTGTCTGTCAGAGGGATAATTAAATACAATCTGAATGGCATGGAGTGACATTTGAAATTGAGTGCGAGAAGAAAACACACTGTTGTATCTAACTTGTTAAGTTATCTTCCTATTTGACCAAAACTTCAAATTTCTTTATAAAAAAAATAATGATTTAAAGAGTAGAATTGTTTAAAGAAATTATGATATTTCAATATGAGGTTCAAATGTTACCATATTACTTAGACCAACTCCAATGGTGGGCTAAAAGCCAAATTACCCTCCAAAATTTCCCCTCAAACCCACTCCAACCCAAGGGGAAAATTTGGGCTAAATGCTAAATGCTAAACCAAAGCCAAATTCCCCCCAAAATTTAGCCCAAAAATCGGAGTGGACTTCATCTAATATTTATCGGAATTTAAATTTTTTTAAATTAAAATGTTCATAAAATTAATTTACGATAGTCTACATATTTATTTATTTTTTAAAATTTAATTTAACAAAAAAAAAAAGCCTAAGTTCATTCTTTAATAATCCCGGGCTAAAATTTTAGGCTAGAACGGTTGGAGCAGAAAAATTATTTCTGAGCTAAAAACTAAATTTTCGGATTAAAATATTTGACTTGTAGCTCAACCATTGGAGATGGTCTTAGAAAGGTGCATCGTGCATGTGAAGAAGAAATCATCAATCAACAAATTTATTGACAAAATAGTCAACATGAAGACAAAATCAATAAGAGAGGAGATGAGACCACATTCAGAAAAACGTCAAATGCATGAAAGGTAGTGAGGTGTAAAGGTCTAAAGGCATCTCTTTCTTTGTCTGCAATAAATTTGACAAAGGCCTGTAAAGTGATCAAAAACGATGTTCGCCTCCCGAATCCATACAATACAATTTATTGCCGCTAAAAGCAACAACCACTCCAACAACATGCACCTTTACAAATTTAATATTTTTGACTTGATAAAGCTCTTTGAAACCTAGTCAGTCGGATACCCGATTTGGTCTTTGTTCATAGTATTGACACAGCCAGTTCTGGAAGATCACATGAAATAACTGTAATCCACGTGAATACAAACAATATACGCATGATTAGTTATGTGATATAATGGATTAATTAGACTGATTTACGTGGAACCAAGTATATTTTGTGGCTAGGCCACCTTGTAAGTGTGGGCGGGTCACGCCCCGATCCCAACATACGTCCAGTATCGACGTGCGACAGTGATTGTAAGAGGGTGCAAAGTAATACAAATAATATACACAATGGCATACTAAAACTGAAATTAACAACATTTACAAGGTGGCAGGATCTCAATCAGAAATATACAACTGTACAACAAAGCTAACACCCATATGCTCCCAAAAGAAAGTCGCAAAGAAATACGAGGAAAGGTACAAAGGTAACCTAATCGCTCCAATTGATGAACTTTGACTGCTACCCCAATCCTTGTATCTACTCAAACCTATGTCCTATACAATCACCCATACACCGTGGGAATGGTGCATTGGGCAAAGCAACAACCCGGATAAGCTGTGAAGCTCATGCGAGTGATAATAATCCGACATATGTGATAATCATAAAAACCAGTCCATCGATCATAGTTTATTAACGACAAATATAAATCAATTCTTTATAAAAACATAATCAAAATAAAAAATAAACCACTGAAAATTCCAAAGGAATCACACAGACATCCATCGACTTTTCTAATCAACCACAAAGGTTTTGAGGCATATCAGTCATAAATGCACCGAAAACTAGGGTTAAAGTGACTTAGTTTGGCTGGAGCCTACATCTTCTAAGCTTTAACATTTTAGACTGAATCTGAAGAATCAACGAACCAACTAAATAAAGGTTGCGATTTCGGACCACTCAATGAAATCCAACAAAAAACGTGTTCCAGACCACTCAACGAAACCGAACAGGATACAATTCTAGACCACTCAACGAAATCTGAACGTAGACAAATAGAGCAAGGAAACAGACCACTCAATGGAACCCCAACGGAACCCGGTTCTAGAACACTCAATGGAACCGACCAGAATCCAAGGAACTCAGTTTCAAACGGCTAAACAAAATGAGACTTGACAATTTTGCCTTAACAACTCCCCATGCCAATGGCTTAATGATCCTTTGCTAGCCCTCATGTTTCTCAAACAATTCAAATATGTATAACAAATCACAATTCACAAACATTTCGAATATGCAAGTCAAATCACATGTCATAAAATACATTGATGACATAATTTAAAATAACTATTTAATAAAAAAAACACATTTATAAATTCATGATGTTTCCACCAAGGATACTAACAGGGGAATTCTCAAGGTAATAACCATTACCACAAATATTAAAATCACTCACCTGGATTTCGCATAGAGAACGAGGCGTCTACATACGTTTGTCGCCTATAATGAATCACAAGTCCCATCTCAGAATTCTAGCACATAATTTTACGTTGTACACGTCCTCTAGGACATTCTAGATGGATTCGGGACGCGTTGACCAAAAGTTGAATGTCTGTCGACCGTCAACGGTAGGGTCAATAACCTTACGTAACTCGATCTGAAAGATACTAAAATTTCAATATGGTTCTGATAAGCTTATATTTATATATATTTTATATCAAATTCACTTGTCTTTTCTTAGTTAGTTCCTTATATTTTTGAGTTATTTACTTTGCTTTTGTGTTTTGTAGGATTTGTCAAGTAAAGAAAAGAAAAATAACACAAGTGGAATTTTAAGTAATAAATTCGTCAAAACTGCCTGTGCAGGTCAGCTGACTTTGGAAGCAAGTTGCGGACAGCTCAGAATGAATTAGAGAATGAGCCTTATATGCTTGGAAAGCTACGGATGTCTATTTTCTGGCGCATTTTGCGGATTGTTAATATCATATTTCTAGAAAACGTTATGGCCGTTCTAACACTGAAAGGTTTCCAAGAGGCTGATCAGTTTGTAACTAACAAGAAAGCATTGAAAGCAATAAATCCCATAAAACTAACAGCCAAAACTGATGCAGCCAAGAACAAGCCAGCTAACACCTACTCAAATATCAGAGGAAATGAAAAATTAAGTGAGAGTAATGGGCATAAATGCTGCCCAAAGAGTTACAAATGTTTTAGCATTTCCTCTCACTTATTGTCATCACTAAATGGCTGTTAGTGGGGTGAGTTATGGAGAAAAAAACTTTAGCAGCAGAAAAGAAGAAAAGACCTACAGGTTGTAGCAACAAAAAGGAGAAAAAGTGTGGAAAAAAGAGAGAAAAAAAAGAAGGAAAGCAAGGAAAAAAGGCAAGGCTGCTGCGTTGGGGAAGGAAGGAAAGGAAGGAGGAAATCTTGGCATTCTCTTCTCTCGGTTTTATCTTCTCAAACTTATGTCTTTCTTTTGGTTTAATTTGAGAATTATGTGTAACTAATTTTTAGTAGTTAGAGGCTGTTTTGTAGCCCCTAATATGATTGCAAGTTTGTTATGACATTTCGTTTGAATTACTTTTATGAATGGATGAAAATTGGTTCACTACTTGTCTCATTGATGAATTCTTTATGTGTTTTCTACGGATGCATACTTAGTAAGCATATCTAGGATTCTAATGCTATGAATATGTGTGTGCCTGCCCTTGTCGAATGAGGACCTACATATGTTCTAGAGTAGTACTTGTTAATTGTGATTAACATGTGAACCAATTTCTAGGATTAGTAAGACAACGCTAGTACTTACGATGCCTTGTGATGATTCAAACTTTTTTCGTTCTTAATGATTTCTACTTGTTAAATCTATGAACACACCATTCGAGATTGCATGTTAGGGACTAAGTTAAGTTGAAAACGCCATTCTCTTAACATACTACATAAGAAAAAGTAATAGGTTGAGTTCTAACATTGAGCCAACTTGAGCATCTTCATCCAAAAATGAAAGGAATTTGAATGAAACATAACATGTTTGCATGATTATTTGGTGGTGGATAGCAATTCCCCTAACTCGTTTTTCTTAATTTGTGAACTACGTAAAAATCTGTCTCTGTCTTGTTTTTGTTCAATTTAATTTAAATATCAAATCAACTCCAAAAATCCCAAATATTTGTGTGAGTATAGCTCTGTGTGTCTAGTATATGCGTATAAAATTTTGTAGACTTTAGATAAGTGTAAGTTGGTCTAATAATTATTTTTCGGTGGCTGGTCAGTAGGGACAACAGCCCAGTTTTTGTGACATTCTAAGTAGTTAGATAAAACAATCTTCTGCAGGAAAGACCCTTATTTTCATATGCTACAATTGATAAATCTTATTGTTAATAAGGAAAATTAATAGGACATTTGTGTGCTACTTTGTGGTGTGCTTTTAATCCTATCAGGTTCGAAAACAACATATTAAAAGTTCATGTTGATCCGATAGTTGGGTCTCCACCTGTCACATCCCGGCCCGGGGCGGATCGTTGTGACAGCCCGTTCCAGAAATTTTAAAACGTACGTGTGAAAGGATGATTTTGCCCCTAGTGTGATTTTTCGTTGTGTGGTTGTTTTTGGGGTTTTGTTGGCAAGTTTTGGGCCACACACACATTCTCCCACACCCCACACCCTTTTTCCCCTGCCCCGCACCCTGTCCCGAGCTCCCTTTCCCTCTCATTTCCATCCATTTCGTACGGACATATCCCAAAACCCATCAAATCTTCACAGATCGAGGAAACAAAGTACATATCCATGCTCGTGAGGTTCATAGGAGTCCAACCATACCCATTTCAGGTAAGGATACCTTCGTTTTCACGTCGAACTCGGGATACTCGATTTTTGTCACTGTTCATGCACACGTAAATTCTTATGTTTTTGGGAATTTCAAGCTTGTAGAAAGCTTGGTGAGGTCCTTAGGAGGCTCGGGGTGGTTCATTTGAAGGTTTTGGACGTCGGGATAGTGAGTTTCGAGGTTGGCCGAAGTTGGTGGTGTTTTCCCGGCGAGATTTCGTGGATTTTAGCACTTGAAAGTGGTATGAACTTGTTCCTCTCGTTGTAAGCTTCAATTTGGTACCAATTTTGTGAAATTTGGTTGAAAAACGAACAAGATATCGCGATTTGAAAATTTCCCGATTTTCCGGCGCTGTCGCCAGCGCCGGAGCCTCGCCGAAGAAGACGACGGAATATTCCGTCAAAACTGACGAAATATTCCTAACGGCGTTAACGGAATCTATTAAAGTTAACAGAATATTCCTGACGGCGTTAATTGACGTCGTCAGCGTGCCAAGCAAGTGCCTACGCGTGGCCGGCACGTGGGGGTGCGTGCGACGGTGAAATTTTTTTCTAAAAATATGGGGATGTTCCGGAGGTTGAGTAGATCACGTTGGTGTATTCATACACCCCATTTGACATTGTATGAGAAGTTATTTCATAAGGTTGGTTATGTGCTTTAAAATTAATGTTTTTGTAGTTGTTTCGCATATAGGTGAGACCTATCCCGAGGACGAGCGTGGTCACTCGAGGTAAGGGGGTTACGACCCTTCTACATACCAGTGAGTGGCCTTTTGGTTTTCCGTATATACCTATATACTCATGTTTTTCCCAGAAAATGAATTAAAACGTTTATACGTCTTTATGCCATGCATTGTATTTATCGTTGGTTATGCATTATTAGTAGCATATATATATTGTTTGTTGGCGCTGCGGACGCAAGGGTAAGTGCCAGGTGAGTATGTTTTATATTTACATTCAGTAATGATTCTAGATACATAGAGAGCTCATAACCTGCACCCCCGGTGTTAGTGCTCTCGCCCAGAGTAGGGCACAGTCCTTCACGTGATGTTCACCTCCCGCACCATACGCTCGTCTTGGATCCAAGTTAGGTGCACAGTCCTGTCGTACAGACCACCTTAGATGGTTCCGACTCGTAGGTGACCCGTGATTATTCGCCCAGCCTTCACGTGATTGTAGCACTTGAGCGTACTTATATTACACCCAGGCCTGTCGTACAGACCACTTTAGGTGGTTCCGACTCACATGCAGGTATAGTTAGTGAGATGGAGATTTGAGCTCTAGATCCAGTCGTACAGGTCACGTTAGGTGACTTCGGCTGACAGTTTACATAGCGTTGATTTCGATATTTCCTGGGCACTTGCGTTTATTTCGAGGCATCTGGCATGGCACATTTTCCGAGCACGATTATATTTATATGTATATTATGTTTCTGGGAAGTATACAGGTTTTACGGCAAGGGGTTAGAATTTGTTTTGAAATAGTTTTTGAAAAGCTTTGTTTTTGCCCACTCACGCTTTTGTTTTGCGCCCCTCCAGGTTCTAGTTGGCTAGCACGTTTGGTGGCTTCCATGAGGATTTCCCCGGCATATCTGACAGACCGTCACCAGTGTAGGACCACCTTCGGGTGTGCTTTTGTCGTGTCATTTTTCTTCCGGACTGCATTAGGTCTTTGTGCTCTGAACGTTGTCTTCACACTTTGCTTGCACATGTATGACATTGCCTTGTGTTAAGCTGGATTTTATTTATTCGTGTTATTTTTATTATTACTTTTTTTAGCTTCCGCACTGTGCACATGGCTACGTCACTTCCACGTGACGGCCAGCATGTCCTGATCTCGATCGGGGTGTGTCACCACCAATTAAGTGGCGGTCCACCATGAAACTATGTTAAAATGGCTGAATTTCGCTAAACGACTGCCAAAAATAGAATCAAAGCATCAAAATTAGCCTAGGACAACATTTTGAATTTTTCGTCCCTAGACCACCGCCGTGCTCTGGCCACATACCGTAGTGCGCCACTGCATACGCTACCATGTACCCCCACGCATAGTTGAGATTCAGTGGGAATATTCTATCCTCAAATGGAATATTTCGTTAAAACAAATGGAATATTAAGGAATATACCTTGACACCGTTCGAGAATATTCCAGAGGCTGCAAAATATTCACTTTCCCCCTTTCTTTCTCCAGTCGCAGGCGCCATCCGCCGTTTACCGTCCGTCACCGACCAAGTCGCCAGTTTCTGCAGATTTTTGTCGAATATCTGAGTTGATTTCAAATGCTCATAACTTCTTCGATTCTTAACCAAATTCGTCGATCTTTAAATGAAAATGAAGCTAAAAGAGAGTAGAACATTTCTATGCCTGTTGGAATAAAAGAAAAAAAAAGTCAGCCGAAGGTCTCCTGAATCTCATCGGAAAAGTACAGCTCCAAAACATGTTCTTGAAATCACGTCTGTGCACTAAATTTCACAAAACCAACGTCGACATCACGTTTCCAGGGACGAGATGAAGGTTTTGATGGTGTTTGAAACTCGTTAGGAAATTAGGGTGGGATGGCAAAAATCATATTTTCAAAAAAGAAGATCTGAAAATATATATATATATATATGGCGAGAAAAATGAAGTGTAAATGTAAATAACAATTAACGATTAAATGTAAATCTAGAGTTATGGATACGGTGTCGAATTTGGGAGTTAACCCCTTCACCTTTTATATTTATTTTTTTTACATTTTTCACACTTATACATTAATTTTTATTAATTTTGCACTTAATTCATGAGAGTTTGGAGGGTTTTACAAATCCAAACGACAATAGAACCATCGTCCAACTGTAAATGATGCAATCACAAGCGTTTATATATATTTTTTTTCACTTTTTTCACACATGTACATTAATTATTATGAAATTTTATTTATTTTGAACTCCTCATAAAAACATTGTTCGCAAGGGTTTGGAAGGTTTTAAAAATCATAATGACGATGTACCCATCGCCAAAGTGTAGAGGATGCGATATTAAGCGTTTGCATATTTTTCACATTTTACACACTTGTAAATTTATTACTATGAATTTTTTTTTTATGTGCTTTGGTATTTTGTAGGAAAAATTAAATTACGTTAAAAATTCATAATGAGCAGTCAAAGTTGACCACCCTTAACCTTTGAGACTTTGACACATCCCGACCCGGACGGGATCACTTCCCGGGCCCTACTCCACCGTAGAACGATATTGTCCGCTTTGGGCCCCCAGCACACCCTCACGGTTTTGTTTTTGGGAACTCACATGAGAACTTCCCAGTGGGTCACCCATCATGAGAATGCTCTCGCACGTTACTCGCTTAACCTCGGAGTTCCGATGGAACCTGAAGCCAGTAAGCTCCCAAAAGGCCTCGTGCTAGGTAGGGATGGAAAAATACATATAAGGATCACTCTCCTGGATGATGTGGGAGTCACAAAGTTGTTGACCAAATGTAAGTATTTAATTTCACTTATGTGACATTAAACCGTATGACTAATGTCCTAAGGTTTTTTAGTAGTTTAAAAACACAAAAAGTAACCTTTTTCTTAATGGTTTGAAATGGTTGATTTGTTTTGACAAAAAAAAAAAAAATGGTTGATCTGTAACTATTGTAGACCTGTTAAGAACTCGTTATTAAGGGGTGACCAGATAACGACCCCATTAGTTAACGTGTTGGCTTGAAACTCGTTATTTTTGTGTTGTTCCATATCGGTTAACGAGTTATGCAAGAAATTGTCAAGTCTAATCCCTATACAATTTATATTACTTTTTTTTCTCCTTACTTCTGAAACTACTTATCGAAAGAACCTTTTTTGTCAACAAAAAGGTGAAAAGACAATTTAATCCTCTATATTCTATAAAAATATTTGAAACGAAAAATGACGAGCATTAAAGTAATTTCACAAAAAAAAAAATATTGTTATTTCTCTTCACTCACCACTCACACGTGTGGTTTGTGGGACACTGCTATTATATTGTTAACACAAGATTAATTACTTGAACCGTTTCATACATGGCCTAATGGAAACTATTAAGCCATCTCCACCGAAAGGGCTAAATATAGCTCTGTCTAGAATTATAGCTCTGCAAAAAGTTATTATTAAATCAACAGTGTCAACCATAATCATATATATTATCTCCAACTAAATGGGCTAAACATAGCCCCTAAATAATTTATTAGTTTTAAGTTTATACTTTAAATTTATTAGTTAATTTAATTAAACTACATTTGGATGCTTTCAAATCTTTGAATCAATTATTACAACTGAGGAACTCAACCCAAAAAAAAGGAAAAAGGCTAAGAAGGGGGCTACATTTGGCCAGCCTGATGCCCCTTGGCCAAATAATGGTTTGGTAGGCTCTATAGAATTGTAGCCAGCCATCAATTGGTGATGAGTTTTTTGGCAAATCAGGTCATTTTTTGGTTTTTAGACCTTTATCCCTCCCCATTGGAGATGGCCTTAGACAGGGGTAGAAAGAGCCAGAAGTAGGCTTTTTCACCTTTTCATTTATTGGCATTAATTTTGTTTAAATCAGCAAATTATTTGTTTTGGTTGAATGTGTAAATTTTTTTTTTTTTTATAATTGTATAGCATGATTTATTATTGAGTTTGATGTAGATTTAAATGTTATGAATATTACACATGTTGTAGCATATTAATAGTAAACCTGAAATCATCGAGTATTGATCAACTAGGAAGCGTTGATAATCTTCTGAAGGGCCCCTGCTTCAATACCCTTGCTGAGGCGCTAGAATCAACCTCACAACAAGTGAGAGCTACACATGTGGCTATTTCCATGACTAATGAGAGATTTCCCTCTAACTTGGACGCAAATCACAATGCGACAAGTGGCAACACCATATTAAATGCATTCAATCCTACATTAGCCAAGTCAAAGAATCTCTTTCAACTTTGCCTCATCCATTCAAAAGGTTATTCACATTTACTATTCAATACTATATTATCACTAAACTCGTCCATGTGTAAGCTTAAACATACCTTTCTAACTTAAACATCATAGGCTCTTAGGCCAATACCACACCGGTGCCTCTCGTTACTTACTCTACCTTCCTCGCAAGTCACTTTGTCTGTCTACCTTTGACCGAAACCCCCTCTCGAAATTACTCACATCACTCTTTACGTTGACTCAAAATTCATTCAAATTTGTGCATCAACAACATCATTTGGTCCTCTATTCATATTCCAAGAGAAATATCATAAAAGAAAAAAAAATACATGCAAAAAGGTAAGTATGCACAATTTTTATTTTTCTATCTATAAAGAAATAATCAGCATCGTCCGACACTAGCAATTTTCATCCAAAGTGGTGTTGGCCCGTTGGATCCTTTATAGGCCACTTGTGCACTTCTAGCCAACTTATGATTTGAAGTAAACCCATTGAGCTTGGGCCCTATGGACCGACAACTTCCGAGGAGGAAATGTTGAATCTTCTGGATCTATGTTTAATTAGTGCTCGTTTAGAAGTGGTTTTAAAATAATACTAGTGATAGCGTTGCTGTCACATCCCGGCTTGGGCCCTCACCATATCCCGCGCCCACTCCACCACCGTAGCACGATATTGTCCGTTTTGGGCCCCAACTATGCCCTCACGGTTTTGTTTCTAGGAACTCACACAAGAACTTCCCAATGGGTCACCCATCAGGGGATTGCTCTCACGCACTACTCGTTTAACTTTGGAGTTCCGATGGAACCCGAAGTTAGTGAGCTCCCAAAAGGCCTCGTGCTAGGTAGAGATGAGAATATACGTATAAGGCTTACAAGATCCACTCCCCTGGGCGATGTGGGATGTTACATATAGATTCCCCCAACTGATCTATATCGGGGTAACTAGGCTTAGCTGAGCGACGTGCTTCTCTACGAGGTGGCATAGTTCTGACAGAAGACACCAAAATAATTAAAACACTCACAAATAATGCAAGACTGCCAAAACTAGGCTCTGATAGCCCGAGCCCCCACCACATCCAAGGCTCAACTCCGCCTAGCATGATATTGTCCGTTTTGGGCCCCGACCAAGTCCTCACGGTTTTGTTTCTGGGAACTTACACGAGAACTTCTCAGTGGGTCACCCATCATAGGATTGCATTAGCGCACTACTCGTTTAACTTCGGAGCTCCGATGGAACCCGAAGCCAGTGAGCTCCTAAAAGGCCTCGTGCTAGGTAGAGATAAGAATATACATATAAGGCTTACAGGATTCATTCCTCTGGGCAATGTGGGATATTACAATCCACCCCTCTTAGGGGTCCGACATCCTCGTCAGCACATATCCGACCAGGGATTGGCTATGATACCAAATTGTCACATCCCGGCTCGGGCCCCACCACATCCCAGGCTCAACTTGGCCGTAGCACGATATTGTCCGCTTTGGACCCCGACCACACCCTCACGGTTTTGTTTCTGGGAACTCACTCGAGAACTTCCCAGTGGGTCACCCATCATGGGATTGCTCTCGCGCGCTACTCGCTTAACTTCGGAGTTCCGATGGAACCCAAAGCCAGTGAGCTCCCAAAAGGCCTCGTGCTAGGTAGAGATGGGAATATACATATAAGGCTTACATGATCCACTCCCCTGGACAATGTGGGATGTTATAGTTGCCCCCGCATACTGCGTGGCTTACATGATCCACTCCCCTGGACAATGTGGGATGTTACGGTTGCCCCCGCATACTGCGTGTTTCCTGCAAGAACTAAATATTTGGTGTTTCTTCTCAAAACCACTTTTTGGAATCTAAAATTAATTTCACCAAAAACACTTTCGGTTATTTTAAAAGCACTTCCAACTGGCTCTTATGTTTTAGGGACGAAGCATTAGCTTTAGACTCTATTTAGTAACTCGGCTTTACATATTATACTCATTTGTAATTATCCACAAATGTGGCAATCAATTATGTGATTACATTAAACTGACCACTGATGATTATCAATGCACATCCCTATAACATTTTTTGTTGCTTTCTTTTCTTTGTCATTCTCCTTACTTCATAACCTTAAATTAATCTGATGGTAGATTAATCAATATCCTTATATATCCCTGTTACATCCTAACAAAATAATAATCTCAATTACAAATAAAATAAAAAAGGGTGTATACTGAAACTGCTCCACCTTTTTTCCCTTACCCTTCTCTCTCTCTCTCTCTCTCTCTCTCTCTCTCTCTCTCCCCCCTTTCATCCCTTTTCTCCCTCCTCTTCCCTTCCTATTTGAACTTTTTGCAGTAGCAGCAATGCAAATGGAATTTGTGTTTACAATGGGAGTTTATTTAGAAATTATTAATTGCAGATTTTATAGAAAAAGAATTTGAAACAGAACTTGTAGCCCATAATGATCCAGGGAAAGCACATAACCTTCAATTCGTTTCTAAAAAGGAGCATCTAGATGGTGAAGAGTTTGAAAAAAATGATGGAAGAACGATACATGAGTGGTGTTCGCCCCCTAAATTCCCCATGGGCCTTGCGGGCATGCCGGGAATTTAATCGAACAAGAAACTAGTGGGTGTGGGCGTGCCACTACTAGATGTCGCTAGTACACGAGATCTAAATGATTGAGATTGCGCCTGAGTTCGACTTCTAATCAAGAGATTGCGCCATTGAGTGGGAGTGGCTCAAATCAAGGTTCTTTCTTTGCCTTAAAGATAAGGACTTTACTTATGTGGAGAAATATAACAACATGTAAATGATAAGGTTGATGGAAGTGTGAATGACAGAGGAAAGTAAATGATTGGTATTGTAGATTGCTTGTAAATTAAATGATTGGAAATGAGTTGTACAAAAATGTAATTATTTAAAGTACAAAGCATTATAAGTACAAAAGGATGCCAAATACAAGGTTCGAGCTTGTTCATGACGGATCGGACAAGTTGCTCTAGTCTTGTGGCAATTTCTGGTGGTTTGGGGAATGGTTTTGAAGTTGTAAATAAAAATACAAGGGAGATCGATACTACCGAGTGAGCAGTAGAGCTAAAAACAAGGAAAGTAAAGGGTGCTTGGCTAAAAGTAAATGTTTACAAGGAAATTGAGGAGCTGATTTGAGTAGAGTTGCTTGATTGATTGGTTGAGTGTCCATAATCCTTGTGCCTTTGCTTCTTTATATAGAGATCTGAGATAGCCCCTCTGTTGAAAACATTGAACTTGCCTGATAGAACTCCATTGCCATCTTGCATATGTAATAATATTAAAAGAGACCAATTCACATTTCCACCGCATGTTTCCACCATATGCAATAAATTAATAATTAAAAGAAGCAAGCTGGCTTCTTTCACCACATGTCCTCTGCCCAAATGCCTGTATGTGCCTTCCAATCCACTTGCAACGGGAAAGCATGCAATTATCTTGATTAAATAAAGCTCTTGGCACATCTCCACCACCCAAACAAAAGGGAAAAATAATATTTTAATGTCAAACCATCTCACTAGATGTAGCCAAATATCTTCCAAGTTTGCCCTTTTGCACAATAATCCTCCAAATGCCATATTTTGACCTTAGGCCCAAAGAAGTAAAAATGTGCACATTTTAGGTGCAAACAAGTGGTTCTAGTTATGTAACCTATGCTAAGGATAATTATGAGAACAAAAGGTTGATTGACGGAAATGTTCTACCTACTATTAAGGATCCAATCATTTGGAAAGTGAAATGCATGTATGACATTGAATGTTATGTTATATATTTTCTTTGGGTAGAAAATTTAGATGGAGAGGGAGGGCAAGAGAAGGGATGGAGGGGAGAGAGATGGTATAGGAAGAAGGTGAAACCGTTTCACGTGCAAATGTTTTTTCTTTTATTTTTAGTCGACATTATTATTTTATTAGGGTGTAGCAAGGATAATATATGGTTATTAATTAATTCACCATCAGATTAATCTAAGGGTTTTAAATGAAAGAATACCTCACAGGTCCCCTACGTGAGCATTAATCCAGATTAAAACTGCACTTGATACAAATAATTGCTCTCATAAGGTCCTTATTTTGTGGATCTGTGAGGTCATTTTTATATGAACACTCATATTAGTCTTATGGAAGATTAAGTTATCAATTTAAATAATTATTGTTGCACCTAGTCGGGTATGGGTGTGCTAGACGGATGCCTCAACAGATATAGGCACCCTTTCTTAATTTTCAAACGACTAGACATTAATCGGGGCGGTGGCCAGCCACCTAGCGCCTAGGCGGGACCTAGACGAGAATTTTTAGAACAGTGATATATACACACACACAACCCATTTGGGCAAACTATAAAACAGACATTGAGAGAAAAAAAGAAAGAAGGAGAAATAGGGAGAGAAGCAAACAGCCAAGAGAGAGATAGAAAGAGAAAAAGAATGGGAGAAGGGAAAAAGAGATAGAGGGAAGAAAACTTACATCGGGCAAATGCAAGGAAAGCCTAGTCAAGCATTCAGGCAAATTGTAAAAACAATTTTCTACACTCACCATCCAACCTCTGTGGTTTAATATGTTTTGAGAACCCAAATCCAAACGAGGCTTCACTTTTCTACTTCTCACCCATTAAAAATGGTGGTTGACAGGTCCTCGACAATTAATGGCAGAAAAATCAGAATATCTTGTTGCAGTTGTTGATGGTTTTCTAATTTCAACTTTTGGGTTCGAGCTAAATACATCCATTCAGACAGAAGGAAAATGGAAGAAAGGTAAAAGACCTTTGGGCGACTGCCTAGATTTTTGTGTTTTCTATTATTATTATTATTATAAATTTTTACACTAGCCCATTCGGGCAACACAACATATGCCCAAGTTGGGCAAGAAATAAAGCAAGATAGAGGAGGAAGGAAGAAAGATGAAGAAAGGAAGGGGGAGAGATAGAGGAAGAAAAAGAACAAAAATAAAAAAATAAAAAAATTAAAAGAAGCAAACTGAATAGCCCGGTTGGGCATTTAAGACCATCCACAACCAAAGGAGGGTGAGCCCTCTGGCCCTCCAAAAAATTAATATTTTAATGAACAGTGCATGACCATATTTCTTATCATCTCCAACCGAGGGCCCAAGGGCCGTAAGGCTCGTTTTAGCCTTGTCACAAAAAAGGGTCTCCAATCGTGGGCCAAAGGGCTAAACATAATTTATTATTTAAATTTAAAAACTACAACAACTTAAATTTATAGGGAAAAAATGAGAATTTTTCAATATTTTTTTAAAAAATTTTGGCCGAAAAAAATTCAAATTCAAATCCAACGGCTAGGTGACGTCAGCTATAGGATGATACGTTTCCGTGCCACAAACAAATACCTACAACAGGAGCTTGTTGCACATCTTTGGGCCAAAACAAGCATGAAGTAGGCGTTTAAGTTTTATGTTGTTAAATGTTTTTTAAAATGTTGTTTAAGTTTCATGTTGTTAAATGTTTTTTTTTATGTTGTTTAATGTTATTTAATGTTGTTTCATATTGTTTAATGTTGTTTCATTTACTTAATTTAATTTAATGTTGTTTAATGACTTAGGAAGTTATAGGGAAAAAAAATAGAATTTAAAAAAAAATTAAAAATTTTGTAAAAACAAAAATGTAAAAAAATTCAAAAATAATGGCTAGTTGACATCAACTAGCTAGCCGTTGCAATTTGAATTGTGGCCCGGCCTAAGGCCGGCTGGCTAGTTCATTTGGGTTGGCCGGTTGGCCTTTTGTCCCTTTTTTGTCCAATGGGGCTCACAAGCCCTTTGGCCTGGTTCTCTGTTGGAGACGATTTTTGGGCTATTTTCGGCCCTCTAGCCCTTTGGACCATTCGGTTGGAGATGGTCTAACACAAAAAGCCTCATCGGCCAACTAGAAAAAGCAACCTGGTTTTTTTTTTTTTTTTTGAATGACTTTTTTTTTTTAAATCAAAAAGCAAGCAAAAGAAAGCCCACTCAAGCAAAAAGGCAAAAAGAGAAAGAAAAGAAAAAAGAGAAAGAAAAAGAAAAAAGTGAGAAAGAAGAAAGGAGAAAGGAGAAAAAGCAAGGAAAAGAAAGAGGAGCACTTCGGGCAAACGAGGAAACAACAATAAAAGCCTTATTCGGCACACTGGATGAAGACCCTTGATTGTCTAGATTTTATTTCTCTTAACACTTAAGCCTTTTTCTCTTTTTAAAGTTGAGTGCAGAAAAATCAAATCCAACATTTAAATTAGCCATACCATACCATGTAGCTTGGGAGTTGTAGGAGGAGGCCATTCATGTGTCACCCCAAGCCCTGTCATTTTTGAAATCTCGGCATGGACGACATACTTGTGTTGGCAGGGGAGAGTGTAAGAGCTCTCTTCTTCTTCGGGCTTCACATGAGATGCAAGTTTAAGCCCTCCGAGTGTTGGTGTTTTGCCTTTACTAGCCATAAGCTCCATTTTAGCCGTTATCAGTTTCGACAAGTTGGTTTGTTCTCCTACAACCAAATCCATTTTCATGGATTTTTCATTGATTGGGGCCATTGTTTGGCTTTCATCAATGTGTATGATTTGTTCTTCCTTGATTGTAGTAGGATGAGTTTGTTTTGTATAGGGGATTTGACACATTTGATCTATCAACTTTCTCATAGTTTCTCCGAAAGTTGTGTAGCTTTCCACCATCCTTTCAAAACACTTGGTCACCTAATTTGCCCACATCCTTATTGTAAAGCTCTTCATCCGGATGATCATTAGTTGGCATCTCATATATTGGCTCTATGTACTCATTGCTAGCACTTTGATACTCAAAGCCATTTGTTGACCTATGGTAGTTTTCATGAATGTGATTGTCATCAAAAGAATAATAACTTTCACCATGGCCATAAGTTGGCCAATCTTCAAGATTATTATTGTATAGTTGGTAGTCATTAGTTGGCCGACAATCATATTCCATAGGACTTGAGTACTTTCCAGCCATGTACCCATAAGTTGGTAGCTCATAGGTTAGCTTGATGTGATTTTTGTCATAGCCA
Organism: Pyrus x bretschneideri; assembly: GCF_019419815.1. Taxonomy (NCBI): domain Eukaryota; kingdom Viridiplantae; phylum Streptophyta; class Magnoliopsida; order Rosales; family Rosaceae; genus Pyrus; species Pyrus x bretschneideri. Next base: position 436,961 of record NW_025999546.1, on the reverse strand, counting down.
TAGTTTGGGCAATTTTCAACACTGTCATCCTCTTCATACTCTGGAATGTAGTGGTCGAAAGCATATTGAGAAAAACAATGAACATAAGGATTTTTCATGATCTAACTCCATATAAGTGTCCCACTGGGCGTGTCAATTTGTTCGCCCCCAAAATTTCCATGGGCTTCGCGAGTAAGATGGGAATTTACTCGAACAAAAAACTAGTGGGTGTGGGCGTGCCACTACTAGATGCCGCTAGTAGATGGGATCTGAATGATTAAGATTGCGCCTGAGTTTGACTTCTAATCAAGAGATTGCGCCATTGAGTGGGAATGGCTCAAATCAAGGTTATTTCTTTGCCTTAAAGATAAGGACTTTACTTATGTGGAGAAATATAACAACATGTAAATGACAAGGTTGATGGAAGTATGAATGACAGAGGAAAGTAAATGATTGGTATTGTAGATTGCTTGTAAATTAAATGACTGGAAATAAGTTGTACAAAAATGTAATTATTTAAAGTACAAAGGGATGCCAAATACAAGGTTTGAGCTTGTTCCAGACGGATTGGGCAAGTTGCTATAGTCTTGTGGCAATTTTTGTTGGTTTGGAGATTGGCTTTGAAGGTTGTAAATAAAAATACAAAGGAGATCAATACCAAGTGAGCATTAGAGCTAAAACCAAGGAAAGTAAAGGGGCTTGGCTAAAAGTATATGTCTACAAGGAAATTGAGGAGCTGATTTAAATAGAGTTGCTTAATTGATTGGTTGAGTGTCCATAATTCTTGTGCCTCTACTTCTTTATATAGAGATATGAGATAGCCCTTTTGTTGAGAACATTGAACTTGCCCAATAGAACTCCACTACCAACGTGCATATCAAATAATATTAAAAGAGGCCAACTCACATTTCCACCACATGTTTCCACCATATGCAATAGATTAATAATTAAAAGAAGCAAGCTAGCTTCTTTCACCACATGTCCTCTGCCCAAATGCCCGCATGTTGCCTTCCAATCCACTTGCAATAGGAAAGCATGTAGTTGTCTTGATTAAATAAAGCTCTTGGCACACCTCCATCACCGGGAAAAGCAATATCTTAATGTCAAATCATCCCCCTTGATGTAGCCAATTATCTTCCAAGTTTGCCCTCTTGCACAATAATCCTCCAAATGCCATATTTTGACTTTAGGCCCAAATAAGTAAAATTGTGCACATTTTAGGTGCAAACAAGTGGTTCTAGCTATGTAACCTATGCTAAGGATAATTATGAGAACAAAACATCGACTGACGGAAATGTTCTGCCTACTGTTAAGGATCCAATCATCAGGAAAGTGAAATGCATGTATGACATTGAATGGTATGTTATATATTTTCTCTGGGTAGAAAATTTAGATGGAGAGGGAGGGCGAGAGAAGGGATATAGGGGAGAGAGACGGTATGAGAAGAAGGTGAAACCGTTTCACGCGCAAATGTTGTTTCTTTTATTTTTAATTGACATTATTATTTTATTAGGGTGTAGCAAGGATAATATATGGCTATTAATTAATTCACCGTCAAATTAATCTAAGGGTTTTAAATGAAAGAGGACCTCACAAGTTCTCAAAATGAGGTCCTTAGGTGAGCATTAATCCAGATTAAAATTGCACTTGATACAGATAATTGCTCTCATAAGGTCTTCATTTTGAGGATCTGTGAGGTCGTTTTCATATGAACATTCGTATTAGTCTTATGGAAGATTAAGTTATCAATTTAAATAATTATTATTGCACCTAAACACAATAATTCTGCGAATTCATTGAAATAAAAAAAAAATTCAAAATTCTGTATGGAAAAAAAGTTCATGTGTTCAAGAAGAAGGGAATCCTTAATGATCGAGACCCCACAATCTCAAATTTTTGGTGCTTTGTAATTAACTAGGTTTGAATATTATTGATAAGAGATTGGATGAAATTGAATGTTTAAAGTTATTAGAGTTTTATACAACTGGATTTTGCAAATATAAGGGATTCGACATGACGTGAAACCTTCTTCTCTCTTCTTATATTTTTGTTTTATCAATTAGTATTTTGTTTCTATGTAACAAGAATTATTTAAATCTATTGTAAAATTAGTATTAAGCTCATATAAGAAAGACCTCACAAATCTTTAAGACGATGACTTTAGATAGGCCTGGCAATTTCTGACACGACTTGTTAACTTGACACGAAACGACACGAAATGAACAGGTTACCGGGTCAACATGATAACGAATCGGTTCATTATCAGGTAACCTGATACACTATAAGCAAAATATTAATTTAATAATTTTATACCACTAAAATACTATAATAATTATATATATAATTATATAATATATATACATTAAACTAAATTTAGAAAATTTGGAAAAGGAGGTAATATATTTTTATATGATATAGTACTATTGTTTTGTTTATTTTCATAATTATTTTGGTAAACTTCTCATAATTTGAATGGTTTATAATGTTTGGTTTTTCTATACTTAGTTTATACATAAGAGAGTTCTGATGTGGATAACCTTACTGAAAACATCATTAACACAACTCTTGAAGGCAATAAATCAAGTCAAAGTTCCAATACAATTTCCCCATGATGATCAATGAAAATTGAAGGAATTTATAAAAGAAATAACTTGCAAGCTTTGAATTTCATTGGTAAGGTTTTAACTTCTAAGATAGGCTTCGCTACCTTGAAAGAAAAACTCATTCATTTTGCATATCCTTGTACATTTGATATTTTGTGGTAGACTAGTAATGTATTCATGCTTTTTTATTAGGCTCTTATTTTAGAGTGTAAATGTAGTACTTAACGACAAATATGTTTTTATGTTTTGAAGTAATATTTGCGTGGCAATGTGGTATGTGCAAATTTAAGGAAAAAAAAAAGTATTTTTCTTAAAGGGTCATACCGAGTTAGGTCATTTTACCTGTTGGGTAAAGTGATCCGACTTGTTAAGGACTCGTTAAGATAAAGGGTGTGACACGACACTGACAGCTAAGATAACATGTGTTACATGAAAATAATACGAAACACGACAAACACGACCTGTTTGCCAAGCCTAACTTTAGAAGAGCAACTCTGTTAAGTCTGACATGAATTTAAAAAAAAAAAGGGACACTTTGAATGTCGTTCCTAACTACCAATGTTCTTTGACTGAAACCTTTGTGCTTTTTAGTTTTTTTAAGGAAGTCCCTGACATTAATGTAATAATATATTTCTATATAGGTTATTATATTTTTATATTAAAAATGAAATTTGCAGTTATTTATATTAATGAAATTTAAATAAACCTAAAATTTATGGGATTAAAAATATTAAAGATGAATTATACTCTCTAATATATTGTGTGTGTGTGTGTGTACACACACAGGTACATTCATAAAAATTAATCAAAAAATTATTGTACCAAAACATGAGTACGTTATTCAAAGACATAAAAAAAAAAAAAAAGATATTAGACTTAATAATATTATTAAATTTCTTCTATTAAACTAGACATTGATACATTCTCAATTTAACGAAATAGAATGTATCCATATAAGTTTAAAAAATGGATATGAGAAAAGATTGAATGAATTTTATATAAAAAATGGGTGCATTTTATATTAAAAAAAGGGTACATTTTCATATAACAAATTGGTATATTTAAGAATGAGTACATATCTCTACTAATTAATAAAACACTCATTGTTAACCAAAACCTTATGAAATTATCAGTTTAACCATCTAATTAAAACAGAACATGAATAAAAAATATGGGGTAGAAATGTAATTTCACACAACCAAATTTTGTTTTTTTTTTTCAAATCCTGACCTACATATAATCTTAACATATCTTTAATTAAAAAAATTAAAAAAAATAAAAGAACAAAAAAAAAAACTTCCAACTCTCACATTCTCTATGACTCCATTCCTCTCTCCTTATATTTCAAAAACAAAAATAAAAAATTTTCTCACACACTTTGTGTGTGCCCATATGCGTATAAGATGAAAAAACTCTAAATCAGTTACTAATTTTTATTATTAAAATTATGTAACTTACATATAATTCATTAATATATTAATACTAGAAACTTTGATCAAAATTTAAAAAATTATAAGGTCTTAATCAATGAACATTGTAAAACTAGAGACTAGATTTTTTATTTTTTATTTATTTATTTTTTAAATTGAAAAAAAAAAAAGGGAGAGAGACTCTTGGGCTCAGGTTCTTCTTCTTCTTCAGTCACACAAGAAAACCCTACCAAAGCTTTGCGTTTTATGCTTTATACTGGTTCTGGGTTGGTACAATTGCAGTGCCCTTTTCCTTGATTGTTTCGTAGCAAATCATGACGTCTCTGTCTCTTCCTCACTCGCTTCCTCGCTCGCCGCCGCTCCTCCATTCAAACCAACTAAGAATTCTCGCTCCCTCATTCAATCGATTCCCTCTCTTTCGATGCTCCGCCAATCTCAGAAACTCCAAAAATCACCAAAATTCCAGAGCCACTGGTCGCTTCACTGCCCCTCGCCTCCCAGGTTTTTACTGATTCCATTACTGTTGACTGACTCAAGTAAGAAATTTGTTTACCTGTTTTGCTCTATGTTGAATTGTGAGTCTGAAATGATGCGTCCGGGACAGGAAATATGTTCCTTGGTGTTGTATGAATTGGATTTCTAAGTTTGAAATGCATGACTGTTAACTTTTTTAAATTTCTTAATTTTTCAAGCTTTAGTGAATTGGGTAGTGAAGGGTCTTCAAAACCATGCATAGTGGCTATAAGAAAGACAGTCGCAGCGGTTGAAATTTCTACTTCTAGCGGGTTGAAGAGAGCGGATGGGTTGGTTTGTTGAAAGTGGCTGTATTCGGGAAAGATAACCTTCACATCCTGTCTGCATTGCTGCATACTGACGCTTGAATACAGATAAAACATGCTAGTTGACTTATGTGTGGTCGTAAAGTAGTTATAATGGAATCACAACTTCTGGAATTGAGCACTTTTGGAGACAAGAATAGGCGTTAGGAGTGCTTATATTAAAAACAATTCTGATCATAAGTGTTTCTCTTAGAAGCATGTCAGAATTTACTGCACATCCAGGCGATTCCAGGAAATACACTTGAAAGTGTTTTGTGAAAACGCACTTTTGACTGCTACAAGCAGTCAAAAGTGCTTGTAGCCCTTCTGGAACACTACTATTCTTACCCTACATTGTGTATCTATAAGACTATAATAATGATAGCTCTTGAGGGTGGGAAAAACAAAGAAGCTAGCTTTTAAGGATGTTGTTTTATTTTTCTTCTAAAGTGCTATTGTATCTTACTGATTCTATGATGCCATATTTCCTATGGTCTCTCGGTTGTGCAAGTTTTCAATTTAGTTGTACTGACACGGGTTATTTTTATGATACCATTGCAGCAAAGTTAGAAGTGGAACGTTTTGCGAGCATTTCTTCTTCGAGTACCCAAGAAACATCTTCAATTGGTGTCAACCCACAAATCTCAGTACCTCCCCCTCCCTCAAATGTGTAAGGATTTGTTTTCTTCACTTTCTCAGTTATTAATTTATTTTATAACTAATCATGTATTTTATGAGCTTTTTGGGCTGCTTCTTCTTTCGTCCATGTGCCCAAACGTTCATGACCATTTCATCTTTACACCTGTTTACCTTTTATGTTCTAGAGGGTCGCCTCTGTTTTGGATTGGAGTTGGTGTTGGGCTTTCAGCACTATTTTCATGGGTGAGAACATGGATTATTGCATGCTTTTTGCTTGATAAAATGAACTTTTATTAGACCATTTCACCTTTGCTGCGTGTTTGACAAGTTATATTTAATGACAGGTAGCTACGAGATTAAAGGTGCGTCTTTTCATTCTATCATTTATGGGTCTTATTTTTTTTTTCTTTTTCAATTACTGGATTTTAATATCGCAGGGTGTTTATAAAAAGACAATATTTGAGTTGAGTGCCCTTAACATGTTTAATATTTGTGAAAGAACTTTTTTCAAATTGCCATCCTCAAATGTGTATGCGAATACATATGTTTAAAAGGATAAGTGTTTGTTTATTGTCTGACACAAAATCTAGCCTCACACTCTTTTGATATGTGAGTTTTGTTTTAATTTTAACTTGTCTTCAATATTCTTTCAGAATTATGCAATGCAACAAGCTTTTAAGACGTTGATGGGTCAAATGAATCCACAAGATAGCCAGTTCAACAATGCTGGATTTTCTCCTGGGTCACCATTTCCGTTTCCATCAGCTCCAGGATCAGGGCCTTTTGGCTCACCTTTTCCACCTACTTCCCAACATTCGACCGTAGATGTATCTGCAACCAGAGTAGATGCCGCACCATCCGCACCATCCGCACCAGCCTCATCAGCCACACAAGCCACACCTACCACACCTACCACGCCGACCACACCGGCCACCCCCGCCACTGATGTCAAAAGTGACTCAGAACTAAATAAAACGTCAAGATTTGGTAAGCCCATATGATACTCTCATTTATATTGCACATAGAATTTATATGGTTCAATTTTCTCAATCTGAAATTTATTTTTAATCTACAAAGAAAATTGTCTCTGACCTAGAATATTTTATGTTATTAATAATCGTTATGGCCTTCAATGCATGTATCTTGTTTTTCCGTTGCTTCTTTTTCTTTAACTTTATCTTGGGATCCTAATACATGATCTAAATTCCCTTTTCAATGTTCCAATATATTGGTTATAGTAAATTTAAGTTGCTCAAATAGCCATGAAAGTAAAACAGGGAATTCACTTCTATAGTGGCTGGGACTTCATAATTTTTTTTCTAAATATATGTGGGCACTCTAAAGTATCATTTATTGATGGCTGCAAGAACGAGTGAAGATCTGTGTGGGCTATCTATATCTGAGGTATCATGTCATATACTGATTTTTGTTAGACATCTTGTTAGGAACGTTGAAATCTTTTGTTTTGGGCAATACAAATCATTCCTGAGGAATTATCGTAATTATAAAGATATATGCCTGGGAGATTTCTTCAATAGTTCAACAAAGTAGTCACAAATGCAAGTGGCCCTTTACCACAGTGGTGGAAAGGTTGTTGTGCCCTTGCATTACGGCGTGAGTTCGAATCCCGTCAGCTCTTAATCTAACATTTAATCTAACTAAATCTATCGTTTGACCAAAAAAACAACGTAGTCAAATTTGGAAAGAAAGGTAAGTTGCTAATGGTATGGGCAACACAGCACTTGGTCCATCTGTTAAAGGCGCGGTTTTCATTGTTGGGGCTCTGGTAGTGGACATTTGGATCGCTGAACTGCATTGCATGGTGGCCCAGTGGGATCCTCTTTTGATTCTCCTCACAAGGGATTCCTATTGAGTCCGATCCCTATTAATAAAGGAATTCAATCTATATATTCTCCTCACAAGCGATCATTATAATAAGGGGACTACATATATATGTATATATATTAATTTATGTGTAAAAAAAGATACATAGATAACTTAGATGAATAGTTATATTTCTTCTACCAATCTAAGGTGTGCAAGGCTTATCATTGTAATATGTTAGTAGTTGTGTTATTTGTCATTTGTATGAATCCATGCTATGATGGTTCTCTCACACAGCTTGGAGTAATAAATGGAGGCCATTTGATTCTAATGGAGCTGATCTGATTTCAAGGCAGATTGCTGTTTATGGTTGGTTTAATGTCAAAAAGTATGATTGACAAACTATCAAGGCTAAATATGTGATTTCCGTGATGTTTGAACTCACAAAATCTTTTTCAAAATGATCTTGTGGGCTTGAATTGCGACGGAAGCCTTAGATCTGTCAGAGGCAGTTACCTGCATACAGCTGTGGGGGCTAGTCATATGACCTATCTTATATTGACACGTAGGAATATTGTCAATACTATCGTTTACTGTAGTGAATGGATTGAAAATTTCTATAACAAATGAAGGCCATCAATTCTTCGTCTGATTTTTTACAAGATACTCTTATTTGGACATTGAAATATTTTCTTATGAAGGTTTCTTGTTAGATATTCTAAATTTATGTTCTACTCACAGCTTTTGTAGATGTTACTCCTGAAGAAACAGAGCAAAAGAGTCCTTTCGAAAGTAGCTTAAAAGATATTTCTGAAGCAAGTTCATCTAAGGGTACCCAGAATGATGTGGAAGTGAGTATCTACTGTCGCTGTTCCTCAAGATGTTGTGTTTTGAGTTAATCTTCAAATTTAACTATTTCCAAACTCCATGAAGGTTTCTCAAAATGGAGCTACTTTTAAGCAGGGGGCAGGTTCTTTCACCGGTTCCCAATCTACTGGTATGTAAAGAGTCATGTGAGACTTTTGCAGTCTCTAAGGATTCCAGCGAATGCTTTGCTTTAGATTTAATATCAAATATTTTTGGTAGCTTAGTTGTGACAAAAGCCATCTTTATCTAAAGACTTTTGAACTGCTTATGCTAAATTTCGCCTGCTCCACTTGGGATAATGGTTCTAGAGTTCTAGTTATGTAAAGATTCGTGCATGGATCTGATCAAGGATTGGGCTGGCCTGCCCTAAAAGCAAGGCCCAACCCTGGGAAATTAGGGCAGCCCCTTAAAAAAGAAAAGACCTAGAATGAGGCACTACTTTTATACATTTAATTGACTAATGTTGACACCAAAACTTGTTGTATATGGATAAATTGAAAAATAAATTGCTAATAAATCACCTCTCTCCGAAACTACTGCTTGAAAATTTGCCATTTGAATTAAATAGTCGCATAGGTCTGTTAAGGTAGTGCTTACTTAAATAGTTTATGCCAGCTGAGAGGATTACACGACTATGCTGTAAATGGATATGAAATAATCCTGATTGCATTACTGTGTAATCCTAATCAGTATGTCTTTAAGTGGCTATGATTTTCATTTTTGGAATCTAATCAGACAGTTTAAGTATGTTTTTATTTATTAATGGATAGGAAAAGAAAATCCTGCAATATCAGTGGAAGCCTTGGAGAAAATGTTGGAAGATCCCACAGTGCAGAAGATGGTTTATCCGTAATATACCTTCTTATCTTGTGTGCTTACTAGTTGTGTAAAATGATTTTGTTCTAGTGTCTTATCATGGTTGAATCTAGCTAATTAGCTACATATCACTTGCATACCTTTGTGAATTTCTGGAATGTCAATGGTATTTTGATTGGGTTGGAATAAGATTTTATCAAATTCTCAGCATATGCAATTTAAATCTAGCTTGAACTGTTTACTTTTGGGGTATTAAATTCATTTGGACAAGGATAATTTTTCAAGCTTGTTAAAGGTAACCTCGTCATTTGGATGAGGATAACTTATTGCCTATTTCAAGCTGAAAGTGTTTGGTCTGTTGTTCAGGAATACCAATTTTCAGTCAAAAATTTGACATTTTATAGGAAGATGGTTATCCTTTGGCAAATCCCTCACCTTGTTTAGTTCCATTATCAAATATCTTGTTCATTCCTTTCATTCATTTATTGGAATGTTTATGTGATTATAAAAGTTGATCTCAGAGTTTCCTTCTAAGTCTATATCATATGTTGTAATAAGCTTCCAGTTGTCGTACTCTTTGTTTAACATTTTTTAATTTTATTCTGTCTCATGAATGTGACTTAACATCAACTTACTCCTCTAGAGGAACTATAACATGTTTTTCTTGCTATTGGAATGAAGATTAATTTTATTTATACCCTTGTAGCTATTTACCAGAGGAGATGAGGAATCCTACCACTTTCAAATGTAAGTCCATCTTTCAGTAACACAGCTTTTCCTTAAGATCCTGGGTTATCAGTTATAGCCTTGATATGGCTTATAACCATAAATAATGTTTTCAATTTGATAGTTATTTGTTCACACCTGATAAGGCTAATTGCGGTCATCCGCCTGTTTGAAGCAATGTCTATGTTGCCCCTTGTCATAGCTGATCTTACTGCATAATATCTGGTCTTTTTTTCATATTACGTAGAACCTTTTCCTTATTTTTATTTTTTAATACTCTTTTTTGTTGTGACCATGTGTTCTTTCATGGTGGAGGGTTGTTTTCTCCATTCCATTTCTTTTTTGTTGGTCCAGAGTTCATTTTGTGTCTCTTAATCTGTAGCTTTTGATCATTAGTCTTATTATGATGGTCATCATTTGATAGGGATGCTACAAAATCCAGAGTATCGCCAACAGCTAGAGGACATGCTGTAAGTTCTTTTTCTTGGCTCTATCTACATTTGATATTGCTGGTAGCTTTTTATTCTTGTGTTTGTACTTAGATTCTGAGCAATTTTGCTTCATAAATTGATGTGGCAAAACAATATTTTTGGTCTCTGAAGTTTGACCCAAATTTTGATTTTCTTCTCATTTTCTCAATCCCGGCATTTTGTTAAAAAGGTGGATTAATGTTTTCTCTAATAGAATACAAAATTTATGGAACAAAATCGTTCTCCCATCTGCTACAGCTGTACTAACTTGCCTGAAATAAAGTCATAAGTCATCTAATTAAAGCCATAGGTTGCATGTGCATTGCCTGTTCTGACATCCTGTAATACTTTTAGTTCTCATGAAGCAGAAACTGAATCAAGTCGGCATTCCTGTAACAAACTTTGACCATAGTTGACATACCATTGCTTCAATATAAAAGAAACCTGATTTAGTCAGTGATCTCAATTGCATGTATATCTGAACGACCATGCTTGTTAGTCGGTCATGTTAAAGGATGTATTGTTCGTCAGAATTTTGAACCCTTGTGTCTGGAATAATACTTGAGAAATAGTGTCCACTAAACTTTATGACAAACATTTTGTTACCAGAGAAGGCTGGAGCAGTGTGATGCTTATGCTAAACAAGATATTCTAATCTTTATCCAATTTAATTTCTCTTATCTTTTTTATGCTTGATGTTTGTTTCAGAAATAATATGGGCGGAAGCAGTGAATGGGACAATCGTATGATGGATTCATTGAAAAATTTTGATCTTAGCAGTCCTGAGGTTAAGCAGCAGTTTGGTAAGTGTGAAGTACCAGGTCTTGTTGGATTTCAGTCTTTTTCTGATTAAATTCCAATTGCTCTAGCGAATGGCATTCATTTACAATTTTTATCTTCTGGCTACTTCATTTTCCTGATTAAATTTGATAATTCCATAAATCTGGAAGTTAGATCAGTTCCATCATGGCAGAATGATGTGCTAGTGACTAGGTTGATTGGATAATTTTAGTATAGACCAAGTTTAAGATTGAGTAATTTACATTATTCTTGATCTTTTATTGTTTGTTCCATTATTATTATTTTATTTTTCCTTTTTGAAACGTTCTCAGTTGTCAATTGTGTATGCTTTATTTGGCTTTCGATTGTTGTAAAACTTATTTGTTCGTTTTTCAAGCTGTTCTTCACTTTCAACACTATTCTTTCCTTGATAAGTTGATATTTATGAAATTCAAAACAATTTCCTTGTCATTTAACAAGAAAGTATCTGGCTAAAAAAAACATGAAGGTAGACTTATTTTTCTCCCATGGTGTGGGAGACTAGGTATAAAAGCTCAAGGAGAATAGATAAATTCATGCAGCATGTATTTTCTTTAATTCTTCTTTGTTTATATTTTGCAGACCAAATTGGGCTTTCACCTGAGGAAGTAATTTCAAAAATAATGGCCAATCCTGAAGTTGCTATGGCATTTCAAAACCCAAGAGTTCAAGCAGCAATCATGGATGTATGTATTTCCAATGTACTTGGATTTGATTTAGAATGTCTCTTCTCACCCCACTGTTTCTGTTTACCCACGTACTTTGTTCTCTTGTAAAACTATGTTCAAGAACGATGTTTAACGACAATACTGTTTTTTGCAAAATATGAAGATAAAAGATAATAGAATTATAGTGTTACTGGCCGCTGGTAGCCTCACTCTGAGGAAGGTCAGTCCGACTGGCCTCCCACTATGGGGAGGAGTCCTAACCGGTATCATGGTCAAAGTTAAGAAATAGACATTATGGGAATGATAAGGGTGGGAAGAGTAAATTAATACTTTTAAAGTTGGTAGAGGCGGAGAAACCTGGTGGGTGGGCAACTGGGAATGATGGGAGGTCATAGCATCACTCTTATATGGCACATACCGATTCTCTTAAATTTTATGTTCCTTTTGCAGTGTTCACAGAACCCACTGAGCATTGCAAAATATCAAAACGATAAGGAGGTACGTTAGAACTTTTTTACTTTCAATAATGATTTCTGATTTGCCTACTTATGTGGTTTCTAGTTGTGTTTATTTATTACCTTTTTAACATATAATTTATCCTATCGGTAACTCACTATATGATTATTATTGAGTTTTTCCTTCTCTTCTTCAAAATGATTGTTTTAACACTCTAGTTCATCTGTTTCTTATTTAGCTAGCATGAGAGTAACAATAAATTACTTTATTGTATTGGAGATGATGGCTACTGCTTGTAAAGTTCTGATTTGTATTCTTGCTTCCTTCTCATAACTTTAACTGGATAATATCTATCTAATGGAATGTAATTAAGAGCTTTTGGATAACTCGTAGAAGTACTTTATTAAGACCTTTATTTAGATGAATAAATTCCTTCCAAGAGACATCAACGAGCACATACTGTTGGTTAATTTGTGAGATCCAAATTCAATAGGCAATATTTCAGTAACTCATATAAAACATTAGCAAAACCCGCCAAAGTATGTATATAGTGATCTAACAGTTGACGCGGAACAGTACAATTACTTAATATTACAATGGGATATTTTGACTTGGATCAAGCGATATTATTGGTTTGTATCTGTTTTTGTTGAGGATCGTTGGAAATGGTTTTCTCCCAGCATGCCTCAAGTTTAATTAAGTTTGATTGATCTTGTTTTGGGATACACAATGTACTTTAAGGGGCATTATGTGGCTTTACCAGGTTGGGATGTGGCATTGATTGCTGTTATAAGTATATTACGTATTTAATATAATATGACAGTATGCTGTGTTCTGTTGTCTCAGGTTATGGATGTTTTCAATAAGATATCAGAACTCTTCCCTGGGGTGTCTGGTTCGCCTTAATTTCTGTTCATGGATGCTAGTTTCTCGAGTTAAACATGCTCAGTAAGTAAGGGAATTAGAGCTTTACCAGTCCTGCGAAACTGAACATGCTTGTCGTTCTCATGCCCATGCATAGCGCGATAGGCTCATTTTGCTGCCCTGTTTGGAGATGAGTTGACACCCTTGTAGCGTAGTTGGACAAACTAAAAGCTTCATGTCCCATAATGTGAAAACGAAATGTATATTGGTGTCCGAGACCATCTGTCTAGCAGACTTTTTGTAATGTTGGTATTGGTAGCTTTGTTCAGAACTTTATGTAGGGAACTGTGACCAGTTCGGAATAGAAATGGTAGGTTTTACAAGGTTTATGACTGTACACCATGTGATGTTATGTTTAAGGATAATATTCCAATGGATTCTATTGGCTGTACATAGGAAAATTTGAATAAAATATGCGTTCGTCTTATGCAAGTGATATCGAGGTAGAGAGAATCCAACGCATGTCCTCGGTTGCTAAAATGAAAAGTCTCCTTGCATGAAAGGGCTTTTGGCAAGGTTGATCTTTCGAGGTTGGCACGGAGAATAGACAGTTTCGATTATCAAGCAACGTTGTAATTTAGATCAGAAAAAAAAAAAAAAAAATGAAAGGTAGAAGAAGAAGATTCGAATGAGAAGGTTGCTAGCATTCTTATATTGTATTTGGTTTGATTTCCAATGTAGTTCTGCCGAGTTGCTGGAACTCTGGAAATAACAGAATTCACCACGGTAAAATCTTAGCCATCCAAGTATCATAAACATACATCAACCCTGAACAAAGCTTCATGAATAAAAAAAATGTAGTCCATTCATAAATTCCAACAAGCTTTCATCAACACAACTCAACCCAAGTCAACAATACAACTCCAACTCAACCGATATTATCTAGACTAATAGAGAGATGATATGCTTAGTCTCACAATAAATTCACAATAATTTAGTTTAAATTTACTGTTAGACGAGAATCAATCATAAGTTTATAAGAAATGGAAAAATACATCTACCCTGTGTCGGTTTAAGTAAAAACCCCTCTGCACTCTCCATCTGTCAACCTCTCTGTCTGGAATTCTCTCCCGCCTCTCTCTCTCTCAACGTCGTAACCACCGGAATCCGCCATTCACAGCCACCAGAATCCTCCCATTCTTCTCAACCTCTCATCTGAACTCATCCTCTTCTTCTTCCACTGAAGGTTTCTATCGAAGCTCGAACTCAAACCCATCGCTCGCTGCTCTCACTTCCTGTCGCCGCTGTTGGACTTGGTCCGTCCGATCACCGAGGCAATCTTCAGACTTCATGGTTATTTTTCTTCTACTTTCCGTGATTCTTAAAATTTTAGGAACAAGATTTTGCCGGAATATCTTGCAACTGACTATGTGCCATTACTGTAAATTTTGCTGAAATATCTTAAAATTTTAGGAACAAGCATGGAAATTTTGATTAAATAATTGTACCCTTAGCCTTTTGTTAATCTGGATTATCATTTTTGTTGAATTAATCATCTGTTCAAATTCTTTCTGCCCATATTCGGAGATTCTCGTTGCAATCCAATGTCTGTTGGATTGTTTTCTATTACATTTGGATTATGCAATTTCGATATTCTAATAACTGCTATTCTCATTTTTCCTTTGTTATTTCACAAATAAGTATTTTCATTCTCTAGTTTTGTTTCGATATTGATGACTGCTTTTTTCTTTTTTCAGGATCAACCTGCCAGAAATGAGAATATAATTCAATGAGACCAGACCATACTTAAAGTTTCGGTATACGGTCAGTCTATTTAAGGTCCAAGTTTACAGTTTTCAGTTTCCGGTTCATCTTTATGGCCTACAAACTGTTTGGTACTGGTTCTTGGTTTGGGACCTAACCCAGTCAAACTGGAATGAACTTTTAATCGGTAGACAGGCCCTTTTAACCCCCAAGCATCCCTCATCCTTTTGAATTCTAAGTTCATTCTTCAATGGCTATAACTATAGTTTCAAATATGCAAACCCAACGGCTAATTTTAAGAAATGTAGCTCCCAGAACCCTCACAACCTTCACAAAACCAACTAAGTACTCACTCTTTAACTCTCATAGACCTCATTCTTTTGCTTATTGTCCACCAAATGACCTGGAACTTGGTCTTAAAAGTATGCAATCCCAAGAACTTTGTAGTAGTACAAGCCAAGAACCGTTTTCGTCAGCGTCTCTATCAGATTCTCTTTTGGTGGAAAAGATTTTATTAGGTTTGAAGCAAGGCACCCTCACTTCCTTGCGCGGTTTTCAGTTAAACCCATTTCTTATTGCTGAAGTTCTTTCTCGCTGCCGTGAAAATTTGCAACTGGGTCTGAATTTTGTTGATTTGATTCTGTTAAATAGCCCTAATTTTAAACATTCGTCAGAGTCTTTGAGTGCAATGATTCACATGTTGGTGCGTGGTCGAAGGGTGTCAGATGCACAACCTCTGATTCTTAGAATGGTTAGAAAGAGTGGCATTTCGCGTGTTGGAGTGGCAGACTCTTTGGTTTCAACTTATAGCAGTTGCGGCTCAAGTTCTTTGGTCTTTGATCTGTTTGTTAGAACGTATGTGCAGGCTAAGAAGTTGAGAGAAGGATTTGAGGCGTTTCAGGTGTTTAGAAGAAAGGGATTTTGTGTTTCGATAAATGCTTGCAATAGTCTTCTTGGTGGGCTTGTGAAAGTCGGGTGGATTGATTTGGCATGGGTGGTATATGGGGAAGTTGTTAGCAGTGGGATTCAGTTAAACGTTTATACACTAAATATAATGGTTAATGCCTTATGCAAAGCTCGCAAAATTGAGAGCGTTAAATTCTTCTTATCAGATATGGAAGAGAAGGGGGTGTTTTCAGATATTGTGACGTATAATACACTAATCAATGCCTATTGTCGCGAAGGGCTTCTAGAAGAAGCTTTTCAGTTAAAAAACTCTATGTCTTCTAAGGGGTTGAAACCTGAGCTTTTCACGTACAATGCTATCATGAATGGTTTGTGTAAAGTAGGAAATTATGCAAGAGCAAAGGAAATGTTGTATGAAATGTTGCAAGGTGGATTGAATCCTGATACTACTACTTATAATACAATGCTTTTTGAGAGCTGTAGAAAAGGTGATTTTTTAGAGGCTGAAGAAATTTTCCATGAAATGTCACAGAGAGGTGTTGTTCCTGATATAGTTAGTTTCAGTTCCCTTATTGGGGTTTTTTCGAGGAACAAAAATATTGATCGTGCGTTGCTATATTTTAGAGATATGAAAAGGGCAGGCTTGGTTCCAGATAATGTGATCTACACTATTCTTATAGATGGATATTGTAGAAAGGGAATGATGTTAGAGGCTTTGAAGCTGCGTGATGAAATGCTTGAGCAAGGTTGCACTATTGATGTGGTAACATTCAATACAATTTTAAACGGACTGTGTCGAGAGAAAATGCTTTCTGATGCAGATGAGCTTTTCAATGAAATGTTGGAAAGGGGTGTCATTCCTGATTTTTATACTTTCACAACGCTCATTCATGGCTATTGCAAGCACGGGAATATGACTAAATCTCTCAATCTGTTTGATGCAATGACTAGTGGAAATATTAAGCCTGATATTGTCACATACAACACATTGTTTGATGGCTTCTGCAAACTAGGTGAAATGGATAAAGCTAAGGAGTTATGGTGTGACATGGTTTCAAGAAGGATATTACCCAATCACATTTCATATGGCATCCTAATCAATGGATTTTGTAGCGTGGGGAACGTGCATGAGGCGTTTAGGTTGTGGGACCAGATGATTGAAGAAGGCATCAAACCCACTCTCGTTACTTGTAACACTGTCATTAAAGGTTATTGCCGCTCTGGTGACACAACAAAGGCGGATGAGTTCTTAGGCAAAATGATTTCAAAAGGAGTTGTTCCTGACAGTATTACTTACAACACTTTGATTAACGGATATGTAAAAGAAGAGAATCTGAACAAAGCATTTTCCTCAGTTCAGGAGATGGAAAAGCAAGGGATACTGTCGGATCAGTTTACATACAATATAATTCTAAATGGGTTCTGTAGGCAAGGTAGAATGCACGAAGCCGAGCTAGTATTGCGGAAGATGATTGAGAGAGGTGTAAAACCTGATAGATCCACTTATACGTCATTGATAAATGGACATGTGACCCAGGACAATTTGAAGGAGGCATTTCGGTTCCATGATGAGATGCTTCAAAGGGGATTTGTGCCGGATGATGAATTCTAGTTTGCTCTTGCAGCTGAAGGTTGGATATTCTCTTAAATCTCATTGCGCTCTTCATTTTAATTAGCTACCTCTAAAATGTTGTGACCTAATGATCTTATGTTTATATTTTACATACAGGGACTTGAATTCATTACTTTACATACCTTGTCTTGTATTTTGTTATCATAATGTGAGATTACAATTTCTTAAATAATGCATATACAGGTCTATTCTGTCATACACCATATTGAATGTAGTGAGATGATGCTTACTCATCTTATATTTGTTTTCATCATCTTTTAAATAGCCATTATAGGATTTTTATGCTTTTCTACGTTTAGTACTTCGGCTGCAGTCACATGAGGGAATTTATTTATGAGAGGATTTCACTTTTGGATGGGATTTATAGTGAATATATCCTGTGAGTCATCATCATATATTACTCTGTCGTGAATCAATAGGAAATAATCAAAATTGAAATACCAAGCAATTCTAGTCACTATGATTTGAAGTTCATATCGATTAATTATGTACCCTACTCTCCTGCTTTAACCTCATTGAGTATAGCTATGAATCTATGACTGATTCATAACTATATTTTGTTGTTTTTTTTTTTTACTTCTCAATTTTGCATTTTTGGAGTTTGTTCAGACAGTTTTTAATGTTTTTATTAATTAATTAATGAACAGGAAAAGAAAATTACTTTGTATCAGTGGCATATTTGGATAATTAATATCAACATACTTCTTTCGAAGAACTTAATCACATGTTTTTCATGCTATTATAGAGAAGAATTAATTCTATTCCTTGTAGATATTTACTTGAGGAGATGAAGAAACCTTCTTCCTTCAATGTAAGTCCATCTTTCAGTAGTACGTACAGTGATCACTAGAAGACATATTGTAAGTTCCTTTTCTTCTTCTGCTGTATTTACATTAGCTGTTGTTGGAGCTTTCTGTTCTCACTTATTTAGTTAAAAATTGTGAGCATTTTGTGCTTTTTACTTTGCAAAGCATAAATATCGTTGGTCTCTGAAGTTCGAAAATTTGATTTGTTGTCATCAATTAGGCTTGGTCCAGTCGTCTTTCACTTACCCCTTGGTGAAAAGTTCGAAGTGGAGGGAAAATTTCCCATCACCATAAAAGAAAGAAAAAGTAGAGCAAAAGTGTCCCCTTATCTGCTACAGCGGCAATTGCTTTATAAAGATTTTGTGATGAAGAAACAAGTAACTAAATGTTTAATTCTGTTGTCTTTAAAATTTCTTCAATTGCACTAGAAGCTTTCTTGGAATTCTTTGCCTCCTTGTAATACTTGTCAATCATTACAGCTATTCTAAGGCATTAAATGCTTTCTTCACGGTGGACATTTGTACCTCCACTACTCATCTCAAAATACTTGCAGTACATTTCTTCTAAATCCAGTAAAGAGTCCTTCAATCCACCATTCTCTATATGTGCTTCTGAAAGAAACTTTTTCAAGGGTTTGACGAGCCCATTGCTCTCCAGGAATGGAGGCACAAAGTGGAGGGTTTGATTATTGGATGTGGTTATAGATAAATATGGTTTTAGTTTTAATAAAATCCTGTCTCTAACGGTAATTGTACAATAGGACAGAAAAGACGATTCACATATATGGTTTAAGTTGGGTGTAGACTGTACAGTGAGATGACATGGGTTCAAATAAAATTGGTTGCAGGGTTTACATGATTTTCCTAGAACAATATTCGCTTTCTGCAATTTCAGTTTCTTTTTTATGCTCTCCTTTTGTGTCATAAACAGTATGAATGGCTTTCCCACAGATTCCAGGAATGGAGCCAGATTCAGTCCGGTGAGATCAGAGAGTTGAAGCAGGTTGGATGACCACTCTAGCATATTCGAGAACCTCTGTTGCAGGGAAGACTGGAGAGGCTGGACTCACTGCCCAGTGCTGTAAGGTTATAATTCGTGAACTCCAACCTTATCTCGCTCTTTTGGATGACTAACGAGCCATCTCAAAAAAACAGAGACTAATTACACTGAGTGATGATTTTTGAGGAATACCAAAAGCAAAAGAAAAATTGCACATCTGAAAAATAAGGTGTGACTGGCCAGATGAAGCCAGTACGAATGTGTGCCCTCATCAGTCATCAGTCATCACAGTGTGCTGCAAAAATGGCACCCTGCAATAATTTGGGAGGAAAGGCCGGGGGTGCCATCTACAGGCTTTTGTAATG
Source organism: Pyrus x bretschneideri (assembly GCF_019419815.1). Lineage (NCBI taxonomy): Eukaryota > Viridiplantae > Streptophyta > Magnoliopsida > Rosales > Rosaceae > Pyrus > Pyrus x bretschneideri. Next base: position 417,509 of record NW_025999546.1, on the reverse strand, counting down.
TTGGTATCGGCAGCTGTTTTCGGAATTTGATGTGACGGGTTGTGAAAAATTCCAAGTAATATCGATCGGTTTTACAAATCCATTGAGAACAAAAATTGTGAATCTTCAAGTTTTCTACTATTTATTTTCATCAAATCCCTTGTAAATTAGAACAATGCTCAAAAAATTCCATTATATATGATCACTCTTATTATTATTATTCTTTGGCATCAGGTACCATGGCAAATAAATATGGAAAACAAAATCCATGGCAATTCTTTACCCAGTACCGCAATCGGTTGCCTTGAAGGATAATGTCCTTTCTTGCAGGTCAAATCCTACCAAGAAGTTCATTTGTGCCACATTCCCATAGGTCCCCACATCGTTGGTCGGGGAAAATGCAAGACACACAACATCTTGCCTAACCCTAACGAAAGTGTTGACGGATTTTAACTTCACGTCTGCACCACGGAAATGGACTGTAACAATGGGAGCGTCGATTTCCGGTTTAGTCTTGTAACAGAGCAGTAGAATGCCGGTTGGATCTTTCGTCACCTCCAGATGAATTGCCTTTCTAATTGCCGATTCGAAACTTTCATAAAGCTGTGTAGGCAAAGCTGTTATAGTAGTCCCGGAGTCTATGATCATGTTGCCCTTAAAACTTTGAGGACTGGAAACTTCAAGCTTAATATAGTCGTCTCCGACGCTGATGCCTTGAAGCTCAAGGTAGTAATAGGTTTGCGAACCGTTCGACAGGACAGGAGTTGAGACCACATCACGGCCTGAAACTTTACCACCAAAGTACATCTTGCTTGGGATTTCACTTTGACTACTTTGCTTAGAGTGCAAGTTTGAACGAAATTGTAGTTCGTAACTCGGCACCAAGCAGTAGGAGAAAGATTTCCTACCAACCACTTTTCCGATTTGGGATATAAGCGACACAGCTCCGCTTCCAAGTCCGACTATGCCTGTCTCAGTCCCGCTGAAGATTCCTCCGTTGTGGTGTCCACATCCAAATATAGTGTTGGGGATTGATACGGCGGCCTTGCCTGCAGTTCTGGAAGCCAATGTAACAGTGTCCACGGACAGATTTCCAGAGGTGTAGGAATTGTCCCCATACGTATAATTGTAATAGCAAAACTTATCGTTTGAGCAAGTGCCTTCACCTAGCAAATGGCATTGTTTGGACAAACAAGAAAGGGGCTCATATGTTGAAGAAGAATTGGGATCAAAGATGGGGATTTTTTGCTTGAAACAATCCTTACACGGCTTGCATTGCGTCCATGTAAGATCGCTGCCGGTGTCCACAATGCCAATCAAAGTTTTGGGCGGTGTCCCAATCGATATGTTCACCAAATACTCTCCTGCAACATAGATTAAATGGGCTTTCGCTGTAGGACTCGTAGCGCGTAGTCCTGAACCTTTTCTGCCGAAATGGTTGGTCACACGGTAATGCGAGCGTTGCAAGGCATTGCTTAAGCGTTGCCAATGAGACTCCGCCGGATTGTACAACGGAGATGATGGCGAATCGCGGTGGATCAGTTCGAGGCTGAAGCCGATTCCGTGGTGATGGTCATCATCTTCTGTGAGCGAGAGAAATGGGAGGAAAATAATGGCAAATGCAATGGTGAAAAGTGAGTGAATAGCTTCCATGAGAAAGATGAAGACAACACTTTGAACATATAACAAAAGAGTCTCTGCAATGGTATTTTATATAATTGGTGGCGGAACCAGAATGATTCTTTTCCAAATGAGAGTCTCAAAAGACTAAAAATATCAGAGCACATCTGGTTGGATTTGGTTATTCATTAAATCATGGTTGGACCTGAGAGAGTCAAAAACTGTTTCTAGAAAGTGGAATGGTTTGACTATATTTTCTTATGAGTAAGTTTGACATAGCATCAAATTTAATGCTTTGTGGGAATTATGATTTGAATTTATAGTTTGTTTCCTCTTTTGTCTAATTCCTCGGTTTGAGTTGTTTCTACCAGAAATTAGAGGGTGGTATTTCATTGAATTTCACAAATAATTAGAGGTTGTTAATTAGGTAAATAAGTTTTAGTGATCAAGAAATTTATCTAGAGTAAATTTGCATCATGAAACAAACTATAGTAAACCCTTATACGGCTACCAGAAACATTGTCATGTCCCTACAAAACGTCATCAATACAAATCTAGTACAAAAACAAGATAAACACAACAAACTTAAAACGCGATAAACACATCACGTTTGAGTTTTAAACGTACGTGCAAATGACGTACGTGCTGGTGTCCCTTTCTATTTGTTGGCACAAAATTCCAACAAACCTTCTTTCTTTGCACAAAAGATAAGATCCAGCAAACCTTCTAGTTTCTTGGTTGGTCTGTCTCAAGGACAGCTCAATTGACATATATATATATATATATATATATATATATATATAGATGTTCTAAATTAATTGCGCTTTGGAAAAGGTTTTTCTTTGTCGAAATGTTTTAAGTAAAACGATAGCAGTGTTAGAAAAATATAAACTTAATAAAGGACATTATGTATTAAATTTTATTGGATTCTCGTGCTAAAACAAGGTCAACTTAGCTAATCTAATATAGCCATCATATTGATGGATCTGTGGCATGACAAGCACGAGAAGCAGCTAAGAAATACAACCAAAGGAACTACAGAGAGTACTTGTGGCTGTCGGGTCGAAACGTTTGGTTCAAACCAATGAAAGGAACTACGAAGAGCATTGGTCAACCGCTGTGATTGAGTTAGAGATCAAGGTTGTAGAAGGGAGATTTTGGTGATTGAGTTCAATACTAAGACCAAATATAAAAAATATAATAAATAAAAAATAATAATAAAAACAAAAACAAAACAAAACAAGACAAAAAACAAGAGATACGCAAAACAAATCATGAATTTTATTAGGCTTTAGGGTTTGGGGTTTAGTGATAGCCATTTTTACTGAAATCCTCAGCTGATGAATTGAACCAAAAAACGAATGATCGGATTAATGAGTAATGGTAAAAGTCAATGCTTTCGTAAAAAGTGCAACTGTGTAAGTTTCTTGTAGGCAAGATTTTTAAATTTTAATACTATTTGCAAATGATGAAGATTTAATTAGTTGATTAGAAACCCTAAAAACGTCTCTAATCAAATAAATCCTTATCATTAACTGGAAAATAAAATAGTTCTAGTGAAACTGCAGTTAGCTAATCTTCAACTTTTGAATTCAAATGAAAATGGTGAGCTAGCAAAGAGAATTAAAAATGGAAAGTAGAATATAAAAAAACAAATTATTATTCGATTAATTATTTATCACAAAGCAACAACAATGAGAAGCCTAAAGTACATTAAATAGAAAATCACCAAATATAAAACACAGATTACAAGCAATAGGGACTTTTACTGCTGCTTGGTGCAGTCAGTTGGCTTGAAGGAAACAGTCCCCTCCTTAGTATCATATCCGACCAAGAAGTTCATCTGTGACAGGTTCCCAAAGATTAAAACACTTGGAGAAGAACCGAAAGCAAAGCACACAGCCTCCTCACTGACCCTAATAAAGGTGTTAGTCGGAGGCAACTTCAAATCGCCACCGCTGAAATGCACAGTGATGGTTGGTGGCTTGAAATCATCAGAACTGGATTCACTAATCTTGTAGCAAAGATTCAAAGGAACGCCGGGGAGTCGCACATGTTCCAAACTACCAACGGCTTTATCAACTTCTGCTTCCAAATCCGAGTACACCGATGGTGGAAGTATGGTCAATGTGGTGCCAGAATCGATAATAATGTTGCCTTCACCTGAGGAGACAGCTGATGACGAAGAAGGAATTCTTGTGTTACCAACACTTATACCTTCCAAGGTCAAGAAGTAGAAGGTTTTAGGATCTTGGCCCTGGACTATAGGAGTGGACACAACTCCAGCGCCTGTAACGACAGCGTTACTACCAAAATTCAACTTGCTTGTGGTTTCGGAACCCAATGGGACCAAGCAATGGGAGAATTTTCCACCAATAGAAGAACCCAATTGGGTAATTAGGGACTCTGAGCCACCTCCAAGGCCTACTATGCCGGACGCGCTACCTCTACCAGCGGTAAATTTATTGTCAAACCCACATCCAATTAGGGTTTCTGGGAATGCTATATTTCTGCCAGTGGTGGATTCTAGGGTTAGGGTTTCTCTGGCAAAATCTCCATAGCTGTATGATTGGTCTCCATAGGTGACTTCGTATTGGCAGTTACTAGAACTCTCACTAGAGCAAGTACCATTTAGAGAGTTACATTGGCTTGAAGAGCAAGAAAGGGCTTTGTAGGTTGAGGATTTTTTGGGTTCAAAAACAGGATCTTTTTGTTTGTAACAACTTACGCAAGGGTTGCATTGGGTCCAAATTAGATCACTACCTGTGTCAGCAATTCCTTTGATTGGAAAGGGCGGTGTTCCGATTGATAACTCCAAGAGGTACTCGCCATTATCGCTGGTGATAGTGGCCTCAGCTTGGTTAAGACCAGCCTGCTGAGAGAAGTGAAGAAGCTGTTGGGTTGAAGTGATTGATTCGGTTAATGGAACGCTGAAAGGCGTTGCGCAGGCGCTCAGCTGGGGTTAGTGAATGGTTGTAGAAAGGAGATTTTGGTGAGTCACGGTGAATGAGGTCCACACTGAAGCCACCATTGAGAGCTGAGACGAAAGAGAAACTAGAGGCGCAAAGAATAAAAAGCAATGTTGTTGTTGACAATGAAACGAAGGCGAGAGAATGATAAGCTGCCATGGCTAGAAAAGATTAGTATGTGAGGAAGACATTGGGATTATGGTGTGTATTTATAGGTAGAGAGGAGCCTAAACTATGTGATTCAAAGAGGGAATCCGGGATTTGCTCTTACGACAACCGTGAATTCGATATCCAATTGTACGATAATTTGTTGCCTAGATTGACGTTTGTTTCCTTTTTCTTGGATTCTCAGTGATTCTTCCATCAACATATGAATATAGCAAGATTCTCTCTCCTTCAAATATCCTTATGCTCTGGTCCCTTATTTGAAGGTGTTGACTTCTTTGTGGAAAGAAAGAAAAAAGGGGAAAGTGAAAGAGTAGGAGAATCAAGACGTGGAGATATAGAGGGAATGGAATTCTAATCCTATATAAATATTCAAGTTGACTTATCAAATGATTAATTAACGAGTAGGGGATTTTGCATGGATTTGTCCCAAGATTACTGCTTGCTTCGTGATGAGTCAATGCATGTGTAAGTTTCTCTTTATTATATTAATGGTAATTAGTCTGATTTTGAAGATTAGGAGAAATGATTAGATACCTTTATTTTATTTCTTTACCTTTATATAGGAAAAGAAAATTTTGAGTGGATTTGTCATATAAATTGTGAAGGGATCAATCGATCGGCCCAATGCAATAGTCAACGCGTATGGGATTCTGCATGAATAATTATATGAAATTGTTATTAGCAATTCAAAAATCTCATTCTACATTCTAAACTTTTTACATTAGGAAAGAAAAATACAGGAGTGTAGAATGATATTTTTGGAGTGCTAATAACACTTCCCTAATTATATTTCTGATCAGTGGTTTCCTTATAATTAAAAAAAAAAGAAATAAAAACCGCTTTACTAAATTTATGGAGTAGGATTTTCTCCCCTTTAAGATCTCGTTTGATATTGTTTTTTTCACTCAAAATTGCTTCACTTTAAGAAGTAAAACAGTGTTTGATAGAAGTAAAATATCCTACTTATTTTAAAACAATGACCTCCATACAACAACTTTTAAAAGCAGCATGTATGTTGCTTTTAAAAGCTTCTTTGATAAAAAACAAAATTGAGCCTTTAATTAATATTTTTAATTTTGTAATACCTCATTAATTTTTTTAAAATGACATAATTTGCCTTCCACATACATTTTATCCTTAGAAAATAAAGTGACCGCTACGATCGACCACTATAAATACTAACCTTATACCACCTATGCCATTACCACCACCATTGTTGCCACCACCGCAACTGCCATCAGTGACTGCCACTACCACCATTGTTGCCATCACCGCCACCATCACCACCATAACTGCAATCACCACCATTGCCACCACTGCGACCACTAGCATTACCACCGCCCCTACCACCATTGTTACTTCTACACCCCAACAACCATATGCCCACTATTAGCACCACCACCATACCTCCACCATAATCACAATCGCCACCATTGCCACCACAACCACAACTACCACTATTGACGCTACCACCACCCCTAGCACCATTGTTACCTCTACACCCATAACCACCACATCCCACTATTAACACCGACCACCATACCTCCACATTGCTACTACCATCACCACCACCGCAACCAACACCACCATTACCACCATTTTTCCCACAACTGTTATGGTCTCCTCTCTCCTACTACTATTGTCATTGTATACAATTATATTACTTTTATGTATTAAAATTTACCAAATGCTTTTACATTGTTTTTCTTATTCACAACACTTTTAAAATACAGTTAACCAAACACTCAACTGCTTTATTTTATAGTTGATTATTCTTAAAGTACAGCAAAAGCAATTTTTTTGAAAAAACACAGCAATGCCAAACTAGCCCTAATAAATCCTTTATTCTTTGCTCCCTTCCATTCTCACTTTCCATTTTGTCTTTCTCTCTCTATAAAGAACTCAACATAAGATGTTGACGTGGCTTAATTGTGACTGATTAAATAAGAAGGGATAGGAAGGGAGAGAATCTTACTCCCAAGTTTCCAAGGGTGGAGTAAGGCAAATCAAAATATGCGTCCGTCAGAAATCCAACCATGAACTCAATAGCTCCGATCAAATTAAGCTGCTTAAACAAACCAGTGCTACCACATCCTGCTGTACCCAGTAAGGTAGGCAAAGTCTACAAACTTCGCTGAGATCGACCATACCATAAGTAATCACCCTTCCAAGAGGAAACAATATCTAATCCTATATATTCACTTAAATTCTCCCAATTTGATACAAATTTCATATTCTGAAGGGTCTCTCACTCGACTAGTATACTCACCCTCATCTAGGGCATAACTTTAGTAACACATATAGCACAATCTACACATACTCTTTGCTTATTATCTTGCCCACTGCTTAAGTCTTAATATTGCTTACTAACTTAACCTTTGGAGGCCATTTGGCCAGTATCACATCGATGCCCAAGGTCCGATTATGGTTGTTTGGTTTCTTCTAGGTGGTCAGACGTGCGTAGTTCCTCCGTCAATGGTGATGTGAGAATTTGATTCCAACAGTCTTTAAATTAAATTCAATAGACCTAACATTAGCAGCCTGCCCTAACCCTGGCGATGATAACCCTTCCCCTCTTCTATATCTCCACCTCCCTTTATCTTCCTCATCCAAGTAGATTAAATCACATTTTTGGGGCTATATTCATTTGATGTATCAATTTTGTTAAGGTTTTTGTTAATAAATAAAAAAAAATATTATGAAGCATCAACCTGCAGCCGCACTAGCCTACTCGTACCATCGAATCATCCACACTACACCAACATTGTTCTTCCACTGCACCTCTGCACATCTGCACCCCTGCACCACTCGCAAGACCCACGAGATCCCAACCCACAATCTGCTTGACTGAAACCCACTTGCTTATTCCCCACCACCACCGCGATTTGACCCACCACCAATCACTAGACTATCACCATCTGTCACCCGCTTGAAAGTCACGGAAGTCGCCGCTGCACCCCCGGACCAAGATCCTATCTTCATGAAATAACAGCAGCACAACCTGATGCCAAACTCGGTTTACCGCCACGAGTTCCATACCATTTTCGTCATTTCGTAGAATTTTTTGGTTGTTTGTACACGTGGCACAAATTTGACATCATATAAGTAAATATGGGGACCTATAGGCTATAGGGGACAACCCATCATTTAATGGTCAAATTAACAGATTAACTAATGAAGCTATGACATTGTAACAAGTTCGTAAGTTTACGTAGAGAAAATTGTAGCACCTCAACTTTAACCCAATTGGAGCAAATGTCCATTAACCCATCAAAACATACAGCTATGGTTCATTTTGTCAACTTCTTCAGAATTCCTTCCAACAAAACTCGTTTTGATGGATATGATGAAGTTGACAAAAGAAACCATAGAAGTACGTTTTAATGAGTTATGTGACCATTACTCTAATTGGATTAAAGTTGAGGGATAATTACTCCAATTGGATTACACTTAAGGGTCATTGCTCCAATTCAATTAAAATTAAGGGTCCATTGCTACAATTCTTCTCATTTGGTTTTCCATATCTGTCCCTTGATTGAGCCTCACGTGTGTGACACGTAACTCATTTTAACTGAAGTTCTAACGGAGTTGACAAAAAAGACCATAATTGCACATGTTAATGAGTTAAAGGGATCAATGATCGCAAATTTTTAGTTGAGGACCATTAATACAGTTGGGTTAAAGTTGAAAGACCATTACTATAATTTCCTCGTTTATGTATGACATCATAATGTTCAAAATATGAGGTATGAATTTGTTATGTGGGCTAAAGTTAATTTGATAAAATATAATTTAATTACAAAGTTGATTATTATTTAGTCAGACTGACCAGATTATTAGTTTATGATCGGTTTGGTAAGGTTGTCATAATCTGGAGTCTCGACCAAATGCTACCTGGGAAAAGTTGTTTATGAAGGAAAATTAGCTTTGCCAACAGGTATCATAACTTTCACAATTACTAGTAGGAAGTATTTTTGCTCACCATACACTTAATCATCTGCCACGTGTCATTTACCTAATTCTAATTAACTTTCACATTAAATGTTACTTTTTCAATTTTGTAAAAAATTAACCAAAGTTAAGTGAAATGACACACGTCAGATAATTAGGTGTATTGTGAGCATACAACATAATTTATGGTGGCAAACAAAAATGCTTTCAATTACCGTATGAAGTCTTGGTCATCAAAGGGAACTTTCTCAATTAACTTCTTTTTTACCATGCCTTAGCTAATCAAGTTTAAAGTAATCGTTTTCAAAACTTGTTATTATATTTGTTTATAGGAAGCGGATTAATGAAGGTTTCTAGTACATAAGTTACTTCTGTATTAATTTTTCGGAAAATGATAGGAAGACCATATTTTGTCGTAAAATCAAGTATATAATTGAATATGTTGATGCATTTTTTTTTTTTTTTTTTTTTTGGATTGAGTAAATGTGCAGGTTGAATACACTACAAGCCCCGCCCCAGCCTTCACAGACAAGTTGGTCGTGATGTACACTAAAAGGATATAACCGCAAGAGGAAGAAGTGCAAGATGACTATTTTGAAAACTAGATCCGCGTTAGCATCAATTGATTCCATAATTTTATGTCGAACCTTCTAAAACTAAACCTAGGGTTAAATCCTAAGAACTTAAAAAGAAAGGTCTAGTCATGTAGTCAGTCTGCAAGCCAAACGAACAAGGATGGGTGATATGAACACAGAATCAATATTACATTGTACTTCGCTTTCATTCGACATGAAGAAACAACATTTTCCAAGCATACATCTGCAGTCCCGAAAGAAGGGGAAGACACTGAATTCATGGCCCTCCCCACAACAATTACAACAATTTCATCATAAACTCACCTCCTCACCTTGCTCGCGAGCAATGGAAGCTGAGAGAATCCCAAGATCGCGATTTAGGAATGTCAATGCAGATTCACACTCAGAGATTATTCTTGTGACAGATGAGGGCTCGCCAGCAACTGAGTCAGACGATCCAACAGCAAGAGCTGCGTATGAGTCTCTAAGATTCCTCAAGTTCCCCAGGAACTGCAATAAATGTAAGAATTATAAGAAGAAAACACCTTGTTACAAAATTCATGGTCATACGAATGGTCTGGTTAAAATATGGTATTATTCAGTAATTTGAGCTACACTGCTCCATGCCCAAGTAATCCCACCTGGCATATTTAACTTCTAACCCAATTAGACCTACAGCAACACGAACACACTGACATACAAAAGGCAATGGGGGAAGTAATACCATGTTTGGGAGCAAGAGAGAATGGGAGAGAATCCCACCAGACAATTTTGGTTATGGTTCTCTCCTATTGTTCAGTTGAAGAACATGGATTTTCCTCGTCTGATGAAAAGAGAAGGGAAGCAAAGAAATCCAGAAATGTTTGAACTACACTACGTCCCTTTGCATAATGTACAAACATTTCGGTACCCATTTTGTTTTTTTAAGATCACAAGGTAAAAATAAATAACCAGACATTCAGTCTTCCCATTTTTTCTCCCCATGTTGGAGGATAATGCTTGACCGAGCTTGAGAAGAATGCTTTCCTAGCTTAAGGATATACTGCCTTTCCCCTTTCTTTCCTTCACTTTTTCTCCAAAACAAAAGGTAAAAGGTGAAGTCGACCAAGTGAGCACTGAGTACGTGCTACAAGAAAATGGCTACTCTTTTACTTAATTTTCCATGCTAACTTTACGGGCCACTATGGACGTTTGAACCAGGGACGGTCCGTGTAAACAAGTGGTGGATTAGCCACCACAGCATTTCCATATGGACAGCAAACACAAGGCATAAATGTGAAGGGAGAGAAGAGAAGGGACAGCATTAAATTTAGAAGATCAAGGCTTTCAGAATAAAAAGGCCAATGAAAAATGTGGGGATATGCAAAAGAACGTTCAATTGTTCACTCGGGCCAGCTTCAACTAAGGCCCATCATGCGTGCCCCACTGTGCTACCAAGATACTTATGTGTGATACTCCAAAAGAATAACCAAAGATCAAGATTACATGTAAAACCAAATGAACAATGATAAAAGACTATCCCCATGACACCGTCTGTAGAGAAGAAGCCAAATGTGGCATGTAGCGTACTTTGAACAATTTCAATCTAGACCCCTTCCAACCAACACACACCCTAGATACCTATGTTCATCACCTTAAATAAAAGAAAACACCTGTCCTTGTGACATTCAATAGTAAACGAAATTTAGTATAGATTGAATATTGATGAACTACAGTAGAGAGATACTTCACTGGTACATAATTACGTATAACAAGAAAATATGTCACTTTCTAGACAGGTAGTAACACCTGTTGAATTAGTAGAAAATGAGTTCCCCATGAGGTCTTAGTACTATATAAAAACCATCACTACAATAGCGGTATATGAACTAGTGAATTGGCATTCAGACTAATGTGCTATAAAAAAATGTATAGATTAGCAAAAGAGGTACCTTCAAAAGCATCTTGTATGCCTCCAACAATCGATTGGCAGCCGGCCCAAATCCATGGAGCTGGGGTACCTCCATCATATGTGTCCAAGGACGTATTTCCTACAAAAGGGACGACATTTCAAGGTTGCAGATAAGCATAGATACCTCATACACATGCACACAAAGCAAAGCAAAACAAATAACAAAAAGGTATTTTGGATTCAGGCACATCAATAAATGTCAATATTCCAACTGGAGTACTAGCTAAAGGGTGAACTTTTATACAAGCAAGGAGCTGAAACGGAAGCATAAATTTCTCCCACGCCAACCAAGCCAGATATGTGAATATGGAATCCACCAAAAAGCATAAAGTTCATCATGGTGCACATGCACCACCCGCGCCTCACTTTTTTTGGCAGATATAAAATTCTAAGTAACATGCCAAAATATTAAAAAGTGGTACAACAAACAGGAAAAGAAAAGAAAAAAAGGGACATCAGATTGTCAGAAGGCAGAGTATAAAAAGACAGAGCAGCTCCAACCTTAGTGTAAATCGTATTGAATGATTTTGCAGTTTCCAGAAAAGACTCTAAATGTGCACGCAATCTTGATTCCACCTCTGCATAATCCTCATCTGGGTTGTAAGCATGCTACATGCAATAGCACATAGAGTGAGAAAAAGAAGGAATTAACTGGGACAAGGAGAACTTTACAAATACATAAGATGTAGATTGACAACCCAAATTCGAGGGAGAACTCATTGCCAGAAGAAATATAGTTGATTTATAGGCATTGGGAAACATCATAAAAAACAGAAGAAAAAAAAATCCAAAATGCATACGACAATAAAGGAATGATAAAATACCATACTAAATTATATATATATTTTAAGAAGAACCCTACGAACATATAAATGAATCTTTCAGCAATCTTTGGCACTACAGAGGGCATTACTGTGCATCTGTTCTCTGCATATCAGCATGGGATAGGTGAAGCCCAAAGAGAAATGGAAAAGTAAGGAGGTGGTGTCTTTAGGTGTCAGAGGCAATCAGAGAAACTGAGAACTTTCATAAACACAATGATAGGGGGTAATGACAGTAGAATGGCTGTAAAAGAGAATCAGTAGTATACTTTTTTAAAAAGAAGAGTTTATTTTCTGGTTTAAGTTGGACGATTTAGTTATTATGCTGAAATAAACAATTGGCACAATTATATAGCACAAAGAGAGCTAGGTGAAGCTGATCAAATAGTTGAATAGTTCCAGGATACAAATCATAAGAAAATATAAGCAACTTTTGTAAAAGGCAAGAAGGTCTAAGTAAAGGAAGAGAACCTTTGAAGCCAAATCGTCAACCTTCTGTTGAAGACTTAAGAATATCTTTGATTGTTCTGAAAGCTTTTTCTCCAATTCAGAAACATCAGGCCTGCAAATGAACTTTGATTAAACAACAGGATGTTATTGTATCTAATGGAATAAGTTGTTCAAATTTACATGATGCGATCATCTCATTTAAGCATTTTATCCTAATTAATTGGGTTGGTTTTCAAAAAGGTTTCTTCTTTTTGACAAGAAAATTTCAGGGAAGCGGTTATTCTTTTTAATTCAGGGGAGTAGAAACAAAAATGAGGGCTTTTCTTTTTTTGTTAAAAAGTACAAGGATAGATTTTCAATGAAGCAATTATCTTTCATTGTGTTACTTCATGGGCAGTGTTGAAAAATAGATAGCCTTACAATGGATATATGGACTGAATCTGAACATCTGCAGGGAACAATTTGCACTCCTCGGAGAATATTTGAGCTTGTTTTTCAGCTATGGAATCAATTAGTTGTATGTCCTTTGCTACCTGCTCATCGGTACTGCAGAAATTACAGGTCTCAGCCTAAAATGATTTTCGAAATCAGAAAACAAATCACATGCTGTAGAAGATGTAAAAGTTATTTTATCAAACAATAACACCTTGCCAAGCCATGTAATACTTAGTACCATCCTACCTCCATTCTTGATTATCAGCATAAATACTCGCCTCCACAAGATCTACAATTAGACGAAGCATTTCAGTGCGATCTTCATAGCTTCCTCGCCCCTACAACAAAATTTATTTGCATTCAACAAAAGTGGAGAAAACTCACACAGTAAAGAGTTGCTACCCAAAGCACTTCAAATAAACAGCAATGAAAAAAGATTGACATTATTTACGGAGTATCAATTAATAAATTTTACTTAATGGAAACTCAACAGAAATATGAATATATTGATTCGACTCAGGATGCAATTGTCATAAAGATTGGTTGCCTAAGAAACCAACCAAACAATGACTTTCAAATGGGATATGAAATAAAAAGACAACACAAGTAAAAGTGCACTCAATTTGTAAAGCTTGCTAAAGAAAAAAAGAAATTTCCCATATCAGCAGAAAAAATACTCCTAAATCAACACAAATCCACAACTAACTTGGATGGCTTCTGTGTCAATAGTAGTCGTAATACCCAAAAACTTTGCAATCTCTGCCAAATCTGCAAAACAAAATAATATTTGTTATGAGAAACAATAAAAGAGAATATTGCATCAATGACCGAAAACAGGGAAAAAACAATCGTATATAATATCACATACTCAGAAACTTGGAATTTGGAAAGGAAAAAACAATCAACGCCAGATGGCTTTAGAAGAAGGATTAAACAAAAAGGAAGCAGCAAGAGAAGGATGATCCCCAAAGTTATCTTAAAAAGTCCCTAATGAGAGAATTTGGGTGCATACAGTACCAAGTTGGATAATTATAAATTCCCAAGCACAAGCAATATCCTATCCGTGCTTGCATCGTTAAGGTGACACTGAGTTGAGATTGTGCAATAATAGCTGCAGCAAGCATCCATCTTTTATATAGTAGGATTGATATGTATTCTTATCTTCGTACGCTAAATAGTCTTATTCTAGATTTGAGAGATTGGCGATTTTGCCATATCAGTTTGGCATGGCCATGTCGAACATATATGTAGTGCTGATACCAAAAGGTTGTTTTCTGTTAGTGTTCGGAAACTACTGCAGAAGTTCTTTGAAGTCATAACTTTTGTCAATCTTCATTATCATCACGAAAATTTAAGAAGTCTGCAGACGAGTTAAACAAAAATCACTGCCCACATTTTCGTTTATAATTAACATTACAACACATTAATAAACTTTAGATCAACGATACGATAAAATTCAAAAACCAATATAAAGTCTACATTTTCATCAAATTCTCAACAAATTCAGCATTCTACAAAAGACGGCTTACACTGGATTCGAGCGGTCTCTTCGTTGGCGTCCCCTTGAAGATTTTGTTGAGAGAATGGCGACTTGTCCCCCAACAAGCTGAAATCACACCACACAATCAGGGCAATCAAAATTGTTACACAGTGAGAACCAGAAAAGGTAACGACATGTGTGGTGTACCGGAAGAAGAGCCACTCGAGAAGGGCGTAGCGCTCCATGCCGGCGAAGAGGAGGGACTGAGCAGCCGCAGTGGCTCTAGGATAATTCAGCAGCGCCAGCTTCCTCTGTATCTCTTCCATTTGTCTTGCTGCCATTTTCGAATTCGAACACTAAATCAAACACTTGGACTGAGATCCGAAATCGTCACAAAAACTAAAAAATGTTTTGGTGAATTTTGAGGTTTTAGTTGGGGCGTTTGAATCAATCAACAATTTGAGATGTTAGCTTTTGATTTAATAAATTGCTTTTGAATTTTGTTTAAGGGGTTTTAGATCTAAGTCAAAAACATAGATGGTTTAATTAGCGAATGATGGGACTCTTCTTTTGCCACGGAATTCTCAGAACCAAAATGATTGGGGCAAGATAAACAAACTGAAAACACAATCATGAGGCCCAAAGCCCAATCTACTAAATCCACATGGGGAACGATTTCCAAACACTTAAGTTTTACATACTTTGTTAAGGCTCGTTTGGATGTACTTCTAAAATTACTGAAAGCGTTTTTAGAAAAAATATTTTTTGGTCCCAAAAGCACTTAAAGTGCTTCCTAGAAGAAGCATATAACTTGTGCTTCTTTCAAAAAGCATTTTAAGTGTTTTTTCATAATTTACTTGCATTTTTACTAAAAATTGGTTCCAAAAATATTTTCACCAAAGGCGTTTTCAGTCATGTCAAAAGCACATCCAAACGAGCTCTTAATTTATGTGTCTCGGTTCTTTAAGGGCTAATTTGATAATGTTGTACATACTTTAAAAAAAATGTTTCTGGCGTACAGTGAGAATAAACAGCTAAAGTTGTTAAGTGTTTGGTAAATCTTTTTTTGTAAAAGTGCTTTTAGTATAAAAAAAAAAAAAAAAAAAAAAAAAAAATGCAGTTTCTGAATGTTTGGTAAACTTTTATATAAATTGCTTTGATTATGTTAAATGATTGAAAATGATATAGTATTTAATGTGATATAATAATTGTCAAAAACAATAATGTAGCAGTAAAGATTGTAATTTTGTAAAGCATGTGGCGGTATACTTTGTCATTTAAAAAGTTCATTAAATGAGCACTGATTACTATGCTTTGAAAAAAAAAAAAATTTAGAAACATGGTAGACTTTGCTTCTGTATTTTTATGTTTATCTACTTTCATTGACAGCAATTTAAAAAAAACAAAAACACTTTTTTTATATTTTACCAAACACATTTAATGTTCCAAATTTTCTAATAAGCTACTTGTTTTTTAAAGCACTACAATCTCAAACCAACCCTAAATCAAGTGCTATTCACAAACCTATCTTTGATTTCCCCATATGCCCTTATTAATTTTTTTTGTCACTAATCTTCTTCAATTTATTCGATTTGACGGCTGAAAATTAAGACATGTATGTGTGAAGTAAAAAGAAGTGTGATGATAGCATTACTATTGATTTGTTCAACAAAAAAGTTCAAAATAAATGGAAGTATGTATGGTTAGAAAATAAATGTGTGAATATCACTTTTCATTTAATATGAAGAAGTGAAAGTAATTTTTGCACTTCTTTTTCACGCATGCACTCATTTATTTATATTTTTTAACCTTTGAATTGAATAAATTAAAACAAACTTAACAGACAAAAAACAAGAAACTGAGTGAAAAAATAAAAGGAATAAAAAAACAATTCATGTATGCACTAGTTAATAGGGAGGATGTCACATCCCGGCCCGGGGCGGATCACTTCCCGGGCCCGCTCCACCACCGTAGCACGATATTGTCCGCTTTGGGCCCCGACCACGTCCTCATGGTTTTGTTTCTGGGAACTCACACGAGAACTTCCCGATGGGTCACCCATCATGGGAGTGCTCTCGTGCGCTACTCGCTTAATTTCGGAGTTCTCATGGAACCCGAAGCCAGTGAGCTCCCAAAAGGCCTCGTGCTAGGTAGGGATGGGAATATACATTTAAGGATCACTCCCTTGGGCGATGTGGGATGTCACAATCCACCCCCCTTAGGGGCCCGACGTCCTCGTCGGCACACACGCGACCAGGGTTAGGCTCTGATACCAAATTGTCACATCTCGGCCCGGGGCAGATCACTTCCCGGGCCCGCTCCACCACCGTAGCACGATATTGTCTGCTTTGGGCCCCGACCACGCCCTCACGGTTTTGTTTCTGGGAACTCACACGAGAACTTCCCGATGGGTCACCCATCCTGGGAGTGCTCTCGTGCGCTACTCGCTTAACTTCGGAGTTCCCATGGAACCCGAAGCCAGTGAGCTCCCAAAAGGCCTCGTGCTAGGTAGGGATGTGAATATACATTTAAGGATCACTCCCCTGGACGATGTGGGATGTCACAGAGGATTCCCCATAAGGATCAAAACTTTGGTCAATTGCCTCTAAGGATATTTTTTTATGCAAAATGACTATAAGGAACAAAGATTTTTCTTTGAACTCTTCTACTATTATATCCTCATCATAGTGGGTTCTATAATGATGTTTACATTTTGTTTTGTTTGAGGTTCAAACTCATAATGCATGTCAGTGGAAATTAGTCTTGATTTGGTATTTAGGATTTCTTCTCTCAGGATTTCATTAGTTACATATCAATTGTTACAATTCTAAGACAAATTTTATATTGTTGTTGTATTGTGCTAATTCTAAATATTTCAAGCTGATGTTGCTCCATATCAATATCTTTTATTGGCTCAATAGTAATCTCTCTTTCTTCTATGAAATTTGGCTTTATTTTTTATCCTTTTTTTTTTCAATAATAATTTGTGTAAATTTGATAAAAAGAGTATCAATTGGATTTTATAGGGTGACTAATTATAAGTTGTTGCCATTTGGTTTTCAACAAGTGCAAGGATGCACTGGTGGCACTTCCCAAGTAGTGCCACCACAATCACAATCTACCAACAAAAGGTACAAATCACCAGCAAAGAGAGGCAAGCCATTGAAGCTTGAGTATGAAGGGAGTTTATAGTTTGGATGTCACTGCACAAATGGAAGAAGTAACCATTTTTGTTCTTTTTTTTTTTTTTTTTTTAATTTGAATCGTTGGATATTGATTATGCAGTTGAACATTTTTTTTTTTTTAACAAACGATATTATCTATACTAAAGGGTGAGGGAGTGGGCTAAACCTCATAATGGCCTAGCAATAATGTGGTTCAAATTCGTCTTTGGCGAAAATCGAACATAAGATCTCTCACTTACAAGTGAAGAGGCATACTACTAGACTGTAGTATTAAGTGGTTGCAGTTGAACATTTAAATATTGTGTTTAAGTTAGAGCCTAATGGAGTCACCATCGAGGTGGGTGGGGCACTTAATTTTAATCTTGATTTCAAATCTTTGTTGGGTCTTAGATGGTAAATTAAGGAGGCTATATAAACTTGGCATTCGTGTCGTGTTTTTCACATTTGTGTTGTTTTCGTGACATACCCGATAGTTTAACGGGTTGTGTCGCGTAACACTTGTTAAAGTAAACCGATAATATGACCTGATCCGAAATTGACTAGTTAATATTATTAGGTAATATGACTTGACCTGTTACCAGTTAAAGAAAGTATATTTTAAATCAATAAATAATAAAAATCTAAAAAATGAATTTGGTGAGTAGAATAAAGTGTAAACGATAATTTACGGTTAAATTAAAATATAAGGTTTATGGATTATGGCGTCGGATTTTGGAGTTGACCCCTTCACTAAAGTTGTAAAACTTGTCATTACACGAGTGATTGTTTTTTTTTTTTTTTTTTTTTTTTTACATTTTCCTACAATAATTATTATTAAATTTGGCACTCAAATAAAATATAGTATTCATGAGAGTTGGAGAGTTTCAAATATCTAAACAATATGTAATCATCGTCTAAGTGTAGAGGATCCAATGACAAGCATTTATATATTCTTTCACATTTTTCAGAGTTGCACATCAATGATTACAAATTTTATTTATTTTGAACTCCTTTAAAAAATACTATTCATGCTGGTTTGTATGGTTTTAAAAATTCAAATGACGATGTACGCATCCTCAAAACATAGAGGATGCATCACGAGTGTTTGCAAATTATCTTCACATTTTTCGCACATGTAAATTAATTATTAGAATTTTTTTTCAATGTGTTTGATATTTTTAAATTACTTGATATTTTTAATTTTAATGTGCTTTATAGTTTTTTAATCCCACTCTTTACCTATAGTATACTACATAGATAAATAAATAAAACTTAAATCTTTTAAATTTATACAGAATAATACAATAATACATATTTAATAAACAATATATACGAGTACACTATGACTCTTGTATTTTATAGTAAGTTTTTTTAGGAGTTTAAAAAATTAAAATCATCAAAATAAATTTTCTCTTAACATGTCGAAACGTGTTACCCACGTGTCACTCTTGTAAACCTGTTAAGGATCCGTTATTAATTGGTTCTTATCATTTGATCGGATAACGATCTGATTAATTATCGTATTGATCCGAAATCTATTATTTTCGTGTCGTTTATGTGTCTTGCTAACGAATCGTGTAATAAATTGACAAGTCTAAGGCCATATGTGGAAAGTAAATAATTAGTTTTACGACACATTGAATATTGTGTTTAAAACTGATAGTAGAGTACGTATGACAGTTGATGAAGAAGGAATGCAAATAAGAAAAGGCAAGTGAAAAAGGGAGGGGAAATTTAGGAATATAACCATTTTGAGAACCGTTTAATGAAATATGGCCTATATTTTTTAATTCTTACAAACCTAACCAAAATTGACGTTAAAAAGACTTAATTACCCGTATGTCAAAAGTCTCTCTTCTTCTCCTACCTCGGGTGTTTGTTTCTTTACTCTTCATCTCTATTCCAATTGTTGAAACACTACTACCACACTTCTCTTTACTCAGATTGCAATTGAACCAAGTGTTTACTATGTAAAACGCAGAATTGCTGGTTTTTGTGCTGATCTTAAATTTGTTGTTAGGTTTCTTGGGTAGCAGTGGAACATCGGAGTACATCTATCTCAAACGCCCACTCTTTGTAACCGACCTTCTGTGCTGGGTTTCTCGAATGTCACTCTTATTTTGTTTTTAATTATTTGACATTTACATTCCACTGGTCGGTCAAGAGTTAAACGCCGCCTCTTACATCCAACAAAATATCTTTCGCATATACCAAACTGAAAAGGAATTACAAAATCTACAACCAGAGGATTAGAAAAATCTCGTGTCCTCCTCAAATCTCCAAACCCTGCGTATTTATATGTACTTGCGGAATCACTGTCCTTCTGTCTCTCTCTCTCTCTCTCTCGCTCTCCACAACGGCACAACCACAACCAATTGCCACAACACCAAATGCTTACCTTGAATCTCAGTTGTCCTTCTTCCCCTGTCATTTTCTCCAAATCGCTCCATCAACTCCCCCCTATTAATGCCTCCTCCTCCCCCTCCTCATCACTGCTCACCAGAATCCAAACGCACTCATATCCTCTGCCCCAAGAACCCACCTCTTCGAAACCCCAAACATCCTCCAATTTCTCTAAATTCTCAAGCTTTACCAGAATCCATGGCTACCCATTTGGAATTTCTTCAAAAGAAACAAAACCCATGTGCCAGATTCGAGATTTGAGCTCAAAGATCAGCCATTTGAGCAAAATCTGTGGATTCCCACCTGGGTTTGGAACGAAACCCAAATCCCAAATCCCCAAAGCTGCTTCTGAATCTAATCCAGGAGGTGAAACGGAAGCCGCAGTCTCAAAGCCCAAGGTCACCACCGTCCAGCTCGCGCTTATTTTTGGGCTCTGGTACTTCCAAAACATTGTCTTCAACATCTACAACAAGAAGGTACTGAATGTCTTTCCATTTCCATGGCTTCTCGCATCTTTTCAGCTCTTTGCTGGGTCTGTTTGGATGTTCATTCTCTGGTCTTTGAAGCTCCAACCCCGCCCGAAAATTTCAAAACCTTTCATCGTTGCACTCCTTGGACCTGCATTGTTCCACACTATAGGTCACATTTCAGCATGTGTCTCGTTCTCTAAGGTGGCTGTTTCTTTCACCCACGTAATCAAATCCTCGGAGCCTGTTTTCTCAGTAGTGTTTTCGTCGTTCCTAGGAGATTCGTACCCGTTACAGGTCTGGCTCTCAATTCTCCCTATTGTAATGGGTTGTGCTCTAGCTGCTATCACTGAGGTGTCATTCAATGTGCAAGGCCTTTGGGGTGCTTTGATTAGCAATGTCGGGTTTGTGTTGAGGAACATTTACTCGAAACGTAGTTTACAGAACTTCAAGGAAGTAGATGGGTTGAATTTGTATGGTTGGATCAGTATAATTTCGTTCTTCTATCTGTTTCCCGCCGCTATTTTCGTTGAAGGGTCTCAATGGGCTCAAGGATATCACAATGCTCTTGCAGCTGTGGGAAAACCATCCACATTGTACATATGGGTGTTGTTATCCGGAGTGTTTTACCATCTCTATAACCAATCATCGTATCAAGCACTTGACGAAATTAGTCCCTTGACCTTTTCAGTTGGGAACACAATGAAGAGGGTGGTGGTAATCGTATCGACTGTGTTAGTGTTCAGAAATCCAGTCAGACCTCTTAATGCACTTGGCTCCGCCGTTGCAATATTTGGGACTTTCTTGTATTCGCAGGCAACAGCTAAAAAGAAAAAGGAAGATGAAAAGAAGGATTGAATATAATTTTACTTGGTCTGGTAAAATTTGTGATTTTGCTTTGGTTTATTGTACAGCTATCAAGTTTTAATAATGGCTCAGGTTTTTATATCATCATTCCTTCCCTTTGATTTCATACTTGCATCCATGTGTGTTATTGTTGAATGTATGCTAGGATTGATGAGGCCTTTATTCTACCTGCTTGTTGGGCGTGAGGTTTTTGTTCGAAATTCGAATGATTTAGTTTTGGTGTTTATTTGAGCCTAGAGAGACCTACGAAGTTGATTGCAGAGCTTTGCCTTTTGGTTAAGCTTACACGTATGGAGAAGGCCATTTTATAGTTAAGTTTCAGGTGCATGTTGTCTGGTTTTATAGTTACGCGGCACCTGAGACTATGAAGGTTTGGGGAACATGGATTACTTGTAAGATAGTAGTTTATAGTGACACGATGAAAACCTACGCTTTAGTAAAATTTTAAGTAAAGCAAAGAAACAAGGCTGGCTATAGATGAACCGAAAATTCCAAGGAAGATATGGAGCCCCAAATTCATCTTTCGCATTGAGTAGACCAAATTCACATGTTGTCATTTGCATGCTCGATGAACTTTACTTTTCTTCTTGTTCTTTTGCTTCTAGTTCTGAGACCGTAAGCGCTGCTTCATCTTTTTAGTTGCAACGTTTAAACTTGTTTGTCCATTTTTCTGTCATATGCAATGCAACGACCACACTATTTTGTTACGTTCCACCGCTGATCTTTGTAGAGGTATGTTGATACTGCTACCTTGATCTCTTGCTACTCTTGATTCAAGACAAGAAAGATTTGCATACAGTTTCATCTGCATTCAAAATAATGTAGAAAGATTTGCTGAAAGTCGAAAATATTTGCCTCTTGATTATGCTTACGTTAACCTCCCCAAGTATAATTCGTTGATTGCCAGGATGCGATTGTTTATGTATGAAGCACTTATTCGTCTCACTAGAGGAGGAGAAACTAGCAACTTTTACCAAAGTAATCTCATAAAACCTAAATGGTCAACAATCAAAAGGCCTTGATTAATAGCATTGGTCAGTTGTTCATGTTGATATCGAGATATTGCAAACGTGTAAGGTTTTCCAACCTAGTTGGGAATTTGGCTACCAAAAGATACACTGGATAGATCGACATATCTTATACGGGCCTGGTTGGGATTATATTTGAGTAGCAAGTTTGTTCAGCTCAAAAAACTGTTTTTGAGCCACCGAGCACCGACTGAGATATGGAACTTGGCTCCCATTGAAGTAGAGGTATCAAACCGGCACGGCACGAGCACGGTGCGGGTACTGTATTGTGGTACTGTAGGGACGACAAAACTAAACAAAAACCAGCAGCGGGGTCTTATTGCTGCCTTGGCAAACACAAGAAATTCACTTCAACAAAAAATGGGGATACATACGTTTCGTCTACAAACTCAATTCATGTCTGACTGGTGATGAATGGCTCCCCACTATTCCATCTCTCTCTCACGTACACACATCTGGTTGTTGAATAAACCAAATCAAAATGTTTGACCTAAAGAAAAAAAAAAAAGCCAAATCAAAATGTGTTGCTCTATTATTTGTACGCTTTCAATTTTTTGTTTTCGTCACTTTGTAAATTCGTATGTCATTTCGTCTCAATCACGTTACAAAAAAATGTACACTAACATGCAAATTACAACCTGAGACAATAGGTGCCAATAAAACCAAATTTTCTATTGTTTAAGTGGGAATGTATTGACTTGACTTAGTAAGTGCGTACAATGAAGAAGTGCAAATTTGAGATGTAAAAGTCCAATTTACGGACTTATTTTTAATGTTGTGTCACAAGCTTCATAAATTCCACTACTAAGCTGATCATGCAACAATATTGTCCCCTAAGGCCATCTTCAAGGGTTTGGCCATATTTTTTTCATCTTCCATTGTGCAGAGATTATATTTTGTTCCTCTCAATATATTATTACTTCTACCATCCCTATAACCAATCGTTGTATCAAGCACTTGACGAAATTAGCCCCTTGACCTTTTCAGTTGGGGATACAATGAAGAGGGTGGTGGTAATCGTATCGACTGTGTTAGTGTTCAGAAATCCAATTAGACCTCTTTATGCTCTTGGATCTGCTTGCGTCCGTGTGTGATATTGGTGAATGTATGCTAGGATTGCTGAGGCCTTTATTCTACCTGTTCACTTGTTACCCGCTTGTTGGGTGTGAAGTTTTGTTCGAAATTCGAATGATTTAGTTTTGATGTTTGTTTAAGCCTAGAGAGACCTAGGAAGTTGAGTAAAGATTTTTCCTTTTGGTTTTAACCTTTCACATATGGAGAAGGTCATTTCATAGTTACGCAGCGCTTGAGAGTCTGAGAGAGTCTGAGACTATGAAGGTTTGGGAGAACATGGATTACTGGTACCGTAGTGGTTTACCGTTCTTATCCTTCTTGAGCTTCCTTAATTACCTTGTAAGAAGAAGCTACAACGTGTAGAATATTGGCAACCGATGAGTAGTATGTACACCCTGATTCATATTTTATTTTGTAGCGACACGATGAAACCCTACACTTCAGTAAAATATTAAGTGAAGCAAAGAAACAAGGCTGGCTAGCCCCAAATTTTTCTTTCACTTTGAGTAGACCAAATTCACATGTTATCGAGTTTCTGTCACGTTAATCTCTGTTTGTCATTTTCATGCTCGATGAACTTTACTTCTCTTCGTTTTCTTTTGCTTCTGGTTCTGAGACTGTAAGCGCTGCTTCATCATTTCAGTTGCTACGTTTAAACTTGTATGTCCATTGTTTTGTCATACGCAATGACCATACTATTTTGTTAAGTTCCACTTCAGATCTTCGTAGAGGTGTATTGATACCGCTTCCTTGATCTGTTGCAACTCTTGAACATGCTTGCCTGCGGCATCCTCTTTTATCAGATTCACAAGTTAAAGACCATAGTTTGGTCAGGTATGGGGATTGACAACCTTGAAAGCAAATAAGCTGACCGGAATAACTTCAGACCGTTTAGGCACAATGTTTATTGCTTCAACAATGTAGTTCCTACCCCTGCAGGACCAAGAAAAATTAATGTCTAAATCTGTGATGTTGTTCTTGGCGCGTGGCGGGTGTGTACCATTCATTTTTTTTTCTTCTGCAACAGAAATCAGGAACAAAGGCACATTTTAAATAACTTGCATTCAAAATAAACCTCAAAATCTCCAGCATAATAATGAAGGAGCAACAATACATTCAGGTTAACCTCCCCAAAGTATAATTCATCAATTGCCATGACGCGATTGTTTATGTATGAAGCACTTATTCGTCACACTGGAGGAGGAGAAACTAGCAACTTTTACCAAAGTAATCTCATAAAAACTAAAATGGTGAACAATAAAATTGCCTCGATTAATAGCATTGGTATAGTTGTTCATGTCGAGGTCAAGATATTGCAACCGTGTAAGGTTTCCAACCTAGTTGGGAATTTGACTACCAAAAGATACGCCAGATAGATCGAGATATCTTATATGGACCTGTTTGGTATTTGAGTACCAAAGTTTTTTCAACTCAAAAAACTGTTTTTGCGCCACCGAGCACCAACTGAGATATGGAACTTGGCTCCCATTGAAGTAGAGGTGTCAAACCGGCACGGCACGAGCACGGTGCCGGTACTGTAGGGACGACAAAACTTAATAAAAACCAGCAGTGGCGTCTTATTGCTACCTTAGCAAAGACAAGAAATTCACTTCAAAACATGGGGATATATATGTTTCGTGTTCTACTCTATTATTTGCATGTTTTCACTATTTTGTTTTTGTCACTTTTCAATTTGTATGTCATTTCGTCTCAATCACGTTACAAAAAAAATGTACATTAATATGCAAATTACAAGTTGAGACAATAGGTGTCAATAAAACCAAAATTTCTACTGTTTAAGTGGAAATGTATTGACTTGGCTTAATGAGAGCGTACAATTAAGAGGTGCAAATTTGAGATGCAAAAGTCAAATTTATGGACTTGTTTTTAGTGTTGTGTCACAAGATTCTTAAGCTCCACTACTAAAGTGGTCATGCAACGATACTGTCCCCTAAAGCCATCTCCAATGGTTTGCCCATACTTTAAGGAATAGTGCAAAGCTATAATTTTTCAACTTCAATGGTTTAGGGATTACATTTTGTTCTCCTTAATATTTTATTGCTTTTTAGCATAAATATTATGTTACAAAACTCACTCATCAACTATTATTTGTTGTTTAAATTACTAATTTATACCTATTTAAATATAATTTTTGGAACATATTTATTTTATAAAGAAAAAGTATATCAAAAATATCTATCTTTAGAGATAAATATTTCGAATATGACAGGTGTAAAATTGAGAACTATAGCAAAACACTTTTGGTTTAAAAATCTGTTTTTACGTTTTCAAAGTAGAAAAAAATCTTGGCCTTTGGATTTAAACAGCCATGTCATCATGTGGACAAAAAGCCACGAGTGCATTATAAAACATGCAAACCGCACCACATGATTGCTGCCATATCACTTCATGGGCCTGAATTTTTTTGTGTAGAGTTTTTTGACAAGTTCATACCGTTCAACTGACCTGATGTCTCAAAATGCATAAAAAAACCTGAGGAATGAATTCTGAAGATCACATAATCCACTACCGTGGCAATACTGTCCATTTGTGACGAGTTGGGAGATTTTCTGTGACTATCACAATTCTTGGTTTGAAGGACTACGTTGTCCCCCAGGGATTCTTGACTTTGACGTAACTGAAAGAGGATGACACCGATTTATTAAACCTCTAAGTTGTCTTTGTTTAGTCCTTACTTATGTTTAATAATTTAGGAGACTGTGTAGTTCCGTCATTTGATTTAAGATTGTATCTTTTCATTCTATTTTTTCATTTCTTTTTTCTCTCAGAAGTTGAGCAGTTGCTGGGAAAAAAAAGAAAGAGCTGTTACCGCTGATTAGCTATTTGATTGCTTCTCCAGCCAACAGTAGACAAGAATGTTTAGGCTTTCAAACCTTGGTTAAATATATTGAGTAGGATGTCAAAAAGAAAAAGAAAATCTCAATCTGTTGAACAGCAGTTGAACTCCTGTAAATCACGGTAGCTTATGGCATAAAACCAGTTTATAAGGTTTGGGGCTAGCTCAAGCGATGAGGGGGTAGGAAAAATGATTAGGAACTTGGGATTAGGATAGATGATGAATTCGACCTGGACAAATATAACCCGGTTCTTACAGTTATGTTTTTGTTGTTTATATGCTCTGTAATTTGAACTTTGAAGCATGCGTGAAAGAATACATAAAGATAAAAAGGACACAACAAAAACAGAAGGGTGAAAGATGGTTAGAACCCATCTACAAAAATTTCTTAACGTTCTTCCTGACATCTTACCTTCTACTATGTTACAGGTAATCTCTTTATCTTCCCAGTCTGAGTTACAAGCATATACACATTGCTTACATCTATGTTTTCATATCTTGGACTCTCTTTGAAATCCTACATATCTTTGAGCTCTTCCCGAAGTTAACATGATATGAAATGCCACGCGTCTATGAGCTTTTCCTGAACTTACCATTTATAAAAACAGGCGAATTTGAAGCTAAGAGGAGGTTTGTAAGGAGGATTGTGTGACTTGCGTCTTAGTCCTGTTCCTCTCAAAACGATTATAAGCAGTCCTTGTTCGTAGGAATAGTAATAAGCTTGAAGCTAACCCTACTATTGAAATACAGCCCCACCATATGAATGTCTGCCTATAGCATGAGCTTCCCATGCACAATGTTGCTTCCTTTAACAAGCTCACCGGGGTTGTTGAGCTTCCATCATTGGAATCATACACCAAAGCTGCAAGAAGGCCGTATAGGAGTGAGCCAATTGGGATATTGGTGATGAGGATGTTGTGGTTTACGCCAGCACTGTTTGGGCCGAAAAGCTCTGATGTAACAGACACAGCTGCAGAGAACACAAAGCCGGAGCTTATCCCGATCAAGCCGGTTCCAGCACGCAGCATTGCCTCACTGCCTGATGTGGCAAGCAGAATGAAGGCAATTGGTGTTGGCATCAGAGCAACTAGTAGCCATCCAGTCCTAGCAAAATAAACCTTGCTGCATTAGCAAGACGCAGGTTAGTTTTTAATGCATCTGGTTTTTTTCTCATTCTCCAATTGATAAAAGCATTAGTTTTTTTAGATACATACTCACGCAGGAAATCTGGTGCAGCTGAGAGCAAACGGCCAAAGAAGGAGCATGAAGAATATAGTGTGACAAGAGAACTAGTCAGGGAACTGTATCCAAGTGATTGTGAAATCTGGCCAAGATTGTTGCTGTAGACCAACCCAATAGTTCCCCCACAAAAGTATGCAGCATAGTATAGCCAAAAATCCCACCGACGTACAAGCAGCCTAGCTGAGTGCTCTTCACCTAGCACTGTCAACCTATCTTTTTCCATCACCTTCCCAAAACATGCGAAACACCCAAAAAAGCGTTCCTTGTCTACCAGCCCATACGAATTGGAGTTCGTGGAATTTGTGGCATTTGTGGCCTTCGTGGCATTAGCATTTTCACTTACATCAATGAGTTCCTTATGAAGCTCAAAATCATCAGTGTCAACCAGATTGAAGGTTGACGAGTTTTCAGAATGTAGGCTTGAGGGGAAGTTCCTATGAGCCCACTCACGCGCGTATGCCATGCCGGGCAGACACAGAGGTAGGATTAGGAGACAAATCGCACCAACTAAGAGTATCCGAGCTCTTGACACATCAGAGGATAGTGAGTTAAGGAGGAGGAGATATAGACCTGTGACCACAGCTAGGATGTTTAGGCAAAGAAAAATCATGGAGTCATGACGAGTGGCCTCAGCAGGAAGTGATTGAACTTTGGGCTGACGGAGCACAGGGATGAGTGCTAAGCCGGATGTGAAGAGAGGAACTAGAGCATTAAGGAAGAGGTAGATGGTATCGTCGCTCGGGTTAATTGCATTGGCAGTGAGGGTGTAGAGGGCGGCACTTACCCCATTGAAACTGACTGTGAGAGACAACGCAAGTGCCCGGTTGGCTTGGAAGTGTCTGATGCATAGAACATAGCAGACTGTGTTGAACCAGCAGATGCTGCATCCAGCCAACAAGCATAGAAGGAATACCTGCCAAGCCAAAATACTTAACATTAATCATCTGGTTAGTTGTTTTTCGATCCTCAATCTTCCCTTGGTTTTTATTTTGTTCTCAATTGTTTTTTGCTACTTTTTCATTAATAGGTTCTTATGAAGTGATGATCACTTGTCCTAACTTGTATTGTGTCCTTATTCTTAATTCTTTGAAGCTTTTTGTCTTATTTATTCAAAGAAATAAACCTTGCTAGAGATTTGCAGCATAAGTAGTTAAGAGCGTTTATTCTTGCATTTGAAGCCATGTGTACTATTCAAATCAATATTGGTTCTTTGGAAAGATAAAAAAACACAAACCAACCTACCTTAGTTTAACAGAGTAAGAAGTTGATTTATGGAAGGTTAAGAGCGTTTATTCCTGCACCTGACGTCACATGTACTAATACTTCGTGACTGGGTATTTAGAAAAGAAACAAAAACAAACCTACCTAAGTTTAAGAAAACAAATAGTTTATTTATGAAAGGTTAATTTAGTGTATGGTAATTTTTTATTCTGTTTTTTATTTTTTACCACAGTAAATTAATTTTTTTACAGAGCTCAGTATTGTCTAGGTAAAGGTGGATGACTCCCATGCCCTCATAAACGAAGGGGATATTTGATATAAAATTATAAATCTCGGGAAAAGAAAATGGATTTACTCTAACATTATCCTTTTTTCTATCTATTTTTGGATCTTCGTCACTGACTTGTATGTTTCTGGTGTTAATATAATATTAGCTTTACTAATACATTAAATTTGTCCTTTTGAGAACTGACATATTTAGGTCCACACCCTTTTTATTTTCGTTTTTTGAATTACGATTGTATAATTATCAAGGACGGAAATTTTGGCATAGCCACACAATGCACCAATAAGAATAATGTGATGTTATACAAGCCATTAACGAGAATTAAATTTAGAACATCTCACTTTTAAGTAACGAAAAATATTACTAAATCGAAGTACTAGATGACCTACAACTTTTATTTTAATGGTATTTTTTTCTCTGTGCTGAAAAAAACCAAAACAAAAAAGAGAGGGAAAAAATTCATCATCTCCTGGTTTCTAGTTTTTTTGGGGGCTTAGGGTTTCTAGTTTATGCATCATTAAATGTTTTGGATTTTTCTTTTGAAAAGTGGTAGATGGAGTCCTAACCTACACATCAGCCTGATGCTTTTGTGGTTGTGGTAGTTATTGTGTGGAGCCGTGGAGGTTAGGAGTTCACCAATTTTAGGGCAAACTTCCCCTTGACTTTGCCAAGAAAATACAACAACTAAACAAGAAAAGAAAAACAAGAAAAAGAAAACCTACTCCAACAAAATTAGAAATGAAATATTAAACAAGGGTCGCGATTTTCACTCCCGTTTCTCTTCTTGAACTCGTTTTTATGTTTATATCCATAGATTCTTCGTTGATTTAAACAAAGAAAATGAAAATGCAAGAATCATAGAATTTCGATAAAAGAATTAAAAGAAAGAAAGATGAGAAGTGACTAACCATAACATAAGGCAGATAGATGAGTCTTTGAATGACAAACCATTGGAGGCCATAACCGAACAAACCCATGAAGGCAGCCATGAACATAACAACCCACAAGGGAAAATACATGAGAGAAACCCCGGAACACCAACCCAATGCCTTCCCCATATCCGAGGCCACCGATAGATAGTTGAGCTGCACCTGAGAAATCCCCAGCACAGATTTCAGGTCAGAAGAATAGGATGCGAAATCAAAGTTCGTCCCTGTGAACGCCTGTATCCATGTCGCCGCCACGAGTATCATCCATTTTCTCGATTGCCCAACCATTCTTTCTCGGACCCCGAAATCTTTGATTTCTAATTCAAATTGTTCTTTGAATCAGAAACCAAATCCGCATAAGACGTAGAAAAAACAAAATGGGTTTGTGGGGTTTGAGGGAGAAAGAAGGGGTTTTGGAGGTAGGTTTTGTTCTGGGTTAGGATTGGATTGGTTTGATGTTTTGTTATGGTGGTGTAACTATATTTGGCAACCGCTATGTTTGTACATGGTGGTGTTTGTTGGCGCCCTCTTTTTATATGCATCAGTTTCTGTTTGTACAATATATATATATATATACACACACACACACATATATATATATGTGCATGTGTGTGTATATGTATGTAAAGAATCAGATAATGCAGTAATATTTCTGTGAAAGGAAAGGGTTATTTGGATATTTGTTACGTGCTGGTGGGTGAAAATTGCTTGTGCGTTAAGATATTGATTTGTTGAGCCTTGTTTTGAGGAGTTTATATTATATGTAAAAGGTGGTTAGTAGTTCAAACTTGCAAGCATATTATTGCTGGACTCGGACTGGGAGCCTGGGATATTTATTAGTTAATTTAATGTGATTTTTGATCAAAAAGTCTTTGACTTTTGCTCGGGGAGTTTTTTCTTAGACCGTGTTGAAATTCTCGACAAGAATATTTACCAATATATCTTGTCAAATGATATGTTTTGTTAGATTAGATGTTAGATTAGTCATTGATGGGTTCGAACTCACGCCATCATGCAAGGATCCAATACCTGCCTTCCAAATTTGCTTAGGGATCTTAAACTCCTCTGTTTTATTGGTTATGGGCATCAATACATTCTAAAATGATTTATAAAGGATCTTATGGTTGAATTACTCCTTTTCCTTTTGAATTTATAAAGGGAAGCTTATGACCTGGATCGTTGGACTCAAGATTTTCAAGTATTTTGATGCAAGAATTTGATCTCCAACGTATGATACTCTTAACGCATCTGCCATCCAAGGCGAAAAGCCCGGTTTCGAAGTTCAAATGGTGGTATCCGATGAGCCACTGTACTGAACACTTGGAGGAATAATACCAAGAAGCAAAATGGCAAGATTTAGTTGTATTTCGTCGAATTTTCTATTATTTATTGATGTGGCACACATAAGGTTCTACAAGTCTAATTATGTGGTGACATATACCAACCGAATAGCCATCAAACTAAGTGTAGAGATGTGCGTCACTAAATAGGTGATAGAGCCATATATGATAATTAAAAATTGGCTTATTTGTACTAATGGTTCATGAACTTTACCTCTTGTTTAATTTTAGTCAATGAACTTTCATATTAGTTTCTTTAGTCCTCGAACTTAACATTGTGTTGTATCATTGATCATTTTCACTAACGCCTTTATTCCCGTTAAATTTAGGGGTATATTAGGGATTTCAATTTAAAAATTAAAAACAATAAAAGAAGCTAAAAAACAAATGAAAATTTATAAACTAATATCTAAAACTTAAAACAAAGAGCATTTTGAACTATAAAAATACAAAATGAAAATGGTTGGACTTTAACAATTTGTAAATATTAGGCAATGTGATTTCAAAGTTGGTAAGAGCTCAAACTGTGGCTAGACTTAAGCAAGTAACAAATCACATAATAAACTTCGAAAAAAAAAAAATCCTATGAATTTTCATACACACAAAAAAATAAAGAGATAAATTTTTTTTACGATCCTTTCCTATTCTCATTTTTAACAAAAAAATAGGCGGCATTAGCGAAAATAACCAATAGTATAACACATTATTAAGTTTGAAGACTAGAAAAACTAGTATAAGAGTTGAGGACTAAAATTAAATTAGGAGTAAAGTTTAGGAATCACTGCTACAACTAAGCTTTAAGATTTAGTATAACACGTTATTCATATACACATTTTTACATTTTATATGCCTTTGATAATTTTTATCAATTAAAATTCTTATATTCGTTTGATTCGACAATCGAAAATCGAAAATTAAGAATAGTGTGAGAACTAAAATCGGTTTGTGAAAAGCATTATGCTTTAATTGCAACGTTGAAAGAAATGTTAACATCCATCTCTTCGCCCTTCCCTCTTTGGCGTTGATTAGAGAAATTATATTAAAAAATAAAATTAAAAAATAATAAAAACAAGAGAAATCAGGACAAAAGAATCAAACACCACCTCAGTATAACCATTTGTCCTTCACGGAGACGACGACCAGCCGCAGCCGCAGCCGCCGGCGCTTCCGCAACCGCCCAATTGTACTGAATAACAATATTCTTCTTCTTCTTCTCTCCGCAGTCAGTCAGTCTCAGTAGCCCCTCTTCACTGGAAAGCTCGAAAGACAGGAAAAAGAGAAGATGGAGATAGAGTTGGAGCCGAGGGTGAAACCTCTGGAATACAAAGTCAAGGCAATGTCACGTGAGTCGCCGTCCCAGAAGGCCGGTCACGTGCTCGACGCCGACCTCCGCTCCCACTGGTCCACCGCCACCAACACCAAGGAGTGGATTCTTCTCGAACTCAACGTACCTCCTCTCCTTCTCCCTCCCCTTCAATTCTAACCCTAACCCTAATTTAAATTATTTAATATATTTTGTTGTTCACTTAATTTTGATTTAGTTTAAGTTAATTTTGATTTAGTTTAAGTTTTGTCTTCTGGGTTTTGGTAGGAACCTTGCTTGCTATCGCACATACGAATTTACAACAAGTCTGTGCTGGAATGGGAGATTTCTGTTGGCTTACGCTACAAGGTCAGTGTGCTGCTTGGTTTGTTGGTTTTGTGGCATGGTAAAGTTCACTTCTTTGTCTAATTTGACCTGTGACATTGTTTGGGGCTCAAGTTTTGTTTCATTGATATGCGCTTTAGCTATGTGATGTCTAATGTAAGCAGTGAGCAATTGCACATGAACTTCGCATCGATGGATTGATATGATTTAGGAATACTGGGAAGTGGGAACTACTGATAGAGCATTCGTAATCAGTTAGCATGTTTTTGGTGCATTCGGTGCCAAGTTGTTCGCTTCTGTCGCTCTTATTCTGTTTCATTTTTGAACAGCCAGAGACGTTTGTAAAAGTTCGCCCACGTTGTGAAGCACCACGACGCGACATGATATATCCAATGAACTATACTCCCTGCCGTTACGTGCGAATTTCTTGTTTGAGGGGAAATCCTATATCTATTTTCTTCATACAGGTATGATATGGGAATTATTTCTGCTACACTATTGGTTAAATCTCCCTTAGAAGATTAATAATCCCGATGAATTTGTTTTGCGATAAATTTCATTTTATCAAGCTCTGAGTTATTGCCCCCAATGCCACAACACCTCTTCTACAAAATAATGTCCATACCCAACCTTGGTACCGACCACTTTTAACCCATAAGACCAAATCAAATGGTTCTGGACAATAATACATCAAAATTCGATAGCTCCTGCACATAAATTTCTTTTGCTTGCGTACTCAGAACATAGAGAATTTCTCTCGTGGTTAGTTTCTTTTTAAAATTTGACTCCTTGTTCAATGCTATTGTGCAGCCGACCCCACTTAGTGGGATAAGGCTTCTTTGTTGTTGTTCTTCTTGTTGTTTTTGTTCAATGCTATTGTGCAGCCAACCCCACTTAGTGGGATAAGGCTTCTTTGTTGTTCTTCTTCTTGTTTTTGTTCAATGCTATTGTGATTCAACATGATTCTTTAGTAAAATATGTGTCTTCTTTTAATAAAAAGGCTTTGTACATGGAGAAATTTCACCTCAATCTCTTAAAAGTCCTATCTTTTCCACAGTTTTGAATATATATATATATATATATATATATATATTCGTGGATTTATTTCCTGCGTAAATCCCATAATTTGATTATCAATCACATCTTGCCTCAGACGTTTTGGCACTGAAATTTCTAATATTTCTACCTTTTCAGCTTATTGGGGTTTCAGTGGCTGGCCTGGAGCCAGAGTTTCAACCTGTGGTTAACCATCTGTTGCCATCTATTATATCTCACAAACAAGATACTCAGGATATGCATCTTCAGGTGGATCCAACTGTGCTATCTATAATGCTTACTGTCTACCATGTTCTTGTATTTTCAAATCTTTCTGTCTTCTGATGCCCACTAGTTTGTAGTTGCTTAAAGACATGACAAGTCGGTTGGTTGTGTTCCTTCCCCAACTTGAGGTATATACATGTTTTTCTCAAACTAGTATATATTTTCTTTTCCTTCTGCGTTAGTCCCTATTTTTCTTACTGTTTTTCCCCTTATCTTCTTTTTTTTTCTTCTCTTTTTTCTATTGCATTGATGGTCTTTTTTAATGCAATATTTTTTTTTTTTTTTATCCAAATTGTGCAGGCAGACCTTAACAGTTTTGTGGATTCTGCTGAATCTAACTTACGCTTTCTTGCTATGCTTGCTGGTCCTTTCTATCCAATACTTAATCTTGGGAATGAAAGGCATGTACCTCCTTAACATCTTTCACGCATGCTATTTCAAAGTTTGCATAGTCGTTATAGATGATGTGTATACTCTAGCTGTTATGGATCTTTCAATTCAATTGCTTGAATTTTTCTGAGCACAAAATGATTATTTAGAATGTTTTAACTTAAAAAAATTCCTTGGGTATGCTCTATCTAGAGCATTCACTTTTCATAAATTAATGTGTAGAAAGGTTCTTAAGGGATAATTTATGTTTGATAAGAAAAGGTTCATAAGGGACAATTGATTACATGTTTGAAAATTGGTTATTGGAAGTAGGCTTCCAAGTGGGCATTCTGTGTGAAGGTTGTTTTGGGCAGATAGGCTGGGATTTTATGGGCAAGAAGTGTAAGAAGTTTAGGTTTGTAAGTGTAAGGATATCAAATGATGTCATTAGAAGATTATTGTTTGGAGGTTTAACTGGTAACCAAAGGAATTTATTGGGTGCTGTTATTGTGCTAAAATTAAGCCTGCCAGTAGTAGTCCACTAGTGTAGTCCAAGAGCTTTTGTTTGAGATTTTTGGGTTGATACCCTGAACGAGAGGATTGGGGTTTGTTAATTATGATAAGTCTTAGAAAATGGCTTTGAAGGTCTAGCACTGAATTTGAAAGAGTTCCCCAAATAAGCGCATGTTGACGGCTTCTTGAATTTGCTATGCATGTATTAGTTCGTAAGGTTAAATGCTGCTCTAGCATTACCAGAGTGGAGATCTTTTTGCAGGTGAAATGCCAATCTTTCTTCATATGCTGGGACTACCTTGAGTTTGGTCCCTTAGTTCATGTAGTGGTCTAAACCTTTTATTATGTTAAGTTATCAACTTAACTCTTAAAGTGAGCTAACATTATTGGAAATCATGCATTACTTTACTCCCTCCAATAATGCATTTCTTTAATCCAAAGAATTAGCAGACCTCATAAGGTGCAATAACTAAGCACTTTACCCCTTTTTTCTGTTCCAATACCTAGTTAGGCATATGCTCATCATAATTGATTTACAATGGTGCAACAAGTCTTGTCTTACCATATGAGTCATCTAAAAGCTGCACTAAACCATTGCACATCAGTTGCCTATATCGACAAAGACCAGTTTTTGGAACTACGCATGTGAAACATGCCATTAAGTTTTCGGTTAGCCATAAATTTGTTTTTGTTCTATAAAGTTGGCCTTTCAGTCATCATTGCTCCTGTACATCTCTCATTTTTGCACGCTTTCCCATTTTGGTCTCTTAGCTATGCCAATGTACTAAAAGTTGCTTGTATTGATAATGTAGGACAGCTGCAAAGTCTTTGGGCAATATCTCAGATTCTGAAGTTTCTAAAAATAGCCAGCCGTCATCATCCCTAACTGTGTCTTCTAATTTTGAGGTTGCTTTTGTTTTTTTTCTTATGTCATTTTTCTCATTTCCTTTTTTGTTTGACTAGACATGCATAACTTAGTGGGATAAGGCTTTTTTTGTTGTTGTTTTAGACATGCATAACTATCCTCAAATGTTCCCCCTCTGGACTGTGGGAAGGGGTGGCATGCCTCTACATATTTGATTTGTTTGACTTACAACTTTATTGGAATCATTTCATATTTATATATTCATATGTATAGGTAATATTGAGTAAAGTTTTTTTAACTCTTGAGTTTTGTACTGTCCAAATACAGCGGACAAGAAAAAACAATATCTTGTGATTTTATGTGTTCCTTCATGTAAATTATACATAAAGTAACTCAATAATATGCTTTTACTTTTGTTTCATAAATTATGTTAAATAGGTTTTTAATATCTTAATCTCTTTTATAGAGTTATATTTTTACTTATTTTTATCACCGAATTTCTTGTTGTTCTTGATCCTTTTTTTCTTTCTGTTTCTTGCCATAGCCTGCTGCATTATATTCTGGAACTTCTCATTATTTGTTTTCTTAGATAACTGTATAAGCCCTCTTGCTCCTTTTATCATATGCAGCCACGGAGATCACGCAGCACTTTACCTTTTGTCCTATCGACATCCAGTTCTATAGTATTCAGGGCAGATGCAATTTTTCTGCTGTTGAGAAAGGCATATAAAGATTCTGATCTAGGAATCGTTTGCAGAATGGTAATGCATTGGTCTCTGCAGTTTTGCCTTTTGGTGGTCATTGACAAGCTTTCAATTTTACTACATCTGCTTTTCATCTCAGGCTGCAAGAATTTTACATAAGCTTATAGAGCCTGTTCCAGCACATGAAGGATCGGCATCTCCTCGTGAAGTGACATCTGAAGATGAAGCAGCAAAGTCTGAAATAACTAATCCTGCTCCTTTAGTTGATTACTCAAACTTGTTTGGGGAAGAATTCCAGTTGCCGGATGATCATTGGGACTCAAGCTCTCTTAACATCTTGGATATAGGAGCAGTGGAGGAAGGGATTTTACATGTTCTTTATGCGTGTGCGTCACAGGTTGATTACAGCATTTGGAACATAATAATCAATACGCATCTTCTGCTATTCTGATGTCTGATTTGTTTTGCTGCTATTTGGATCCATCTGCTTACAATTTAATCTGTGGTATTTTTCAGCCTCTTCTCTGCAGCAAATTAGCTGATAGGACTTCTGACTTCTGGTCTGCGTTACCGCTAGTTCAAGCGTTACTTCCAGGTTGATTATCACACCTAATCGCTCTTCCTTGCATTGTCATGTCATGTCAAATGTTTTGAAAGGCTCGCCTTAGGGCGTGCCTAGGCATCCTCTGAGGCTTGGCGTGAGGGTTGCCACCTCTGTTTTGAGGAAGTGGGTGGAAGGCGTCGCCGGAGCCTCCTAGGCGCGCTTCAGGGTTTTTTTTATTTTATTTTTTAATGTTTTTTTTCACTCCCAAACCCAAATTTTGGGTAGGTTTTAACTGCCTCATACCTCTTCCTTGCACTATCGTCTCTCGGCCTTTTTTTCTGTTTTTTATTTTTTTATATAATGGATGTGTGCGCTGTCTGTGTGCATTGTTATATGTGTGCTCATTGTGCTTTTCACCCTCTATTTATATATATATATATATATAATATAATATATGTATATATATGCGTGTATATATATTTATAATATATGTGTGTGCTCAGGGTGATTATTGATTAATAATCTTCTTTTTTTTAATATAATATATGTGTACGCACAGTGTATATATTAAAAAATTTAGGTCCCATGACACCTAGGCCGGGCTATCCCTCGGACGCCTCACCCACGCCTCACGCTTTTAATACATTGCTGTCATACAGAAGTTCTTAAAATTTATTGTTCCACTCTCATCCTTAAAATTTGGTTGATGGTGGTTTAAGTTTGGTTGTAATGTTTTTTGGGCAAAAAGTTAAATTGTAATTTCTGTTTTGTACTTTGGCTGTTTTAACTTTATAGTTTGAAAAGTTAATTCGGACTTAAATTGAGAATGTAAAAGGTATGGGACCAAATAGAAACAGTAGTCAATTGAAAAGTTGAACTGTATATGAAGTTATGAACATGATGTGATTCCTAACAGTATATTTGTTGTTTTTCATATAGCCAAAAGTTCAGCATATGTAAAATGTCATATCCATTATTTACTCAAATATATTGGAGCGTTTGATCAACTTGTTTCACATGTTCTTTGCATTTTACAGCACTTCGTCCCTCTGTTAGTCGACCTTCCGACATTGTTGATGACAGTTTCTCTCCATGGAAACAACCAATTGTGCAACAAGCCCTCTCTCAGGTTAACATTAATGTTAATGCAAATTATTCATTTCAGCTGGTATTTATGATTTTGGTTTTTTGTCTGTGTGATCATAATAAGTCTGATCATGGCGTTATTATTGCAGATTGTAGCAACATCGTCCTCATCATTATACCGTCCACTTCTTCATGCCTGTGCTGGCTATTTATCTTCATATTCACCATCACATGTTAGTTACTCTGTTCATTCTTATTATCCTGCTCAGAATACTATCCTCTCTTTATATGATATGTAAGAAATAAGAATGATATAATTTTTCTATACATTTAAGAAATGACCGTTGAGATGATTTCATCAACTACAATTTCGTTGATTGAATGACAGTCTTTTGATGCGGAAAAAGATGATATTGTTTTGTTCAAATTGTGTCAATGTTAAAAAAAATAATAATTTGAAGTTACGTGTGAGAATGTTAGATATTTCGTTGATACTTACTCTCATATTAGTACATAACCCATAAATATAAGTTCTAATATGCACAAACTAATACAATATAGTTTGAAGCATTATTTATCAACAAATCTATTGTTCTCATCTGGGAACAATCTGTGTTGACCTATTTTGTTTTGCAGGCTAAGGCTGCATGTGTTTTAATTGATCTGTGTTGTGGTGTGCTAGCACCTTGGCTAGGTCAAGTTGTTGCAAAGGTTTGTGAGAGGCAGATTTCTTTTGTGTAACTTTCTATAGTGTGGTTGAATTTTCCCTTCTTTTCAAACTTTTTCTCTTTGGTGTGAATTCTAAGCATCCAATTTTCACTTCAATACAGGTTGATCTGGCTGTAGAGCTTCTAGAGGACCTTTTGGGTGTAATTCAGGTATCCTTGTCAGTTATGTGAGCTGGAAATGTTAATGGTATAATGTTCTTATAAATCAAACTTTGTATAACTGCCAGTGCCAACTGGGCAGCTGTTAAAGTCTCTTTGTTTTTGTACATAGTTGGGATTAAATGGTTCCTGGTTTCAAAATTCAAATATATAATAGAACTTCATCCATGATAGAGTACTAGGTTTACATAACTACGAATGTTATTTACCTTTTGATAGCTAGCTTTTGTTTTCAATATGTAAAACACTGCTGTTGCTTTTGTTTTAGGGTGCTCGCCATTCTCTGCCTTGTGCTCGTGCTGCCTTAAAATACTTCATTCTGGCTCTCTCTGGTCATTTGGATGATATGCTAGGAAAGTATAAGGTATGGCAATGTGTTTTTGTTTTCTTTTCATCATGATTGGTGGTTTAAATTTGATCTGTTTGTGGAGTTAAAAGAATATTTCTAATAGCTTCTTTATGCTGTACTTTCAATGTTTTCAGGAAGTCAAGCACAGGATACTCTTTCTTGTGGAGATGCTAGAGCCTTTCCTTGATCCTGCTGTAGGCAGATTGAAGGGGAAAATAGCCTTTGGAGATCTATCTTCTGCATATCCAGAAAAGCAGGAAGAGAATTGTGTTATTGCCCTCAATGTTATTCGTACGGCAGTGCAGAAACCAGCAGTTCTCCCTTCGTTGGAATCTGAATGGAGGCGTGGAACAGTTGCTCCTAGGTAATAATACATGTGCCTGTCATAAGGTTTTTACTTTTTATTTTTTTATTTTTTTATTTTTTATTTTTTATTTTTACTTTTTATAATTACTTGGGTTAAATGGGACTGGGGGATATTTTTAATTTTTAACGCTATTATGACTTGTTGGCTTTACCTACCGAACTCTCATTTTAATTCGAATTCAGCTTGCCCAAATGTATATGAATTTCCATATGGATCTGAGGAAAAAAAATAACGGATCTTCTATTTATGGTTATCACAGTTCAAGCTTCTATTTACTGTTATCAGACCTCGAATATACAAGTTAATGTTATCCTGTTGTTTCATGCATATCACTTTTCATTTAGTGAAATCTTTAGTGTTTCAAATTAACATTATTGTTTTTTCCCCTGCAAATAAATTTTATTGCGATATATTGGTTTTGGTGATCGAAATACAATTCTTGATGCAGTGTGTTACTCTCGGTATTGGAACCTCACATGCAGTTACCTCCTGAAATCGATCTTCGTACATCTCCTGCCTCCAAACCACTGCAACCTGAATTTTCATCTAGTTTATCCCATTCTTCAGTTTCTCACCATGGGGTAGCATCTTCAAAATCAAACAGCCACGATGAATTTGATGGGAAGACAGATGTTTCTGATACAGCTGTAAAAATTGACATTTCTGAAGACGTCAATCTTCTTTTTTCTCCTCCAGAACTACACAACATTGTACTGACAAATATATCCAGTGGTCCCAATGAGAACAGCTCTGTCTCTAAGCATGGGGATGGTGGATCTGAACCAAAACATGTTGGGAAAAATTTTCCCCACCAGTTTCAAACTGACTTAAAACTAGATTCTGGTTTCTCAGCGGAATATTTCAACGTGCAGGCCGATTATTTTCAACTTATAAGCTATCAAGACTGCGAGCTCAGGGCTTCTGAATTCCGTCGTTTGGCCTTAGATTTGCATTCACAGAATGAGATTACTGTTGAGAGTCATGATGCTGCTATAGATGCTTTGCTCTTGGCAGCAGAGTGCTATGTCAATCCATTTTTTATGATGTCTTTCAGAGGCAGTCCAAAGTTAATGAAGGAAATAAACACTAATGGGACTAGGACTCCACAAAATCAAGAAATGGGGGTGCAAATGCTCGCTGAAAAGTCTAAGAGTGAATTAGAAACCATAGCTCTTCTTGAAAGGAAAAGAGACAAAACTGTTCTTCAAATTCTGCTTGAGGCTGCAGAGTTAGACAGGAAATATCGAGAACAAGTTTCAGATGCAGGTATTAGTCCGTACTGCACTGCAGGATTTGATGAACAAGTCATTATGGTGTCTGCCCTTGATGTACAATCTGCAGATGCTATCACCTTGGTTCGACAAAATCAAGCTTTGTTGTGCTGCTTTCTGGTCCAACGATTGCAAAGGGAGCAGCACTCAATGCATGAAATTCTTATGCAGTGCATGATATTTTTGTTGAATTCTGCTACCAAG
Source organism: Pyrus x bretschneideri (assembly GCF_019419815.1). Taxonomy (NCBI): domain Eukaryota; kingdom Viridiplantae; phylum Streptophyta; class Magnoliopsida; order Rosales; family Rosaceae; genus Pyrus; species Pyrus x bretschneideri. Next base: position 376,105 of record NW_025999546.1, on the reverse strand, counting down.
CTATGCTGTGCTCCAGAACATGTGATTGACATTGCATTAGGATCTGCTGAGCACTTAAATGGGATGCTCAGATCCCTGTATTACCAGTTCAAAGATGGCAATCTGCGGTTGGAGCCGGAAACAATACATGGGATACAACGACGGTGGATACTTCTTCAAAGATTGGTAATTTCTTCAAGTGGTGGTGATGAGGAAGCAGACTTTGCAATCAATAAAAGTTGTTTTCGTTATGGAAATCTGATTCCACCTTCAGCCTGGATGCAGAGGATATCTACGTTTTCCAGATCCACATCCCCTCTTGTTCGATTTCTTGGTTGGATGGCAGTATCTCGTAATGCAAGACAGTACATGAATGATCAGCTTTTTCTTGCTTCGGATCTACCACAGCTGACGTACTTATTATCTGTATTTTCAGATGAACTTTCTTTAGTGGATAATGTTGTCAATCGAAAATATGAAGAATCAGGAGGCAACATTGTTTCTGCATCCATTAAAGGATTTAAAATTGATGATCAGCAACATCGGGACCAATCTTTTCGTGTCATCTATCCTTACCTCTCTAAGTTCTTTCCCAATATGAAAAAGCAATTTGAAGCTTTTGGAGAAACCATTTTGGAGGCTGTTGCACTGCAGTTGAGGTCCCTTTCTTCGAGTATGGTGCCTGATATTTTGTGTTGGTTCTCTGAGTTGTGTTCATGGCCATTTCTTTATACAGAGCAGCTTTCCGCACGAAACAGTAATGACAATTTGAAAGGTTATGTTTCAAAGAATGCCAAAGCAATCATCCTTTATACACTTGAAGCCATCATAACTGAGCACATGGAGGCAATGGTGCCTGAGATACCTAGAGTGGTGCAAGTGCTGGCATCCCTTTGTAGGGCATCTTACTGCGATGTATCATTTCTAGACTCTGTATTGCGTTTGTTGAAACCAATTATCTCGTATTCTTTATGTAAGGTGTGCGATGAGGAAAGGTCATTGGTTGATGATTCATGTGTTAATTTTGAGTCCTTATGCTTTGATGAGCTTTTCAATGACATCAAGCAGGCAGCAAATGAAGATAATTCTACAGAAAAAGTGTACAACAGAGGATTGACAATTTTCATTTTGGCGTCTGTCTTTCCTGATTTATCTGGTCAGAGTAGGAGGGAAATGCTGCAGTCCCTGATTTTTTGGGCCGATTTTACTGCCTTTGAGCCAACTTCTTCTTTCCACAATTACCTTTGTGCATTCCAGAGTGTTCTGGAAAGTTGCAAACTTCTGTTAGTTCAGACTTTACGATTCTTTGGTGCCATCCCACTGGAGCTGCCCACTGATGTATCAATTGGTAGTAGTTTGGAGTCACATTCGTGGTTCGTCAATGATGTCTACCCAAGCGCTGGTCAAGATAAGGTTTCTGAGAAGTTGAATGGTAATAATGTTGATGCTGATATTGCGAACAAAAGGGTCTATCATTTATTTCCCACGGAGATAGAAGAATTCTCAAAACACTTGGAGGTTCTCATTGATAAGCTTTACTCAACGACTGAGCTGTGTTGGAATCTTCATCATCAACTTTCTAAGAAGATTACTATTATAGCAACAGAGTGTCTTATGTACTCAAGATGCTTGACATCAATTGCAAAAAGAGTCAACAACGCTCAAGAAAATGACTCTGAAATTTCTTTCCCATCTACTTCAGCTGACCAGTTCCTTGATCATTGGAGGTATGGCTTAGAAGTAATTTCTGAGACCATTCTGACCCTTCAGAAAAACAGCTGCTGGGAAGTTGCATCTGTCATGCTTGATTGCCTACTTGCTGTGCCCCATAAGTTTGCCCTTAATAGTGTGATTGGGTCCATCTGTTCTGCAATAAAGAACAGTTCTTGCGATGCACCGAAAATTGCTTGGCGATTGCAAAGTGATAAATGGTTATTGATTATGCTTACTAGAGGTGTCCATTCCCTCAAGGAATGTGAGGTTCCTCTTGTTGATTTGTTCTGTACAATGCTGGGTCATCCTGAACCTGAGCAACGATCTATAGCGCTTAAGCTCTTGGGAAAGCTTGCTGGCCAAGATTTGAGTGGGGCAAGTGACCTTCAATCTTCCATGCTCTACAAAAATTTAGTTTCACCTGGTTTAGTTACATCTGTTCCCGAGTCAATAATCTCTCATTTGGTTTCAAGTACATGGGATCTGGTGGTTGTGCTGGCATCATCTGATGCATCATTACTTGTAAGGACTCGTGCGATGGCACTTCTTGTAGATTATATCCCATTTGCTGAGCGACGTCTGTTACAGTCATTTCTTGCGGCAACTGATAGTATTCATGGTTTGGGAGAGCTTTCCCGTTCTAGTTGTGAGGGCCCATCGCTGAGGCTTTCATTAGCACTGATTGCTGGTGCTTGTCTATACTGTCCAGATGAAGATATCTCTCTGATTCCTCAAAATGTTTGGAAGAATATTGAGACTCTAGCATTGTCAAAAACTGGTATCCACCTGCCACAATCTCTCTACTTTTTTTAATATCATCCCGGAGGTGTTTGGAGTGATTTTTTGTCTTTCCTTTTTACATTATGTATTTTATTTAATTTTTATCTTTAATTTCCTTTTGCTCCATCATTAGATGGCAGGTCTGGGGGTGTCGAGAAAAGGGCTTGCCAAGTCTTGTGTAGATTAAGAAATGAAGGGGATGAAGCTAAAGAGGTAGGTAATGGGAAAGTCTTGTTTATTGTTGTCACAGAAACATCTCAAAAACTTGGACTACCTGACCAACATTTTCCTTGGACATGGTTTTGTTTTATCAGTGATTTAAAATTATATTCATTTATTGAGTGAACCTCATTTTACATGTAAGGTACTGAGAGAAGTGTTATCTTCAAGCTCTTCAAAACAATTTGACCCAGATTTTGAAAGTACTCGTGAGTCTGTTCTTCAGGTAAGGAACATTTTAGAGATGATATGGTAAAATATAATTGACTTGCGCATAGTGATTGTTTGATGTTATTGTAATTTTGTTTGTATTGAAAAATCTTTGTTTGATCCCGTCCTCCAGAAAAGCTTAATCTAATAGGACGCATAAAAGATCCTGTAAAGGTTAAGTTCTTCTTGAGTAGTCATAAATATTTACTGTTTCAAGTACATCCAGAAATTTTACATCATAACCAAAATGCTGTACTATTCATTTATGGTTGTTGGAATTTAATAAAGCTAGGATTGCTTGTTAGAGGTCCTTGTCTTTCTTATCAAACAGAGCTGCAATGGGGTTGCATTCTGGTTTCATTACAAATGCATAGCATTTCATATCTATGTGTTGGTGGTATACTTGATCTTGTAGGATGTGTTGTTGTACTGATTTTTACTCATATTTTTGCTGTAAGTGTTTTGCTTTTTTTATCAATTTTAGGTTTGACTATCTTTGTTCTTGCAACCACTTTGAGCTTTAAAATCCTAAGCATATACTTTCAAACAGCAGTTGTATCTGTTATGGGTATCTATCCATACATCTCAAATGCTATCTGATAGGCATCCATCTGATATTTACTAAACATATTTGGCATTATCTCTTTACTTTGATAATGCTGGAGCACTTGAAACACATATGGGTTATTTTTGTCCTCAAATTAAGAAAAATAGGTCTTAGAATAAGAGGCTCAGTTGACCTACAGCCTTTACATCTTGTGAAAGCTAATAATAATTGTAATTTATCACAGGTCCTTGCCAGTTTAACTTCTGCAACATCGTACTTCAACATTTTCTCAAACAAAATTGACCAAGAAGTCATGGTGAGCCTTTATTAGAATAGATGCCTTTGTTATGTTGCAAACTTATAGATGTGGTTACATTATCTGTATATGTCATAGGAACTAGAGGAGGCTGAATTGGAATTGGATATTCTTCAGAAAGAACATGCATTACAAGAATCACCTAACGATTCTAAAGATGCACACCGGATTCCTTCTTTAAGCTGTAATTCTTTCATTCCCTAGATTTTCCGTTACTTTTTATTGCCTGTTTGAGAACTGTCATGCTCAATTTTTTTTTTCTTCGGAAATAGTTAACTTTCTGTTTTTCAGCTCCTCTGAAAGATGATGCACGGCTTCAGCAAATCAAGGATTGCATTCATTCCTTGTAAGTGATACAAATATTCTTGGTAGGCTCAGTTATTAGTAAAACTCACTGGAATGAGCAATCTTCACAACTTTTATTTTTGTCCAAAACATCAGCGAAATATCTAGATTTGAGGCATACCAGCACAGAAATGGAAGGATTCCAAAATCTGAATTTGGGCCAGCTCCGTGATATTATGTTTTATCTTAGATTTGTTTTTCCTCATCTTTTTTTTTCCCTTTCTTGAGAAACCCAACTACCAGCCAACAAATGTGCACCAACAAATGAGCACATGACATACCCAAGTCTAATTACCACTTACAACTCGTGCGCTGCTGAGATCCTCTTTAACCTCTATAGAATCACTATGAAGTGTACAGAAAATGGTTACTTTTGAGTTGCTATTGGCTGGTAACACAGACTAGTTTGCTCATTCAGGAGTCTTCGAGTTTACCTTTTATGCTCAGATTTTCAGTGCCTACTTTTTCTTGTTATTAACCTTTAGTAAAACTAACTGTCAAGTACTTCTACAAGGCCTTTTTGCCGAAACAAATGAGGCTCTTCTCCTAACAAAGGATCTACTAGCTCAAAGTTTGGTTGTCAAGATATTCTGAGTCAGTTTTTGAAATTCTTCAACAGGTGCCATTTGACCTAATCTTTAAGGCACCCAACTTTGATGGACGATGAGCACCAAATTTTAGAACAATCAAATCTTTTACACATAACAGCTAGTAAATCAGAAATAATCTTATACCAATTCTTCAACTATCGTCCCTTGGTTTTGGGAAGGTTTTCAGTTTCTTTGGCTGGGTGCTTGTTAGACTTCAAATTCATTTTTTATGGTCTTTGCTATCAGAGAAAAGTCCAGGCTACGTGAAGACATAGTCGCCCGCAGGCAGAAAAAACTTCTCATGAGACGTGACCGGCAGAAGTATTTGGAGGAGGCAGCTTTACGAGAAGCTGAGCTACTTCAAGAACTTGACAGGTGTTGCTTCCTGTCATCTTGTGTTATATTGTAGTTATTGCATGTTCGCTGTTACTACAACTAACATATGGACTAAATGTACCAGGGAGAGAGCAGCTGAAGTTGAAAAGGATATCGAGAGGCAGAGATTGCTAGAAATTGAGCGTGCAAAAACGAGGGAGCTGCGACAAAACCTCGAGATGGAGAAAGAAAGGCAAACACAGGTAATGCCCTAGCACCATTCAGTACTATGTTGATATGTGATAAAAACCCCTTCATTACTATCTTGATCTGTGAAATTTCAGTCAACATTTTTTTGGCTCTTTTGATATGCGATAAAAATCCTTTCAGTAAAACTGGCATCAGAAATGCTGTTACTCTTTGGGCTGTCTGTTGGATAATTGGCAGACTGGTAAATTCACGTGAAAAATTTGTTAGACCATTGTTCATGGTGGTCCTTGACTCTTAGTTCTATGTTGGCTTGAAAGTATCCCTTGTATTCTTATTACTTGTCTCATTAATTTGACCAAAGGACCATGAGGGCCAGGACGACTTGGACCTATAACTTTTTCTGCTATACCATACCCGATTAAATTATTAACTGATATACATTGGGTGATCATGCTTTCCCCTCCACTCCATATATTTACTGATCTATACACTGGAGTTTTCTATTAGTGCTTGCATTCCTCCATTTTTTCCCACCTTTACCTATCTTTACATGTTAGATGTGTCTATGTAGAGTCCTTTGGACAGGATGTTTTTTAGGTTTTAAGTCTCAAACTTTGGGTTCGGCCAATGCTGAAGCTTTAAAGCGCCACCCTAATCCTGTCAATAAATGAAATCAAGGTTGAATGAAATTGAGTATTACGTATGATTCTCTCCTCGTCTGTCATTCAAGAAAGAATAGACGCCTTGCAGAGAGAATCTTTGAATCTATTTGTGCATATGTATATAGCTGTGTATGTAGGCATGAACAAACTCGAGAATGAATTGAGTAAGATCTTTCGAAAGCATCCCTTGGAAATAAATGACTCAAATGAGAATCCATCCACTCTGTTTTTTATCTTAGGTTTCAAATTCTATTTTTAGAGAGCTGATAATTTGGCATCACTGGAAGTATCTGGTCATTCCAGTTTTCTGCCATTTGCAAGTCCTCTGATAAACATCATTTTTTGATAAATTTGTTAACATGGTGAGGGAACGGTCTTATGATTCAAGTTTGTTATATTGATTAAAAGGTGGAAGCACAATATTTGAAAGTAATAGGCCTTTTACTGAAGCAGTTTCTATAGCCTCTTGTTTGTGGGCTTTAGATATGTTTACATATAGTACTTTGGCTAAAAAAGGTTACATGCTAATATCTCGATACTTTCCATTTGGCAGAGAGAGCTTCAGCGTGAACTAGAACAGGCTGAAGCAGGAGTACGACCATCACGACGCGACTTCTCCTCTACTTACAGCAGGTGAGACTTCTATGCCATTTGTGGGACTGGTTTACGATCCTAAACTTTCATCCATGAATAGCTAGCGTATGTTAAAATATTTATTTAGCCAATGTAAAGGTGGAGGGCATGCCACTGAAAGTTTGAATAAAATATGAATTTTCTGTGTAGCTATCCTAAGTTGCATCTGTGGCGAATATCGGACATGGTTACTTTCTTTAATTTCTATAATTACCTCCAATTAGTTTTTTGAACTGGCATGTGTTCATTTGTGCTGTTTTCCTTGGTTTATTGTTGTGCATACATGTTTTGCTGCATCTTTTTTATATTCTGCATTTACTTCAGTTTAGACTCAGTTTGGTATTATTGATTTGCAGTCGGCCCCGAGATAGGTATCGTGAAAGAGAAAATGGAAGAGCGGGTAGTGACGGTAGCACAAGATCAAGTACCGGAAACTTGCAGCTCGAAACTTCAACTACCAGTTCTTCCATGGGGACCATGCCAACTGTGGTTCTGTCTGGGTCCCGGCAATTTTCAAGCCAGCCTACGATTTTACAATCACGTGATCGTCTGGATGATGGCGGCAGTGGTTATGAAGAAAATCTGGATGGAAGCAAGGACTCTGGTGACACGGGTAGTGTTGGAGATCCGGACTCGGTATCAGCATTTGACGGACAACCTGGTGGATATGGGTCAGGTCAGAGGCATGGTTCTAGGGGGAGCAAATCCAGGCAGGTAGTGGAGCGGAGGGAACGCGATGGTAGACGAGAAGGAAAATGGGAAAGGAAACATTTATGACTAACGGTTTCAGAATGAGTAAAATTGGGTTCTAGGCTACGATGCTCGAGCGTATGTACAGAAAGACGTGCAATGTACTAGGTCGTACTGTGATCTCCCTCAGGAAAAAACCATTACAAAGAGATTCTGAACACAGATTTTGAAAGGATGCTCTCGATTGGAGTCCCGACATGGTTGCTTGATGTGGTGGTAAAAACGGTGAAATTCTGATGAGGCCTTGTGTAACATTCCTGTACCTTAATTTGAAAACTTGTATTTTGTGTTTAGTGTCTTGCATATTTCGACAGAAATCATCTCAGCTCAGAATATGGAAAAATATTTCCTTTCTATAATTTAGAGACGCAGATGGCTAATCGGATGTGCTCTCTTGTATGCGCTTGAGTTCGATTTCACACACATCCCTGCCACTTTAACAGTGGCTCCTCAATCCATGAATTAACGAGCGAAAACATTTGCATCGTGTTGCTCCCATGAACACGAGAAAGACCTGAAAAGCTCACTTAGGGTTGTAATATCCCCCACAGACGGCCATCCAATTTGATTCGAAGCAGTCCTCTTCGGCGTTCATGTCTGTCACTTACCCCTTTCGCAACCATTTTCAAAAGGACAGCGAAATACGAGTTCATATGCAAACAGTAAGCCCTCTTTTGCTGCCGGAATCGTTCTGGCACTAATAAAGACTTGAATTTGTTTTGGACATCCAACCATACACTCCCCTTTCTCATTTCTTGTAACAGCTCGCACTGCCCTCGTCGCTCTACCCTCTCTGAACCACCCCACCGACGTTTAACTTTGTACACTCGGAGGAGGAGGCAACCATTTGGCAGCTGACATAATAGGAACAGGAATTGTAGGATGCGTTTCATTGATCACCTTGAAATCTCCCAGCAGTCTCTCTGCCTCAGCCAACAGTCATCACCTTCGAATTTGCGTTATTGAAAAAAAGAGTCATTCCCCTCTGCCAGAGAGCCCAACACAGATGCAGATAAATCCAATTCCTCCCCAGTAGAAGCCTGTACTACCGCATTCCGAAGCTCCGTGCAGGAAAGCCGTCCACCAGTCCTGACGTTGCTCCAAGATTTTGCAATAAAAAGTTTGTTTTTATTCGAAGGAAAGTAGGTATTTATCGACTCGGAGGTTGATCATGGTTATGGTTACATGAGGACTAAGAAACAATTGAATCTCACACAAACGTTGGGAAGAGTTCACTCCACGGTGTTTAACCATCAAATGCCATTAGTTAGCATTGGTAAACCAGATGGAGCATTCCTCCATGCTGCATTATTGACAACATTTCGTAACACTGTTCAGTTTCACACATATCGTGATGTTGATCTAATGGCTACTGGGGACCAATCAGGATGCATTGCTTTGAGTAGAGCACAATGCCTGAGACTTGAGGAGTCGACAGCGATGTTCCTGAGTACTTGGCATATATATCCCCCAGCCGCGTAGATGCCAAGAGGAGAAAATGCAGCTAAGATGCATTTTGAAGGTTTATGTGAAGGTGATGGCAAATGCCTACACGGTATATGCCAAGAGGAGAAATCACAGAACTTAATATCAAGCTCAGCTCTTGTAAAACTGAGAAGCCTGACTAACAGATATGCACACTACAATCTTTGCATTATTGAACCCGAGAGTTATGAGGAAGCATGTGAAGTCTAACTTTTATGTTTGGTTTTCCTTGTTAATATCGTAATTCCACACATGCTCCAATTAGTTTTTAGAATATTTCCTTAAGGGTTTTTGCTGTTGGGAATAACCGAATAAGTGTTCAAGGCTATGACACATCACCTCAAAATTTTATTCATGCACATGCATTTCATGTTTAACTTATTGATGCATTTCGACTAGTGAGATTATCTCGTCAGAAATTCTCGCTACTGTCCAGCTAGTTGGGCACACAATTTAAGACAGCCTATATGGGCTGATTGACACCTTTTATACGAGATTGAGCTTTTCACCATTGATCTGCTCAAATTGCTTGTACATTTGACAAGTGTCTCTTTGTACCTTGTTTGTAGCAATCAATGGTTTTGTTTTAATAGGGTTAGAAGATTTCATTTCCTCTTCAAAAAGAAATTTACAATTTTTAGAGGGTTGGTTTTTCATCTCCATCTCAAATCTCCCTAGGAGCATCAAGCATTTTTTCTGGGTCATATTCTTCTTGGAATATTTATTAATCTATCTCTAAAAAAGCTTGTTTAAATTTTCTTATATGCTCAATTGTTTTGGCTGGGAAATTTTACATTTTCAAAGAGTGTTTTTAAAACCTTGGGTTGCCTCTTGTGTTCTTCATTAGAAACTCTAGCCACAAAACCATGATCATGCATTATACACACAATCATTGCATAATAGGGTTGCATTGTTCTTCATGGTTTGACATTAAATTTGTGGTCAAGTTTTTCAAGTTTCAAATCTACTTATTGACTAGTTTTTGGATTCTCGTAAGTTTTTTCTTTTAACTGCTTGACTTAGGAAATTGACTAGTCATTGAATCCAGATTGCACACTATCACAACATGTGCATTTTTTGGTGTCGATCTCAATGACTCAAGATGAAGAGTTCAGGAGGAGCTGCCATCTTGTGTAGATTAGAAACGACTCCATTTCAGTGCCACAAGGTGAAGAGTTTAGGAAGAGCTGCCACTTTGTGAAGACTGAAGAAATCCTCATCTCGTGTAAGGCAAGGTTTCACATAGGTATAAGCTGCTCTGTAGATTAGGATCTAGGAATTGAGCTTGTGTGGATACTTTGCATGAATCTTGTTTACACTAGTGGATTGGACTCAGTGGAGAGTCCATGATTTTTTAACCCAGAGGTGGATTTTTTTGGCCAAAAACTTATGGCGTTCTTTTCTCTTAAACTTGCTCACATATCTATTTACTAGTATATGTTTCATGCATCCTGAGTTGTTAATTAATATGTGTTTGTGACTATGTTTACACTGCATATTATGAGCGATGAACTGAATTGTTATTGAATAGAATATCTTGTAGTGAACTAAGTTTTATTCGTAGATTTGCATTTGGTTAACTGATGAATCTATACTTAGTTGACTGAAAAGCTTGACTAGTCAATCCAGCATACCTTAATTCATAATTGCTTTGTTATTGTTGTTTGCATAATGAACTGATATGTAAATGTTTAAGTTTAGGATTTGGTGTTGTGAAACTGATCTGGGCAAACTTTGATTTGTTAGATGTACTGGTCAACCAGGATCTATTCTTGCAACTGTACTTTCTATCATTGACTAACTTGTAACTAGTTGACCAGCTCATTTGGCTAGTATAATGTGCAAAGTTAAGTTTATTTGTAGAATATTCCGTCTGGTACCAATTTCAATTGGTATCAAATCCTTGCTCTAGATATACATATAATGATCTCTGGGAGTTATTGGTATTGGGTGGAATCTCATTATGGATTGTGACTGATTTACTGGTTCATCTAGCTCTTCTTCCTTATTCAATGTAATGAATTACGCTGCTTAGAGTAAGAAGTTTCAAATCTTCTTGGATGCTCAGGGTTTGATTGCCCTTGATTCTCTTACTCTTGATATAAAAGATGTAGATTGGAAAAAAGGGAAGGATATTGCTTTCCAAATGGTTCAAAAAGCTAAAGTTGATGTGAGATTAAAAGATCTATCTCTTGAAGAGGATTTGACTTTGCTTGTCAAAAAATTTAGAAGGATTCTCGAGAACAAAGGAAGAGATGTCAAAAGGAGTTTCAATCACAAGAAAAGAAGTATTTTGACAACAAGAAGGCAAAACTTTTCAATCTTAAAGACATCATCTCCGAGTGAGCTTGGACCGTGCTTCACTTGTGGTGGAGTTGATCATCGTGCTGATGTATGTGCCTATAGCTTTGAAAGACTAGTTTACGGTGGAGATAAAGCTGACACACAACCTTCAAGTGATTGTGAGAGTAATCACTCTCAATAATCTAAACAATCATCTGATAATGATTGTTGCACTTGTTGCTTCGGTGGAAGAAGGCCAACTTAGTGTTGATGAACTTTTATCAAAGAATGACTCACTTTTTGATGAGACTTGTGTTGCTAAAGTGGATAATGTTGAGCTGTCCAGAAAAGTCTCTGAGCCACATAAAGAAAATGAGTCACTCCAACTTGTCAGAATGGAACTAGGTGAAAATGTTATTTCTCTTGGGGCTCAAGTTATGTTTCTAAATGGAAGGGGCCCTGCTTATGATGACAGAGAAGAAAATGATGAACTTGTTGCTGCCATTGAAGCTCAATTTCAGGACTTACAGAAATCTCAAGAAAACATGCTAAATCAAGTCCATGTATTAACGACCAACAATCTAATGTAACATAAGACTAACTTGATGCAGTTAATTGAATTGAATGAAGCTAACAACATGGTCACTCAACTGACTATTAGAGTTGAAAAGGTTGAAAAAAAAATGATGAGTGTTGGGAAGCCATATGTTGATAAAAATGGTATTGATTCTATTGAAAGTACTTCAACCTTCGTGGTTACCAAGACATAGTGTAAAGGAATAAAAGCTTTTGGCAACTGAAGTCAATCCTAGTCCAGTGAGAAGATTATTTCCTACATGTCATCGTTGTGATGAAGTGAGTCATATTCAACCAAAGTGTTGGCTGCTTTAAAATGGAAAGAATGACACCTTGAAAGGTCAGTTTGATTGAATGGTAATTGAAGCTAACACAATTTCACAACTTGTTCAATCATCTAGTTCGAATCATGTGAAGCCAAGCTCTAAATGGATCAAGAAAGTTTGTGATAAATGTTGTGTGATATTCAACGCAATTTTAGTTACCAAACTGAATGTGTGGCATTTTGACAGTGAGTGTTCTTGTCATATAACCAGAGAAAAAGATGTTTTCTTGTCTTCCCAAGGTCCAAAGACAAATGCTACATCCTTGATGCTTCTAAAATTGGTAAATCTTCAATGTTTGACCAAGCAATTGATGAAACGAGTGTGTTGTTTCATAGACAACTTGGTCATGTGAACATCAAGGATCTACAAAGATTATCCAAGAAAAAGGTTGTTAGGGGCTATGTTTGTGGATCATGGTTTTTGGGGAAACAAACTAAGGTGTCCATTAAGGAATTGTCTAACTTTGGAACATCCATGCCTCTTCAAGTAATACATATGAATTTCGTTGGTCTAATTTTGCCTCCATCTTTCAATGGGAATAATTTATGTTTGCTAATTGTGGATGACTACTTTATGTTCACCTGGGTGTGCGTTTTGAGAGAAAAATCTAACACTTGACATCAAATTTCTCATTGAGTACAAAGTTACGCTGAATGAATCTATGTTTGATCATGTGTGGTTTGTTTCTCAATCTGAGTTAAAGTACATCAAAGTTGCGTTAACTGTTAAGAAATGGATCTCATTTGTGCATGAAAAGCTAAATCATCTTGAAAGAAATGTTGGCTGGTCCTTTGCCATTCATTCATTCATATTACTGGCACTAAATGAATATACATCAACAAGTTTGTTGGGGTTAGGAAATGTAATTAGAAATATGGCTAGACTTGTTACTCAAGATTACTCTCAACTTAAAAGTGTTGACACTGATGAAAGCTTCGCTTTTGTGCTCAACTTGAATATGTAAGTTTCTTTTGTGCCATTACATTCAAGTTGAAGTTCAAAATGTTCAAAATGGGTGGCACAACTTTTATTTCTAATGGTCACCTCAATGAAGAAGTCAAAATTACCAAATGATGTTGAGGATTATGGTAATTCCAATGGTATAAGAAACTCCAAGTGCTCGATGTCTATGAGATTTATGGTTTTAGGGATCCTACAATCTCTTGTTTTTGTGTCAACATGTGTGCTATTGACATTTCGAAGAACCCTTTCCAAAAATCAAAAACCAAACATATTGACATGCGACATCACTTCATTAGAGATTTACAAAATTTTTACTTTAATCTTTGTGCCAACCGAAAAACAGTTAGTTGTCTTTAAATTAAATTGGTTGAATAACTAAGATTTCAAATTCTTCTAGTATGTCCAGCTTCTGTGCATGTTTCTGCCTTGTCAGTTGACTCATCAGATAATTGTATTTCTCTCTTTGTATGCATCTCTTAACTGTAATACATTGTTAGAATTTTGTTGATTAACCTTGGATAATTTTTCCACTGTGATGTCTAAGGCTCTTCTTCTTACTTTAGATAGCCTCTGAAAATCATTTTTCTTACCTCAAAAAAGCTTGGGTTGATTTGAGGGTTAAATTCACTTTGGTCTTGATTAAGTTGATTCCTGTCCTCTATAATATGGACCATGTGTCATTTCTCTTCTTCTTCTTGTCCTCTCCCCAAATCAAAACAAAAATTCAAATGGGAGAGTGTTGTATGAGAGGAGTGTCTTAAAAAAGAAATCATATATCATCAAAAATGGGAAAAATCTCATCAATTTGGCCTTTCCATGCAATGTCATGAAATTGTGCTTTAAGATCCCCTCTGCAGGTCATGGATTTGAAATTCTAAAAATCAAATGGTGTCTCATAAATATTCACCTTCATTCAATTGACCTTGGCATATCTCAAATTGGTGCCTCACTCAAAGTTCCACACCAAAGTTCACTTTCTTTCAAGACTTGTGTCTTACTTTTTGCGAGTCTTGTCCTTTATTCATATTATGAAGGAAGGGTTGTTTCTTAAGCTTAATAGATTAATAAAAGTTTGGTTAGCCTTTGAATTAATCTTGGGCCAAGTGGCATGGAGCTATGATTTCAAGAAATGGTTTTCTAATCTTTTTCTCTCTGTACATTTTTGCATTCATTATTCCATTGAAGAAACTCAATCCATAAATCAAATACTAATATGGCCTTAGAGCCAGGCTGGATCTTAATCTAGGCGTGAAACTGTGACGTGGTTGATAGCGATGGAACTCGGAGGAAAATTGGGTGTTGCTACGACCGAAGAAAACTCTGAAAGTTTCTGGGTTACTCGATAACAAGTCTAATATGGCTGGATCAAGTGGTACTCATCTTCAGGCACCAGTTTTCAATGGAGAAAACTTTGATTTCTGGCAGGTAAAGATGAAGACCATATTCAGATCTCACGATTTGTGGGATATGGTTGAGAATGGGTACAATTCTTCGGCGAAGAGAGAGGAAAAGCTCACTGCAACTGAGCTTAAGCTCTTGAAAGAGACCATAGTTAAAGATGCTAAGGCTCTTGGCATCATTCAAGGAGCTGTGTCAGATGAAAATTTCCCTAGGATCGCCATACTAGAGACGACAAAGGAGGCTTGGCATGTATTGAAGCAAGAGTTCATTGGAGACAAATAGGTGAGATCTGTGAAACTTCAAAGTTTAAGGCATGATTTTGAATATACTTGGATGAGTGAGCATGAAACATTTTTTGTGTATCTTGTGTGATTATTTGATCTTATTACACAAATGAAAAGTTATGGTGAAGATCTTGCAAATCAAAGAATTGTGCAGAAGTTATTAATTAGCCTCCCAAAATCTAACGATAGTATTGTAGATGTGATTGAAGATACTAGGGATTTGGAGACAGTTGATGTGTAAGATGTAGTTGTGACTTTAAAAGGGTATGAACAGAGAATTGAAAGGCATTCTAAAAACAGTACTGAGAAAGCTTTTGCTAGTTTAAGTATAGCCCACAAGAAGAACAATTACAAAGTTAATCAAAACTTCAAACCCACAAAGAATTGGAAGACAAAGGGTAAGAAGTGGGATAATAGACCTGTGCACCAACAAGGGAAATTTGTTGGATCTTTTGATGGAGCCAAGAACCCTTGCAAGCACTGTGACAAATTACATTTTGGAGAGTGTTGGTTCAAGGGGAAACCAAGATGTCATAATTGTGATAAGCCAGGGCATTTTGCCAAGGTTTGTAGGTCCAAGGCAGCTACTCAACAGGCAAACTATGTCGGTCAAGTGGAGAACAATCCAACCATGTTCTATGTTTGTATGGTAGCTATTGTGAAACAAGTTGAAGATATTTGGTATGTTGACAGTGGCTGTAGTAACCATATGACAGGAAGAGACAATTTATTGGTGAATATAGTTAGAAGTGTCACTGCCAAAGTTGAGATGGGCACAGGACAATTGGTTGATGTGGTTGGAAAAGGGTGAGTTACTGGTTGAAACTAAGCAAGGCAAAAGGTACATAAGGGAGATAATGTTGTTACCTGGTTTGAAAGAGAATTTGTTGAGTGTGGGACAGATGATGGAGCATGGGTACTACCTTGTATTTGGGGGAATTGAAGTCAGAATCTATGATGATTTCACATGCTCTAACCTTGTTGTCAAGATCCCTATGAAAGGAAATCGAAGTTTTCCCTTGAAATTGCAACCAGGAATCTAAATTGCCATGAGAGCCAGTGTTGAGCAAGCTGCTGAGATATGGCATAGAAGAATCGGGCATTTAAACATGAATGCTCTAATGCAGCTACAAGCACATGAAATGGTAATTGGACAACCTGAGCTAAAAGAGAATACCAAAATATGTGAGGGATGTGCACTTGGCAAGCATTCCAGAGATGTTTTTCCTAAAGAAACAAAGTGGAAAGCTGCCTAAGCACCAGAATTGATTCACACTTCACTTAAATTTTCTCAGTTTTGTGAAGATCTTGGTGTGGAAAGGCAGCTCACAGTGGCCTATTCTCCTCAACATAATGGTGTTGCAGAGAGGAGAAAGAGGACCATTGTAGAAATGGCTAAATGTATGTTGTTAGAGAAAGGTATTCCATTTGAGTTTTGGGCAGAAGCAGTTAACACTGCAGTCTATATTCTTAATAGATATCCTACCAAAGCCTTGAATAAGAAGACTCATTTTGAAGCTTACAGTGGAAGGAAGCTTGGAGTGAAACACTTAAAAGTGTTTGGATCTCTATGCTATGCACAAGTTCCATCACAGATGAGACAGAAACTGGATGCAACAAGTGTCAAATGCATTTTTCTTGGTTATGGAACCTGTGATAAGGGTTACAGGTTGTTTAATCCTAAAACTAATAAGATTGTTATCTCTAGAGATGTAATATTTGATGAGAACTCTTGTTGGGATTGGAAATCGTGTGCTAAAAAGAATTTGCCCATTTCAGTCTCAAATGAAGTATATGAAGATAAAAGGAGTGATGTTGAAATTATAGAGAATGATGAAAAATTGGAATGCACAGAACCATTACAGGAGCAACAAGATCGAGTTATTATTTCTCGTCCAAGTCAAGTGGAACAAGTGAGTCACACCGGACCACAAGAGTATGATCACACACCTCTCAGGTTCAGGAGCTTGAAGGAAGTGTATGAGAGATGCAATTTCTGTGTAATAGAACTTGAGTGTTTTGAAGAGGCATCAGGGGATGAAGCTTGGAGAAAAGCTATGTCCATAGAGATTGAAATGATAAGGAAGAATGACATATGGGAGTTAGTCAATAGGTCATTTGATAAACCAGTAATTGGTGTCAAATGGGTCTATAAGACAAAGCTTAATCTGGATGGCTCAGTGTAAAAGAACAAGGCAAGATTAGTGGCAAAGGGCTACTCTCAGAAGTCTGGGATTGATTTCAATGAGACATTTGCACTAGTGGCAAGGCTTGATACCATTAGAACCTTAATTGTATTGGCAGCTCAAAAGGAATGGAAATTGTTCCAATTGGATGTCAAATCTTCATTTTTAAATGGTACACTGCATGAGGAAGTATATATTGATCAACCACAGGGATTTGAAGTCAAAGGGCAAGAAGACAAAGTTTACAAGTTGAAAAAGGCTTTATATGGTCTGAAACAAGCTCCCAGAGCTTGGTATGATGAGATAGATACATACTTCAACAAGTCTGGGTTCAAGAAAAGTCGAAATGAAGCTACTTTGTATACTAAATTTAGTGATGCATGTGTGCTTATTGTGTCTCTGTATGTAAATGACATTATCTACACATGAAGCTTTGATGAAATGATTCAAGAGTTTAAGATGGATATGATGAAATAGTATGAGATGTCAAACTTGGGAATGCTGCACCATTTCCTTGGTTTAGGCATAATTCAAACGGATAAGGGCATATTCATCCATCAGAAGAATATGCCAATCCTTACTTGAGAAGTTTGGTTTAAAAGACTATAAAGCTGTGAAAACTCCACGTGCAATCAATGATAAACTATCTAAGGTTGATGGAAGTGAGGATGGTGATGAAGGCTTATATAGAAAAATATTTGGTAGTCTGTTATATCTAACAGCTACTAGACCAGATTTGATGTATGCATCATGTTTATTAGCAAGATTTATGCATAAGCTTACAGGAAAACAAATGGGGACAACTAAAAGGGTCTTGAGATATGTACAAGGGACATTGGATTTTGGGATTGAGTATGTGAAGGGAAAAGTTGTTGTATTGATAGGTTACTGTGATAGTGACTGGGCAGGAAGCTTGGATGATATGAAGAGTACCTCAGGCTATGCATTCAGTTTTGGCTCAAGGACTTGGGCTTCGGTTAAGCAATGTAGTGTGACTTTATCCATTGCAGAAGCTGAATATGTAAGTGCTGCATAAGCTACAACACAAGCAATGTGGCTAAGGTTTGTGTTATCTGATTTTGGAGAGGAACAAGTGAAGGCTACACCCTTGCTATGTGACAACACTTCTGCCATAGCCATGTCCAAGAACCCAGTGTTCCATTAGAAAACAAGGCATATCAATAAGAGATATCACTTCATAAGGGATGCTATTCAAGATGGCACCATTGAGTTGTACTACTGTAGAACAGAGGAACAATTGGCAGACATTTTTACCAAGGCTCTTCCTAAGGATCGGTTTGAATACTTAAGAGTTGCACTTGGAGTGAAATCAGCAAAACATTTAGAAGGGAGTATTGGTGTATAAATGTATTTTCTATATTAGTTTTATTATATGCAAGTTGTAAGATGTAATGTGAGCCTTTGGATCATATTCCATATGGCATCTAGATTAGATTGTAATGAGTCGTAGCTTATGACATGTGTAAGCATCTTATATGATGACTTAAGAATGGATGGTTGTGATTGAGTTGTAATGATGTGAGAAAGTGAGTGTGTTGTTCACTTCTCTAACGGTAAATTTACACTTTCCGAATTCCTTGCTTGGAGAGAATGGAATCCAATGAACCTTGAAGCTTTCATGGTTTTCTAATGTCATGCCCCGATCCCGACATACATCCAGGATCGACACGTGACGTCACTCAAATACTCGTAAATCTCACATACCCTGTCTCTTAAATATGGCAAATCACAATTCGAGAATCAAATCTCAAGGAAATTTTTCGTTTACCTTATGGTTGCATCTAACCTCCTCGTTAGACTGCCTACGTACCCTCAAATAGGGATCAAGCCATTCGTAGTTCATTAACACAAAATCAGACGTTCATTCCACTAAGTTCAGAAAGAAAACAAAGCATTCCTCAAACGTTTATTATAACCTGATAACATGTAGTTCTTGGACTCAGGCTACGTAAGAAACCCCTATGAAATCATGATTCTCACTCATCCAACATATAAATCATTATTTCTCATCATGATATCGCAATTCACAGCATACATCATATTTAAGAATCGAAGAAACACAAAACCATTCTCTAGCTGCACTAACTAATTAATTTGATCAAAGTAATAACAATCATTCCCATATCTTCTAATTTCATACCTTATGAAATCATAATCGAATCATGAAAACTCCCGAAGGAGTCACTCAGACATCCAACATATTTTCTAACTCAATTCATAAGACTCTCGAAACCATTGACACAAATATATATAAAAACTAAGGCTAGAGTGACTTAGTTAGGCCAAGCCTAATTCTCCAAATAATGGGATTTTAGGCCACTCCACGAAATACAATAACTCGGGTTCCGGATCACTCCACGGAACCAAACCAAATATGATTGCCTACAAAATGTACCAAGTACAATCAATCATCATCAGTGCACAAGCCAAATCCTATTTAATAAGCATAGGTTTATAAGTATATAAAATTCACATTTCAATAGAAATCACATTATAAAACCAACTCACATTTTCATACTAGTAAACATGCATAATACTTCTCAACTATGCAATCAACATTGTAAGGTTCTACGCCTATGTTTCGTAACTTTCTTTCTTTATCCTTTAATAAACCAACCTAAAGTTAATGGTTTTCAAAACACTATCTCTTCACTCTTGCCACTACCCCTTTTCGACATGTATAAGCCGTAAATATATATATATATATATATATATATATATAGACACATATATATACTTATATAAGAGAAATTGGTTCGTTTACCATTGATTTGAATATAAATACTCGTAAACAATCTAAACTCTTAAACCCCAACCGAACACACTGAAATAAGCACAAAATTAACAAGGATGTTATTTCAACTAGAATTCCCTTCTAGGTCTAGATGCTTGGTAACGAAAGAAGCATTTCATAAATCAAATGTTACATATCAGAAAATTCGACTTTTCCCAAAAATTCTCAAATTTCACAAAGAATGAAGATCTCAATAAGTAGAGTAAATTTTATACCTGCGGCCAAGGCCAATTTGGCGGGAAAACACCCCAAACTGGCCACAAACCGCCGGAACCCAAAGGTGGGTGTTATTCAATTCGACTTCCTCGGTATCCCAACGCCCCTACAACCTATTGGGTCTTGTTCCTGGGTCGAAGGGGAGTGGACTAAGGGTGTTGGTGGGTGGTGAAACTCGCCGGAACGGTAGAATTGCCGTCAAAACTCCATGGGTCACCCACATGGTTTTTACATGGTTTTGGACCCAAAACCCTTCAATCCTAGGCGAGAAAGGTAGAAGGGAGGTAGTGGAAGAGATTGCAGGTAGTTAATGGTGGTTGTTCAACGGAAAAGATGGCGAAAATCGCCGGAATTTGCTCGGGGTGGGGCGCGGGTGTACGGACGGGAAAGGGAGTTCTCTTTCTTCTTTCCTTTCTTTTCCCCCCTTTTCCCTCTTAAAATGGCCGGTCCCCCCTTCATCCCAAAAAGGGTTTGGGCCACTTATACCCCTAAGTGGAAATTAAAATAATTTCCACAATCTACAGTTTCACAACTTCAAACGTCCGTAACTATACCGTTGTAATTCGGACTCGCAAAAGGCTTTCGCCTATGCGCTCGTGGCTTCGAGACCTATTCGACAACGTGACTTGTGACCTCAAAAGGTCAACGAGTAAATAATAATTTTCCAAACTTCACCTTCATACCTAGTTTAATTGAAATCTAATTTCAAATAAATTAATATAATTTCTCAAAAATAATATAAAATCTCAATAAAACAAATACGTAGATTATAACAGTGAAATCCGGGAACGGGATTTCACATCTAATCTTTTTCTCTCTGTACATTTCTGCATTCATTATTCCATTGAAGAAACTCAATCTAGAAATCAAACACTAATAGTACCCACCTCTTGGAAAAATTTCTCCCATTTCAGCCTGATTTATTTGACTTAATTGTCGAGTGTGATTTTCTTTCTGTATTTTAGTCCGAATTTTCAAATGAAATGATGTACATCTTTTGTTTTCTACTTAATTGATCTATTTCTTTCAACACAACACGTAACCACTGTCAAGGCTCCAATCTTACGCGCGAGTTCATGTTTATCGGTCCAATAAACATCTGTTAATACTAGCTCCACTTAGGGAAAAAAAAAAACTCTATAGGCATTGTTAGCTCAAAGATGCAGCAATTGATCATCTCTTCCTTTTGCGTATTATTGTTATTGGCCTTCATCGAAGGGGTCGGGGGAAGCCAATATGCGTGCACAGAGTCCAAGTGCGGCGATGATCATGGCCTGGCTATCCATTTCCATTCCGCCGCGGGCATCATTCCGGGGATAATAAGATTGAAAGCAATGGCGGATATGAAGCGGTTCTTGACCAGCCAATAGTACTAGTAAAATTCCTTGTCAAACACATAGATTACAAGCATCAGGAAATCCAAGTATATCACCCAGACAACTGCCTGCTGTTGAAGCCCTTGGAAATCACCAACACGGTAATCTCTCCGTTCTACTTCACAAATTATGAAGTACGTAATGTTACCTTATTCCGTTGCCCTACTCTTGTTGAAAGAGATATATGCCTATCAAGTACCCTGCCTTGGTGGCCATGGAGACAGAATTTATGGCGTCTCTTCTTTCTTTGGATTATTTGATAGTTTCACAGCCCTACAGTCTTGTACAAGGATGTATGATGCTTTATCAGTTCCATTGGCGATTGGGTGAGAAATGGCAATGTTATTCTTCAATTCAAATGGTCCAAAACAAATTGCATAGAACGTGAAGTAGAGTGCAAGAGGTGTAGAATGAAGATCAATGGGACCAAGAGCGAAATTGAGTGTTCACCATAGGAAACCAAGTAAGGAAAACATGTAAATCTATATTTCGCATACATTCTGCTCGTGATTTTTTTCAAAGATTATGATCGATATACTCTGCTACCAGCTGTGATTTTTCTCCTTTCATGTAAGTAGTGGCTTATATTTGTGGTGACGATATTAATTAATTTCGATAACTGACAGTCTAATTTTCACATCTTTTGCAGGCAAAACAAAGAAGTTTGTGGCCGCAGGTGAGTTGTGTAAGAGTGGTGTTTAGCTTTGTTTCAAGTCCAAAGGACACTCGAGAATAAATGTTTACTCATGGATTGAATCTATCTATTTGCAGGAGCAACCCTGGGTTCATTTGTTCTGTTAATAGGGGTCTTTGTAGCATATCACGTCTATAGCGCTGATCAAAAGGAAAAAGAGAATCAATTAAAACTTGAAACATTTTTAGCGGACTACAAAGCTCTCAAGCCAAGCAGATATTCATATGCAGATATTAAGAGGATTATAAATCAATTCAAGTATAAATTAGGCCAGGGAGCCTACGGAACTGTTTTTAAAGGAAAACTTTCTTCTGAATGCTTTGTTGCTGTGAAGGTACTTAACAATTCTAAGGGCGATGGGGAAGAGTTCTAACTGAAGTGGGAGCAATGGGTCATATTCACCACGTCAATGTGGTTCACTTGGTTGGTTTTTGTGCGGATGGATTTAGACGAGCTCTGGTTTATGAGTTCTTTCCCAATGGTTCGCTCCAGGATTGTATTTCATCAGTAGATAGAAGGAACTCTTTCCTTGGTTGGGACAAGTTGCAAGATATTGCTATCGGCATAGCCAAAGGAATAGAATATCTTCATCCGGGATGCGATCTACGAATCCTCCATTTCGATATCAAACCCCACAATATTTTGATAGACCAAAACTTCACACCAAAAATCTCTGATTTTGGTCTGGCCAAGTTATGTTCCAAGGATCAAAGCATAATGTCAATGACTACAGCGAGGGGGACCATGGGCTACATTTAGGCCTGGCAAACGGGTCGTGTCTATTGTGTTCGTGTCGTTTTCGTGTAACACCTGTTATCTTAACGGGTCGTGTCGTGTCACACCCGTTATCTTAACGGGTCCTTAACAGGTCGTGTCACTTTACCCAACGGGTAAAGTAACCCAACCCGTTATGACCCATTATGACCCGTTAAGAAAAAAATATATTTTTTTTTAAATTTGCACATACCACACATTGCCACATAAATATTACTTCAAAACATTAAAACATTTCTCGTTCAAGTACTATATCTACACTTAAAAATAAAAGCCTAATAAAAAAAATAATACATACACTACTAATATATTACAAATATTAAATGTGCAAGGATAAAGAGTTTTTGTTTTTAAGATTGTAAGTCTTTCTCAAAAGTTTACACCTCCATTTACAAAATCTTCAATTTACATCGATCATCATGAAATTGTATTCAATTTACACCTACATCTATATAATTATTATAGTTTTTACTTTTTAGGGATATAAAATTATTAAATTAATGTATATAATTATTAATATTATAGTTGATTCATACTTTTATTAAGTATATAAACTATAATATAAGATTTTGTGATATCCACATCCACTAGTGTAAATATTTTAAATTGAAGATCAAATTCATTCTTTGTATTCATATAGGGTCAAGGAGTGTAGCTGTAAAAATTCATCAAAATCAGAGTTAAAATAACCGTTAAATCTTGATTTTTCGTTTATAACCGTCGAAAAGCTTTGTTCCGTTACTTGATCTCTGAATTTTTTTTTTTGTGAGTTTTTGCTGATGTGATCTCCAAGCATATACAAACAATTTTGATTGTTTGGATCGTTGAAATTAGTTTTGAAGAATTCGTAAAACGATAGATTGACTAACACTTAGAGTTTATTTATACTTTCATTAAGTATAACATAAGATTTTGTGGTATCCACTTGTGTAAATATTTTAAATTGAAGATCGAATTCATTCATTGTATTCATATAGGGTCAAGGAGTGTAGTTATAAAAAATCATCAAAATCGGAGTTAAAATAACCGTTAAATCGTGATTTTTCGTTTATAACCGTTGAAAAGCTTTGTCCCGTTACTTGATCTCTGAATGTTTTTTTTTTGTGATTTTTTGCCGATGTGATCTCCAAGCATATACAAACAATTTTGATGGTTTGGATCGTTGAAATTAGTTTTGGAGAATTCGTAAAACGATAGATTGACTAACACTTAGAGTTTATTTATACTTTTATTAAATATAACATAAGATTTTGTGGTATCCACTTGTGTAAATATTTTAAATTGAAGATCGAATTCATTCATTGTATTCATATAGGGTCAAGGAGTGTAGTTATAAAAAATCATCAAAATCGGAGTTAAAATAACCGTTAAATCGTGATTTTTCGTTTATAACCGTTGAAAAGCTATGTCCCGTTACTTGATCTCTGAATGTTATTTTTTTGTGATTTTTTGCTGATGTGATCTCCAAGTATATACAAACAATTTTGACGGTTTGGATCGTTGAAACTAGTTTTGGAGAATTCGTATGCCATCAATCAAGTTCCGTGTGTGTGTGTGTATATATATATTTATTAAGTAGATTTAAATCTATTTATTTTGTACGTATAAATTATAATTGACTGGTACACGGAATAGTACATACATCACGTGTCACGTGTGTCATTATAAAAATAGTGAGATATGTCATGACAGTCATGTGTGTGATAAAAAGTTAATAACTTAAAAAAAAAAAAATTTCTCACCACTTCTATTAATTTTCATTTTTCCCTCTCTTTTTTGTTTCCTTTTCAACTTTTTCTTATCATTTTCACTTTTCCCTCCAACATCTTTTCCTAATTCCCTCACTTTTTTGTTTCATTTTCAACTTTTCTTAACATTTTCATTTTCCCTCCATTTTTTTTTTCAAAAAGGGCGGCAAGTTGGCAACGGCAAGAAATTGATTATTGAAATTTGAATGGAAAGAAATCACATCAAATTTCAATGGATGCAAAATCATGCAAATTAAATTATTAATTAATAATTATTATAGTTATTATAAAATTTAATATATATATATATATAATTATTATAGATAGACTTAATATTTTGGGGGTATAATTATTATAGTATATATAATTATTATAAATTTTATAGTTAATATATATATATATATATATATATATTTATTATAATTTTTAGGGGTATAAAATTGTAAAATTAATGTATATAATTATTATAGTATTTTTTTAGGGTTATAAAATTATAAAAATAATATTCTGCTTATCGTGTATCGTGTTACCCACGTGTATACCCGAACCAACCCGTTATCTTAACAGGTGCTTATCGGGTTACCCGATAACGACCCGATTCGTTATCGTGTCGACCCAAACACCTGTTAATTTCGTGTCGTGTCGTGTCGGGTTATCGGGTCGTGTCAGAAATTGCCAGGCCTAGCTACATTGCACTCGAAGTGTTTTCCAGGAATTTTGGAAATGTGTCTTACAAGGCAGATGTTTATAGTTTTGGAATGCTGTTGCTTGAGATGATAGGAGGAAAGAAGAATATTGGTTCAACCATAGAGGACACGACCAATGAAATTTACTATCCAGAATGGATTTATAACCTTCTAGAGGAAGGAGATGACCTGCGAATCCATATCGGGGAAAAAGGGGATGGTAAGATTCCAAAGCAACTTGCAATTTTAGGGCTCTGGTGCATCCAGTGGCACTCGGTGGATTGTCCTTCCATGAAAACAGTTGTTCAGATGCTAGGAGGAGGAGAAAACTTGAGGATGCCTCCTAATCCTTTTGTTTTTGCGGGTCCTACACAAACATCACAGGTAGTCATCCTCAAAAGGCGCCTCCTAGAATTAGAAGCAATCGCTGAATTAGAGTAACATGTAGATATATACCTCCAACCAGTAGTTCATAGATGAATTCAAGCACAAACATTTGTTAGTGTATAAGCAATGAGCTAATTACATTAGTAATAATGTCTTGTATTTAGTTGTGTATTCACTTGAGTTATAAATTACCAAGTGTAGTGACATGTATTGTAATTGTCTAGTAATAATGTCTTGTATTTAGTTGTGTATTCACTTGAGTTATAACTAACTGTTATGCAGTGCACGATTTCGGGTGCAAGAGAGAGAAATAAAAGTATATTCATGTGTGTATTTTGCAGAGAGAACTATCCATCCTTCTCTCAAATTCTTCAGTGACTGTTCTTCATTCTTTCAGTTTTTTGTACACACACACACATCCAAACTTTAACAACATTTACAGACGACAGTTCTTTACTAATTAAATCACTTTAAAATGAGAATTTAATTATTATAACATTATTGCACTTTCTTAACAATTTGATATTCACCTAGTTGACGATGAACATGTTAGCTCGGTGTTAGAACACACTGGGTTCGATTTATTTTCTTGAATATCACCCACAGTCGCAGACGCCTCTTGTGGACACAGAGAAGGCCTAAGAAGCAATTGCAGACATTCAACATCTCTTCCAAGCATTTTGATGACTTTGTACATCGAAGGGCGATCACCTGGTTTCATTTGAATACACCACAATGTGGTTATAATTAACCATCTTTATCTTCCTCCTCTGTAACTCATTTTCCGACACCAACCGTTAGATTTCACTTCATATTTATACGACTTTAGGTCTTAACGACTATACATTGCACTGCCATTGTTGATAAGGTCTAGTGGTTTTTGATAAACCAGTATCTGTGTCCACCAAGGATCTTCGATCCACTTCCCACCAGGAATCTGACTTCACCAAGGACACAGAAGCGGTAGCCTTATCTACAAGGGTTTCCTAGTTCTTTTGGGTTAAGGTTTTCTAGTTCTTTTGTAAACCTGATTGTAATTATGTCTTTGTATCCTTCTACACGACTGGTTTGTAATCCTATATATATCAATGATAATTGACTCGCTCATTCATTGAGTTGAGATTCAGAAATAATATCTTTCATGGTATCAAGAGCCAACGTCTCACGACAAAGGTTCACAGTTTATTTTATTTTTTCTTTTTCTGGTTCTATATAGTCGCGGTCGTGGTGCATCTTGCAGCCGTGGTTGTTCATTTCGAGGTGGCCGCGGTGGTGGCTACGCTCATGGCAATGGCTTCTTTCGTCCCTACATTAGTGATTCTTCCTCACCAACACCCTCTTCCCGTGGCCCACCTTCTTCTTCCAACGGCATCCTCGGCCTTGCTCCTGCTTCCAGTGGTTCTTCTCATGCACCGGCCTTCTCCTCGCCTGGCCGTATTCAGTGTCAGATTTGTCAACGTTATGGTCACTCCACTATTGATTGTTTCAATCGTCTCAACATGTCATATGAAGGACGGGTTCCTTCGTCTTGTGTTCAGGCTTATGCGGCTGCCCCTCTGTCCCGTGCGTCGCCCACTACTTCTCCTGCCTCGCCTGTGCAACAATGGCTTTTCGACTCTGGCGCCAATTCTCACATAACCAATGATGTGGGACAACTTCACAATCCTCGTGAGTATCATGGAACTGATCAAATTCATGGTGTGCATGGTGGTCCAGGTTTACAAATCTCCAAAATTGGTGATTCGTTTCTTCATACCAAAACTACTACCTTCCATTTACCTAACACTCTCTTCTATCCTCACGCCTCTACTAATATTATTTCTTTAAATCGTTTTATGAGTGATAATGATTGTTTCTTTATCTTACATCCTCGTTTTTATCGTGTGCAGGATTCACGGACGGGGAGGATCCTTTTACAAGGCCCGAGTAACAATGGACTTTACCCCTCTTGTTCTTCTCCTCAACCCCATGGTGTTTTTGCTTTATTAGGTGAACGTGTAACGGATGCTTTCTGGCATTCTCGGTTAGGTCATCCTTCTTTTTCTACTTTACAACGGTTAGTTTCTACAAATAAGTTGCCCCTTAAAAGCTCATTTTCTAGTAAGTTTTGTCAATTTTGTCCCTTCGGTAAAAGTCATAAATTACCATTTTCTTTATCTCCAATTGATTCATTCTGATGTCTGGTCTTCACCTACTTTATCGGTCTCTGGCTTTAAGTATTATGTGATTTTTGTGGATGATTTCTCTCGTTATACTTGGTTTTACCCTCTTCGTTTAAAATCAGATGTTTTCTCCACCTTTGTTACTTTTAAAATTTTGGTTGAAAATATGTTTGGTGTTAAAATTAAGGCTTTTCAATCAGATGGTGACGGTGAATTTGTTAATCATCGTGTTCGGAATTTTTTGAATGAACATGGCATTTTCCATCTTCTTACATGCCCCCACCATCCTGAACAAAATGGCTTGGCTGACCGAAAACATCGCCATTTAGTTGAAACGGCTCTAACTCTCTTAGCTCATTCTGGTTTATCCACCTCTTATTGGGCTGAATCTTTTCACACCACTAATTACATCATTAATCGTTTGCCTACTCACCTTTTACAACATGTTTCTCCATTTGAAAAATTGTTTCATAAACCTCCTCAATATTCCTTTTTCAAAGTTTTTGGTTGTGCCTGTTTTCCTTTATTGCGTCCGTATAATACTAATAAATTACAATTTCGTTCAAAACGTTGTGTTTTCTTGGGATATTCTTTAAATCATCATGGTTATCGCTGTTTGGATCCCTCTACGGGACGTGTCTTTCTTTCTCGCCATGTTGTCTTTGATGAGCATAGTTTTCCCTATAAAGAGTCCATTGTTACTTCCCCAATATCCCTCTTCTCGTTTGTGGATCCCGTCATCCTCATTGGCCCATCCCCACCTTCTACTGCCTCAACCATCCCTGCCATCGCGCAGCCCCTTTCCCCGTCCCCACCAGTCATTACTACTGCACAGCCTCCTGCCTCGCGCCCTTTTCAAGTCTATACCTGCCGAACCCCACGTCCCACCTGGTCCCACCCTTCACCCTTAACTAATCCGGCCCCTATTACAACCTAACCACCAGCTACACCCACACCACCAGTTTCATCTACTCCCGAGGTAAGTAACTTGTCCCATTCCATGATCACTCGAAGCCAACTTGGTGTTCGCAAACCTAACCCCAAATATGCTTATGTTACTACTTTTGTTAACGACTTGGTTGAGCCTACCTGTTATAGTCAGGCAAATAAACATCTCGAGTGGCGCAAAGCAATGGCCGATGAATTCACTGCATTACAACCAAACGGCACTTGAACATTGGTTCCGTTTCACCACACTATGAACATTCTTCCCAACAAATGGGTCTACAAATTCAAACGGCGATCTGATGGTTCCACTGAACGTTATAAGGCACGATTAGTGGCTAATGGGTTTCATTAACAAGAAGGCTTGGACTACGGCTAGACTTTCAGTCCCGTTGTCAATCATGCGACTATTCGATTAATTCTCTCCATTTCTATTCACTACAACTGGCCTCTTCGTCAACTCGACGTTCAAAATGCTTTTCTTCATGGTTATTTGACATAAGAGGTCTACATGCGCCAGCCCTCCGGATTCGTTGATCCTCAACGTCCCTCCCATGTCTGCAAACTGCAGCGGTCCTTATATGGTCTTAAACAAGCTCCCCGTGCATGGTTCCAATGTTTTTCTCAACACTTGGAAAATTTGGGTTTTGTCTCCTCTCATGCCGATTCTTCCTTATTTACTTTTTTTTATGGCTCCGTTATTATTCACTTGCTAATATATGTGGATGACATTCTTATTACTGGAAATAGCTCGGCTTATATCGCCCGTTTGATTCATCAACTTAGCACTATATTTTCCATGAAGGATCTTGGCCATCTCCATTATTTCTTATGGATGGAAGTACATCGCACTACCACATGACTCCATCTTACACAAACCAAGTCCATCACTGACCTTCTCAAACGTACCACCATGCTGGAGTGCAAGCCTATTTCGACCCCATGTATCAGTGGCCGCCGCCTCAACCTGTCGGATGGCGAACCATTGTCTGACATCACCAAGTTTCGTAGTGTTGTGGGGGCCTTGCAGTACCTTCTTTTCACTTGTCCTGATATTGCATTTGTTGTTAACTAGGTTTGCCAGTTTATGCATAAGCCTACTACAGTCCATTGGGTTGTTGTCAAACGCATACTTTGTTATCTTAAAGCTACTCCAAATCATGGCATTGTTTACCGCCCTAGTTCTCTTCACCTCACTACCTATGCTGATGCGAATTATGCTGGTGATCCTGATGATCGCCGGTCTACTTGTGGTTATTGCATCTTCCTCTGCGACAATCTCATATCCTGGAGCTCTAAGAAACAACGTGGTGTCTCGCGCTCCAGTACTGAAGCTGAATATCGTCAGCTTGCCTACACAGCCGCTGCTCTCTCTTGATATCGTTCTTTGTTCCGTGAGCTTCATCTTCCCCTGGCCCCTCCACGTATTTGGTGGGACAATATTAGTGCTCTTTCTGTCGCTTCTAATTCGATCTATTAACAACGCATACAGCATGTTGAGGTCGACTATCATTATGTTCATGAAAAAGTCACTCGCAATGAGCTTATTGTTGGTTACGTCTCATCTGACGACCAGTTGGCTGATTTTCTTACCAAAGGACTGTCTGTAGCTCGGTTTTCTTTCTTGCTGTCCAAACTTTCAGTTCGTCCCTTCCCTGTCAGTTTGCGGGGGAGTGATAAACCAGTATCCGTGTCTACCAAGGATCTTCGATCCACTTCCCACCAAGAATCTGACTTCACCAAGGACACGGGAGCGGCAACCTTATCTATGAGGGTTTCCTAGTTCTTTCGGGTTAGGGTTTTCTAGTTCTTTTGTAAACCTGATTGTAATTATGTCTTTGTATCCTTCTACACGACTGCTTTGTAATCCTATATATATCAATGATAATTGACTCACTCATTCATTGAGTTGAGATTCAGAAATAATATCTTTTAGTTTTATCTATTTTACCATAACATGTTTTGTGAGGTTGAATTCTGTAACACTATATTTTTTTTACCTGGAAACTATATATACGTATCACTTATCTTGCTGTATAGCATGTCATCCCCACCAAAGTTTTTCTCTTCGCATTTAGTATGGAATACCAAAACTTGCCTAACAAAGCCAATTAATTCATAAGCAAGACTAATTATTCGACCGAACTTTACTTCGAATGCTAGTCAGATGAAACAATATGAATCGTAAACTAAACACAATAGTTTGGGATGTAGTTGGACCTGCGTGGGTGCTTGGTGAATCAAGAAACTTTATGGATCTGGGATACCCCACGGTCAACACGCATACAATATAAGTTAGGAATGAAGACTGTCGTATCAGTTGGCTATACCAAAAGAGTTTTTGTCATCTGGAGAATTATTTTTTCATAGAAATTTCCAAAGATGAGAAAGTTGAACTAATCAAATTTTAACAAGTTCGAAAAATCAACTATTTATATATAAGAGGATCCTGATTGATGTGTTACGTTGATTTGAAGATCGATCTTGAAGTTATGGAGTGAGACATTCATTTAAAATCAACTATTTATATATAAGAAGATCTTGATTAATGTGTTACATTGATTTGAAGAACGGTCTTGAAGTTATGGAGTGAGACATTTAAATTAAAATCAACTATTTATATATAAGAAGATCTTGATTAATGTGTTACATTGATTTGAAGAACGGTCTTGAAGTTATGGAGTGAGACATTCATTTAAAATTAGCAAAAGAATGTAACAACTAGAAAAAGGGTTGTCTAAATGGTGGGGTACTTTTATTTTTAAAGTCTTTAAGGAACAAGAGTGGTAGGTTCTAAGTTGGAATAATGCAATTTTCACACAATTAGGACAAAGAAAGAAGTCTTACTTTGTAAGCGATAGAGATTCTTGCGTATGACTTACGACATCCCATACTTTTTCTACGAGAGTGGGCCTTGGTGATACAAAATTACAAGGTGGATTTGTGTGTGTGTAGCCGATCTAGAGGTCATACACCAGATTAAGATTTCCTCCGTTACGTAACTCCATGAGTCCCATAAACTCATAATGGTTTGAACCAGTTCAAGAACACTTCAACGTCTGACTAATGTTGTAAGAGGTTTGCGATAGCCAAATATCACCAGTTTGAGATAAAACACAGATGAAAGAAATTTTTCATATTTTATTTTACTTTTTTACTGGTATGACGAAATGTATGTCAAAACAAATCAAACCATTATATTTCTGTAAAAATACCCAAATATGAATGAAATCAATTGCAATCGAAGACTAACCAAAGCATTGCTTTTATACTAAAAGGTATGTGTCGAATGAGCTGACTTTTTGATTACATATGATATTTTTTTTTTTTTATAAGAACTGATATTTTTAAAATTACGGGTCAATTTTTTGCTATATTTGATAAATACTTGTGTACATGTGCCACGAACGTCTTTCTCATATGTTGGGAGTTACTGGATATGCTGGAATCAATTGGGAAACGTTTAATTAGGAAGATATAGAGGTCCCATAATTAATTCTGAAGTATTGAGCAGCTCCATGTGCAGGAGGTGGAATATGCCCATTGTCCCGTCATTGCAACGGAGTAGCCTTAACATCCTGAACGACATCATAAGGGTACTCGTTGAAAATATGTACTTTGAGACGAGGACTCTCCAAATATTGTTCAGGATGTTTTTCTACAAGATCTTGAGTATATTCCTTCTAAGTTCCTATTATCATTTCCACTTGATAAAAACATAAAAACTTCTTAAATGAACTGATGAAGGTATTCAACAGGAGAAAATTGAAGCGATAATCCCCGAACTCAAAACTCGTGAGTATTGATTTCTAAGCTTACTATAATGTGGAACAATAATCATTTTAGCAGTCACTCTAAACCCTTTATTTTTAATGGAAGTTCTAACATAGTTAGCAAAAAGAACCATTGCTTCACGTCACCTTACGGATTGTTAGTTTAGGAACTAAAGCTCTGAATAATCTAAAGTTCAAGGACCATTGCTTCAGTTACCTCATTGAACAAAAGCATCCCAAAAATTCAAAACTTTTGCAGAAACCACAATAAAAAATTGATTAGCAGTTCAATACCAAGACAAACAATTCATCTATAAAGTTTAAGGGAAGTGATTTTCACAAAGTTTTTCTTCCGTTTCACAACTATGTTTATTTCTAACAGTAGAATCAATGGACATAAATAAACCGACTGCGCAGAAGGACACGAGAGTGTGAAAATCGTTTCCCAAGTTTAATCATTTCACAGAAACCCACTCCCACCCAAACACAGGACATGTATATCACTACATCTAATACAACCATAGCACCAGTAACACATAAAATTCATAAGGATCAACTACGTTTTGTCAAAATTATCCAAAACTTAGCGGGCTTAAAACGTTTTATTACATACGAAACAATTAGGCAATTCGTCAATATTCATTCCAGCAGAAAATAAGCAAATCAACCAAAAGCAAACAAACAAATCACTAAGAAACAGTATGCGATGCAAGCTGAATTTTGAATGAGATCCTATTTCCGTTACCCGCAGCATAACATATGTAAGTTTCATCATAAATGTGGAACTTTATGAACCAAAGTAAGCCACGAACACGATACGAGCAGAAAATGACACTCTCAACAGACTCAATGGAACTGAGTAAAAACAATCACATAAAAGACAGGAAGATCATAGAAAATCCAAGTCATCCCATTAATGTTTAAGAAAAGATGCCACGAAGAACACCAATACTCAACGCAGAGCGATTCTCACAGAAGTTATATACACTGTTATTATTCATGTTTACTTCCAAAGGAAAAGCTTTTCAAGTACTGCCAAAGTGCCCATCACTATTTCAGCTTTTAATGTGTCCCATCAGCCTTCTGCAAAAGAGAAACGACCGTGTATGTGGAATTGAAATAATGAATGAAATCCAGTCATACTATAGGAAGAATGTCTTGGAAGTAATAACTGATTAAAATTAGAATAAACCAGTCAAAACTCATCACTGCCACAAGTATCTGGTTGAAGTGTCTCTATTTTAAAAAACAAATGCATTCTACTATAGCGTTTGCGGTTAAAATTTCGTGATAGATGCCACAACAAAATATTCTACCACATCAAGTGAAAAGGACATGTGGTATAATTTGTTAGTATTCAAGCAGAATCGCTAGGCCATCAAAAAGGCCACATAGGTTTATGCAAGGGGCTGTCTCCCAAGGATACTCTACACTTAGTAAGAAAACAAATGATCTAGTTTTCAAAAAAAATGCAGACTTTCCACCATAAACCTATGTTCCGTTTTTACCCTTGAGGTAAGACTAAGATAGAACCCAAGAGCCAACAATTCTCTCTCATTCATCTCGAATAAGCAACAAATTTGAAGTTATAGAAAGCGCTTGTTGAAGGAGCTGCAACAGGCCAAGGAGACCAAAGACAACATTGAAAAGCTTGATAAGCTAGTCAGTCTATTCTAGACAACCAGGTGATACTATTCAATTAAACCTCAAGCTGGCATAAATTAATACCAGTCCTCCAATCCCAACCTCATCATTTTGATCACTGAGACAGAATTCTCTCTTATTATGCATTTACTCAATACCGTGTCCTTTCCTCCAGTAATTTCTGAGTACATTATATTATAACGCTAACTCGAGTGATCAAACATTGCGAAGCTACGCCTCACTTTCAGCAATTGAACACTTTCCAAATGTCAATTTTATATGTGTGTGTGTGTGTGTGTTCTTGCTTACTAAAATGCACAATTCACTACGACATACAGCAACAACAGTTTTCGACTATCTCGTAATTACGCAGACACCGCAAGAAATCACAGGTCTCTGTAAATTTGTGCCAGTCTCATTAGGCAAAGTGCAAAATCCACACACAGACACAGAAA
Organism: Pyrus x bretschneideri; assembly: GCF_019419815.1. Lineage (NCBI taxonomy): Eukaryota > Viridiplantae > Streptophyta > Magnoliopsida > Rosales > Rosaceae > Pyrus > Pyrus x bretschneideri. Next base: position 341,657 of record NW_025999546.1, on the reverse strand, counting down.
CACACATATCCTCAATAAAGAATTAATCCGCGCCTTATCAGCATTTTCTTTCGCTTTCTGCTTCTCAATGTCGAACAAATTATTAAAAGACAAGGATCAGCCGCCAATATTTGCAATTGGCATGAATTGAACAATCTGAACAATTAAATTCAAAACTTCTCATTTACAAGTAAAAAAAAAAAAAAAACCTATTTTGGTTGTTTAACAAAATGTTGGAGCTGCTATGCTCAACCAATAACAATTTGACAAGTGTTAAAAAAATTTGAAAAATTAAAGCTTGAAAAAACAACTTAAATATTTGTCAAGTTGTTATGAGGTGAGAGTAGGAACTCCTGCATTTTTTTAAAGCAACCAAGCTATGTAGAAAAAAAATACCATCAAATTGTAGTACGGCGTGAAATAAACAATTGACCTCAAATACAATCAAACCCTCCATAAATTAAATAGTGTTTAGAACAAGAAAAATCTATTAATTTAGTGCATATTAAATAATCTATTAATTAATAGTTTTTTTTTCTTTTTGTCAATAATTAATAGCTTATTAATTTATTAATGTATTCTTTATTGTCTTACATAGAAGGGGATCCTCGGATCCCTTCCACTAAATTCACATAATCTACAAATTTGGACTTTTAAAATTTGTTCTAAAGGTTAGAAACAGGAAACTTCTTTAAAAGTTATAATAACATTAACTGTTTGATCAAATTTCAAAGATCCAGATTTATGGATTATGTGGATTTAGTGGAAGAGAGGATCCCTTTCCGTCTTAGGTCTTAGATATTGTACATTGTATTCAATTTTTTCGTTTTGCGAACCAATAATTTTAAGGATGCTATTGCAACTTTATACATCTTTAAAATATTTTAATTTCATACATTATTTATCATTTTATTATAATTTTATACATTTATTAATTAAACCGTTAATTAATTACTTGATAAATATAAAATTAATATATTTTGATGACGTAGCGAACCAAAATAATTAAAAAATTAAAAACGTAGCCTTCACTTCTTCTTTCTCCAGCTACCCCTCACTTTCTTTCTCTGCATCTCCATCTTTCCACTTTGCATCTCCATCTTCCATGGAAACACCTTCAAATCCCTCCCAAGTCCAAACCCCACAATCCTTCTAGCATTTAGCACCATGAAATTTCCATTTCTTAACAAATCCCACACACCCAATTTCTTACCCTCACCCCACCCCCCCCCCCCCCCCCGGCGGAAAACTCGTCAGCAAAACCCAGATGCAAATATCATCTACTTCCCAAAACCCAGATGCAAATATCATTCTTCTTCGTCAGATTTAACGACAAAGATGCCGCCATCTCACCAAGATTCACATCGTCGACTTCAGAATCGCACAGGGGTCCAATGGGCGAAATTGCTGCAGGCCATGGCGACCCGCTCCACTCGAAAACCGTCGAGTTCGAGTAAGAATCAAAGAACTTGGGAGAAATCAAACCTCGCAGTGGTGGATGTGGTTCGGCGGAACCAGCTGGACGGCGGCGGCGGGCTTGGGCTGGGCTTTCTAGGCCCGGGAGTGGTGGCGGGAGGTGAGGTAGAGGGAGAGGAGGAGAGGGTGATTGACGGCTATATCATTTAGTAGGAGGGAGAGATGGGGTTATTGGGCTAAGCATTGCCCAGACCCCTTTTTCAATTTCTTTTAGTTTTTAATTATAATATAAATTTATATTTTATTAAATAATCCTTTTTTATTATTTTTTATTCACATAGTGCAAAGTTGACAGTTATATCAACACAAATATGGATCTTACATTTTCCATATCATCACTTAATGGTTAACTTAACAGATTTTTTAATGGATGTATGAAACTGAAAAGAAAATATAACTAAATATATGAAATTAAAATGTTTTAAAGATGTTGTATGAGGTTGTAATTGATCCTATACTTGAGGGGATAAAATGTAATTTACCCATAATGTTATGTATTTGTTTAAATGTGTACATTATTCTACTTTATAAACATTTAACCAAGCCTAAGCTCTATTTAAATAAACAAAGACTATAGTAACATGAAATTATTAATTTATATATTACGTGAGACTTATATGACTATCTAAAATTATTATTTAAACGAGATTATTAATTTGTGGAAGTTCTATTGTAGTTGGTTTATGGATGTTAGGTTATCAAACTTAACATTAACGATTAACGTGAATGGAAACTGAATGTAGGTGATATGTATTGTCAAATGTTTAATGTATAGGTAGTTAATGTAATTCTTTTAGTTTGGACAGTATATGCATAAAGGGTGAACTCTCAATTTTAATATTTTAAAAATCGCTAGGCAATTGTCGGGTAGTGAAGAGAGGCCTAACGCCTAGTGCCTTGCGGCCTAGGCAAGGCCTAAGTGGTGTTTTGAATATTAATTAAGTACATGTGTAAATATTAGAGTATTTTATATTAGTTTATAACATTTTATAAGTTAATACCATTGTTCAGCCTTGTTTTCACATTTTAAAAAAGTTGGTTATGGTTTTGTTTTCCCTGTGTACCATCATGTGCTCGACAGCTCAAGGTTTTTGTTGTATGATTACGTAAGTGCATTCGAAGTATGTTAAGACTGCCTCACTCAAAAGTTAGAAACCAATGGCTGGCTATATGCATCAATTATGCAAAAATCTTTACTCAAAAGTGTTTACAAGATAGTTCATAACTAGCTTCGTTACGATCTTTGAATAAATAATAAATAAAGTAATTGAATTTATAAATATAAAATTTTGAGATTACTGTCAAAGTGATGTTTTCAAGTGGCACTCTAGGAACAAACAAACAAAAATAATTCACCTTGATATCATGGGTTAAATTACAAATTAGCTACCGGTTTAGTGACAAGGCAAATAATAGAGCCATTTACCTAAAAGCATCTTTAAACGACTAGGCAAATGCCTAAGCAATTAAATTTGATGAGTCACATAAGCAAACTTGGCTCTAAGAGCAGTTCCACCGAGAGGTGGTTAGGCCGGCACTCAGCCAAAAAACAAGGTTGGCACTCAGCCAATCCACTCCAGCCCGTTCCATTGCCTGGCACCCAGCTGGTCTCCAGGCCAGCCCAAAATTGACAGACCTTGGGACCAGTCCATCTGACGTTAGCATGGCGTTGGAGAGCATATGACGTCAGCTTTTTTTTTTTTTTTTTTTGGTTGTGTGCCAGAGAGAGAGTTGTTGTGGAGGCTGAGGAGCGGAGTTGGTCGAGACGGGAGAGGGTGTCCAGAGGGAAGGAGCCATGGAGGGACAAGGACGGGAGGATGAAGCGACGACGTTGAAGGACAGGAGGTGTAGAGGAGCTGCTTGTTGAGGTCGGCTTGGGATTTGAAGGACAAGAGGGCAACAGTGTTGGAGGATGGGAGGAGGAGGTTTGGAGGCGACAGTGGGAATGGATTATTTGTGTTAGGGTGGATGGCGTGCAGGAATGGAAGGGAAAGGAATGGAAGATGAGAAAATAAAAATATTATTATTTTATTTTTTTTATAAAGTCAAAAATTAAAAATAAAAATATTATTTTATAATAAATAATAATAATATTTTAATAAATTGACTAGGCTATTTTTTTTAGAGGTGGAGATGCTTTGGTCTACTACTGTTCACTGGAGTCTATTACTGTTCACTTAAGTGGATAAATGCGCTAGGTGCTGGTGCAAAATCTTTAGGGGTGAAATTGCTTTAAGAGACTTGGCAACTGCCTTATGGAAAGTTTAGGCAAATTGGACTCCACCACCTTTTTCATTAAATAATGAACACAACACATGCATATTTTCCAGTCATTTTCTTAAGAGGGGTTATCCACGTACTTTTATTAACTATTATATTATCTCTCCCACTTCCCTATAAATTTTGTCATTTGATCATTTTCAATTTATTTTATTTGACCGCCAAAGATTGAGAAGAATTTGTAGAAAGTAAAAATGGATGTGTAGATAGCACCACCTTTCCCTAATTAGTTGTCTTATCCTTTGAAGTCACATATAAGGAAAATATTGAAGACAAACTGCTACTTAACACATCAAAGTGCACATTTGCCTCAATATTTTGGGTGGACCTGATGAGCAAATTTGTCGTATCATCTAGTTATATCTCGTTATGTCTACAACATTAGTCAAAATTTTGACTAATACATATGTATCAACTGGAAATACATCTGTTGTCATTACTTTCAACACATTAAAGACAAGAAGACGGCAAAACTATAACAAGTTAACTAAATATTTGGTAAACAAGATAAAATAGGACAACATATAATCATTTTCGCAGAGTTTTATACATGATACTTGCAATCATCAAATCTTATCATTTGAAGCAAATGGAAAGAGCCTGTGCTAGGTGTGCATCACCTTCCCGACAACGTACATTTTAGCTTCGTGTTAGAGCACGTCAGATTCGGATTATTCTGTGGATCTCCTATAGGTATCTCTTGTGGAAACAGAAAAGGCTTTGGAGGCATTTGCAGGCACTCAGCATCTCCTTCAAGTGATTTGTATACACCATAAGGCCGTTATAACCATCTTTTTTACCAACTTCTTTTCCTCTTCAGTGGCATCGCCCATCTCCAAATCTTGTCCTTCATTATATCGATCGTACACCCATGTTGGCAAGTAAAGTTGGCTCGAATGCTCTGCCAATGCGTTCAAATTCTTCCTTCTGCTTGCCATTTCCATTAGCAACATTCCAAAACTAAAGACATCAGCCTTGTAAGAGACACCTCCAATATTTTTGTAGAACAACTCAGGAGCCATATATCCCATTGTTCCTCTTGCAACAGTCAACAAGACAATGCTGTTATCGGTTGGATATAATTTTGCGAGGCCAAAATCAGAAATCTTTGGGTTGAAATTCTCATCAAGAAGAATTTTGTGAGGCTTAATATCGAAATGCAGAATTTGCATGTTGCAACCTTGATGTAGATATTCAATCCCTCAAGCTACTCCAAGAGAAATCTGATACATTTTATCGTAACTTAAATACGTAGTTCCTTCTTTCAAATAAACATATTTATCAAGAAACCCGTTAGGCATGAAGTCATAGACTAGACAACGGTTTGATCCCTCAACACAATAACCAACAAGTTGCACCACGTTAACATGGTGAATCCTCCCAATGGTAGCCACCTCGTTGACAAAATCTTGTCCATTAGCTTTAGACTTGCCCAACATCTTAATAGCTCCAAAACGACCACTGCGCAAATTTCCTTTAAATACACAGCCATAGCCGCCTTCACCCAGTTTATCCTTGAATCTGTTAGTCATCTTCTTAATGTCCGAGTAAGAATATCGTTTTGGGATAATACTGGTATCGCCTTGTAGAAAGTCTTCTATAGCGCTATACATTGACAAATTCCTTCTCCTCCATTTCAAGATCCAAATCCAAACAACACATGTAGCCCCAGAAATCAACTTTCCCACTGCTACTGCTCCTGCTCGGGAATTTTAAAACAAAATCATAAGAAAACATAAATCATATTACATACCAAACTCACGATGTTTCCATCGATGAAGAAGACAAATAGCTTACCAATGCCGATGATCACTAGTGCCCGATATCCTGCAAGAAATATAATCAAAGTGAACAAAATCAAAAGACATGCTTCCAAATCTTACTCCCCCACTTCTTCCGTTATCATTTTTATAATTAACACATGTTCAGAAAGCTCATCATATGATGATACTATATATTCTTTTAAACAAAATTAGAGTTTAAAAAAAAGTGAAAGCATATATAACTCTAATTAATTCACAAACCTGCGCCGGACGGATATCTATATATATATATATATAGACACACACACACACACACTTATCTCTACCTAGCACGAAACCTTTTAGAAGTTCACTGGCTTCGGGTTTCATCGGAACTTCGAGGTTAAGCGAATTCGCGCGAGTGCAATCCCATGATGGGTGACCCACTAGGAAGTTCTCGTGTGAGTTCCCAAAAACAAAACCGTAAGGGCGTGGTTGGGGCCCAAAGCGAACAATATCGTGCTACGGTGGAGTTGAGCCCGGTATGCGACAATTGGTATCAGAGCCAATCTCTGGCCGGGAGTGTGCCGATGAGGACGTTGTGCCCCTAAATGGGGTGGATTGTTAGATCCCACATCGTCTAGGGGAGTGGATCTTGTGAGCCTTATATGTATATTTCCATCTCTACCTAGCACGAGACTTTTCGGGAGCTCACTGGCTTCGGGTTCCATCGGAAATTCTGAAGAAAGAGGTTACATGGGTTCAAATAAAAATTCCCTTTTATTTATTTGTTTAGGCGGGTAAAATTCATGAATTTATTTATTTATAGCTAAAACTCGATTGTACATTATTCCATTTTATGAATTTATTTATTTATAGCTAAAATTCATGAATTTTCTTAAGAGTGGTGTTATCCACACACTCTTGTTAATTTTTATTTTACCTATCATACACCCTTGTTAGTTTGTCTTTGATTCTCTTCAATTCATTTGTTCCGACGGCAAAAAATTAAGAGGTATGTGTGGAAGGCAAAAAAAAAGTGTGTGAGTAGCACCACCGTTGCCTAATTAGTTGCCTTATCCGTTGGAGTCACACTAGTTACATAACCCATCAAAGTACACATTTGTCTCAAAATTGGGGGTGGACCTGATAAGCAAATTTTTCGTGTCATCTAGTTATATCTCTTTATGCAACATTAGTCACAATTTTGACTCATACATATATATCAACTTGAAATACATATTTTCTCATTACTTTCAACACATTAAAGACAAGAAGAAGGCAAAACTACAAGAAGTTAACAACTAAAGATTTGGTAAACAAGATAAAACAGGACAACATATAACAATTTTCGCAAAGTTTTTATACATGATACTTGCAATCATCAAAATTTATCATTTGAAGCAAATGGAAAGAGCCTTTGCTAGTTGAGCATCACCTTCCCGACAACGTCCATGTTAGCTTCGTGTTAGAGCACGTCAGATTCGGATTATTCTGAGGATCTCCTATAGGTATCTCTTGTGGAAACAGAAAGGGCTTTGGAGGCATTTGCAGGCATTCCGCATCTCCTTCAAGCATCTCTATGACTTTGTTCATTGAAGGACGATCACCTGGTTTCATTTGTATACACCATAAGGCCGTTATAACCATCTTTTTTACTATCTTCTTTTCCTCTTCAGTGGCATCGCTCATCTCCAAATCTTTTCCTTCATTATATTTCTCATACACCCATATTGGCAAGTAAAGCTGGCTCGAATGCTCTGCCAATGCGTCCAAATTCTTCCTTCTGCTTGCCATTTCCCTTAGCAACATTCCAAAACTATAGACATCAGCCTTGTACGAGACACCTCCAATATTTTTGTAGAACAACTCAGGAGCCATATATCCCATTGTTCCTCTTGCAGCCGTCAACAAGACAATGCTATTATCTGTTGGATATAATTTTGCAAGGCCAAAATCAGATATCTTTGGGTTGAAATTCTCATCAAGAAGAATATTGTGAGGCTTAATATTGAAATGCAGAATTTGCATGTCGCAACCTTGACGTAGATATTCAATCCCTCCAGCTAGTCCAAGAGAAATCTGATACATTTTCTCATAACTTAAATACGTAGTTCCTTCTTTCGAATAAAACATATTTATCAAGAGACCCGTTAGGCATGAAGTCATAGACTAGACAACGGTTCGATCCCTCAACACAATAACCAACAAGTTGCACCACGTTAACATGGTGAATCCTCCCAATGGTATCTACCTCGTTGACAAAATCTTGTCCATTAGCTTTAGACTTGCCCAACATCTTAATAGCTCCAAAACGACCACTGCGCAAATAAACAGCCATAGCCGCCTTCACCCAGTTTGTCCTTGAATCTGTTAGTCATCTTCTTAATGTCCGAGTAAGAATATCTTTTTGGGATAATACTGGTATCACCTTGTAGAAAGTCTTCTATAGCGCTATACATTGACAAATTCCTTCTCCTCCATTTCAAGATCCGAATCCAAACAACACATGGAGCCCCAAACATCAACTTTCCCACTGCTAATGCTCCTGCTCGGGAATTTTAAAACAAAATCATAAGAAAACATAAAACATATTACATACCAAACTCATGAAGTTTTCCATCGATGAAGAAGACAAATAGCTTACCAATGCTGATGAACACTAGTGCCCGATATCCTGCAAGAAATATGATCAAAGTGAACAAAATCAAAAGACATGCTTCCAAATCTTACTCCCCCACTTCTTCCGTTATCATTTTCATAATTAACACATGTTCAGAAAGCTCATCATATGATGATACTATATATTCTTTTCAGCAAAATTGGAGTTTAAAAAAAAAGTGAAAGCATATATATCTCTAATTAATTCACAAACCTGCACCGGACGGATATATTGGAGAGCCAAGAGAATACTGAAGCTCAAAGCCATACACCAGAGCATTGTGTATGTAACAGTAAGAAGTTGCGTTTCGGTGATTTTCAGTCCAGGAAGCCATGGCCGTCTACCCTATACTGCACCCCTCCTCCAAATCTGACGCAATCATTGGGCCCACCGCGACATAACTATAGGTTTCTAGTTGGGACAAAGTATACTACCACTCCTGGAAATATTTATGCATGGAGCTGTCTCCACGTACAGCGAGGAGTTCACTGGACTAGCACAATTCAAGAAAGTTATAGCTCTTAAAATCCATACTATACGATAATGAATATCATAACTGTACACACTATGGAGATCCAAAAATTATTGAATCGGATGATAAAGGATAGAGAGGAACGGAGGAGCAATTATTGTGATCAAAACCAGGATCTACAAATCGGATTGTGTTGTTATTGTAGTTGATTGACTTTACGTAGTATCTTCCCGAGTTAAAGCGTAACACTGTCACGTTGTCCTCGCGAAACAGATTATACATTGATTCACCGCAATTCTTCGGGTCATCTTGGAGTGGAAAAGGATAGCTTATGTTCTGAATATTGCCACAGGAAGAAGGCGGACAAGATGATGCCTTAGCGTTAGAAGTTTCACCCAATAAGGCAATTGCAAAAAACGCCAAAACTTCAAACCGCGCAGACAAGGCCTTTCCACTTGCCATGAAGCGAAAGCCTCTCTCTCTCTCTCTCTCTCTCTCTCTCAGAGCTGAAGGCCTTCCACGTTGGTTTTTATTAGCTCATGGGACTCATATATTGTAGAATTTTTTAGGTCGACGGGCTGAGGGCCACTCCAACAATATCGATACTGTCTTCACTTTACCGCCTGCCCAATCCGTCAAGTGTGAGGTTTTATCACAAAAGATTTCGGTTTTAATTAGATTGGGGTAATTCTATTTAAATGGCTCTTTCTCCTTCCCTCTGTCTGATGTGGGACAAATGGGTTCCAACAATCCCCCGCACGTGTGACCCCATTTTATGGATCACATGTAGAGATTCACACATCAACAACCATGTGGAGCCAAGTCAAGGCTCATCCATTGCATGGGGCCAAACGAGGACACATCCGATCACGTGGCATCTTTGGCCTATATGGAGTCATGTCGGGACTCACCTATCGCGTGGGGCCAAAGGAGACCCACCCAATCACGTGTCAGTACGAGTCTGCTCCCTGACTCTGATATCATGTAAAATTTTTCAAGTCGACGGGCCGAGAGCCCACTACAACAACATCAATACTATCCCTACTTTACCACCTGCCCTACTTTACCACTTGCCTAATCTATCAGGTGTGAGATTTTATCATAAAAGATCTTGGTTTCAATTAAAGTAAAGTAATTCTATTTAAATGACTCCTTCTCCTTCCCTCTGGGTTCCAACGCATAAGTTTTCTGGCTCACCGCGGTTCCATTCTACAAGATTAATATCAAATTTTATGGCCCACTGTTGAACGACTTTAATTACATAGGGCCCTTCGACTTTTCCTGATTGCTCATTAATGGTATGGAAGAAGAACAAAAAGTCAAGGGATTTAACTTCGCTGAAGAATTCAGCAGCACAATTGGGATTGGGTGGAAATAGCAGCTGCTGCTGAATGGGAGGGCCTCACATCATGATTGCTAAGTAATTTGGGTTAGAGCAAACGAATCCGGATCTTCTATGTAATGATTCTGAAAATTCGTAAATCATGTCTGTTTATCATACATCTTACAGTCATAAATTATTTTAAATTTTTTATTTAAAATTAAATATAAATAGTACTTGACGAAAACTAACCGCAAGATATATGATGAACGAACACGATTCACAAATTTTCAGAATCTTCACAAAGATGATCCAGAGAGGATCCTGTTGGAGAGCAAACGAAGACCGGCACTAAAAAAGTAGTTAGTATATATTTTTGGGAGTTTTAACGAAAAGTCCGCGGTACTGTTTACTTTAACGAAAAACCACATTTTTACACTAAAAAGTCAATCTTGGTACTATTCACTTTACTCTTTATTTTTTCCTTATTGTTAAAATTTAAAGTTTTCAAACTCTTTTCATTAGTTTTCCTTTTATTTTTCTCTGAAGTTAAGTTTCTAAAATATTGTTTTTTTACTATACATTTATATTTTTCTCTGAAGTTAAGTTTCTAAAATATTGTTTTTTTTAATTATAAATTTATACAACAACGTATTTATATTAAAAGTGGAAGAATAAATTAGTTTTGAACTCGTTTACAAGAAGAATACCACTAAATTTAGACGTATTTCAACCGTTAAATTGTTTGATTTGGACAAATGGAATAGATGGTTATTTTAAGGGAACTTTAACGAAAAACTCCCAATACTGTTCACTTTAACAAAAAATCACATTTTTACACTAAAAAATCAATCTTGATACTATTTACTTTACCATTTATTTTGTCTTTATCATTAAAACTCAAAGTTTTCAAACATTTTTCATTAGTTTTCTTTTATTTGAAATCAAATTAGTTACTTCAATGTTGATTTATTTTAGTAAATGTCATATATATAGTACCATAACTTAATCAAGATTAGATTTGTAGTACCATATGTGAATACCATTTCTTTTCTCTGATCAGAAATGAAGGAAATAATCATCTCTTCCCTTTGCGTATTGTTAATAGCTTTCTCCAAATTACTTGGGGAAACTCAGAATGGCTGCAAAGAATTGAAGTGCGGGGATCAAGGCCCGCCCGTCCGTTTCCCTTTCATCCTCAAAGATAGACATCCAGATCACTGTGGCTATCCTGGGTTTGTTCTGTCATGCTATGAGAAACAAGAGGGTTCTCGAGCTTCCAATTCCGGCCAAATTCTCTGTCAAAATCATTGATTATAAGTATCAGGAAGTCCATCAATACGACTCAGATAATTGCTTGCTGGTAGAAGTTTCAGAAATCCTCAACATTTCGAGCTCTCCTTTCCACTTCTCAGAAGAGTTTCAGGACAACCTTGCCTTATTCAAATGTTCTTTAGGTCTTGAAAGGCGACAGCACGTTCACGTTTTAAATGGCCCCTGCCTTACCAGCCCCGGCCATCACGTGTATGCCGTTGATCCCGACTACAAAATTGATAACCTGCGGTCTTGTACAAAGATACGTAATGTTTTATCAGTTCCATCTTCGGGTGTTCTGAAATGGTCTAAACCACACTGCACAGAATGTGAAGCGGGGTGAAAGAGGTGTATACTGAAGAACAACGGGAACAAAAGTGAAATTGAATGTGCTAACCTGACAAAAAGTAAGATTAACACTACATATTCTGCTTGACATATATTCTGTTCAAAAGCAAAAGCATTTTTAAAATAATGATTAATACTCTCTGCTGGGGAACAGGATGAACTGAACCACTAGTATTAATTATGTACCAATATTTTCACAATTTCATGACTAACAACATGCTTTTTCAAATTATCCTTTGCTGGTGAAGCAAACAAACTAGTGGCTACCAGTGAGTCACCCAACTGATCTTCTGATTTGTAACATTCATGTCTAACACATACTGAGGATAGATACTTAACTTTTGGGATTTCTTGTAGGTGCAACCTTGGGTTCATTCACCTTCTTCCTACTAGTCGTTGCAGTTTATCAGGTCCATTACTATGATACAAAGGAAAAAGAAAATCAAATTAAGATTAGAAGATTTTTACAAGATTACAAAGCTCACAAACCAAGCAGGTATTCCTACGCAGATATTAAGAGGATCACAAACCAATTCCAGGAGAAGTTAGGCCAAGGAGCCTATGGAACTATTTTTAAAGGAAAGCTTTCTTCTGAATGCTTTGTTGCTGTAAAAGTTCTCAATAGTTCCAATGGAAATGGGGAAGATTTCGTAAATGAAGTTGGAACGATGGGACATATTTAGACCTGACATTCGTGTCGTTTTCGTGTCATGTCTGATAACTTAACGGGTCATGCCGTGTAATACTCGTTAAAGTTAACGGGTAGTATGACCCGACCCGAAATCAACCCGTTAATATTTTCAGGTAATATGACCCGACTTGTTACCCGTTAAGAAAAATATATTTTAAATTAATAAAAATGAAAATGAAAAACATAATTTGATCCAAAAAAATGTTAAACATAATACTAAATTAGTATATACATACTAAATTTCGAAGTTGACCCCTTAATGAAAGTTGTAAAGCTTTTCATTACGAGTGATTATATTTTTCACACTTCTACAATAATTTTTATTAATTTTATTAATTTTTCACTCAAATAAATAACTTTGTTCATGAGATTTGGAGGGTTATAAAAATCTAAACGACCATGTAACCTTGCCGATGGAACTCAAAGCTTACATGTTATTCCTTTTACAAAATCCTCAATTTTCATAGATCATGATGACATAAGATTTTGTGGTATCCACTTCTGTAAATATTTTAAATTGACGATCAAATTAGTTCATTGTATTCATATAGGATCAAGGAGTGTAGCTGTAAAAAATCATCAAAATCAGAGATAAAATAACCATTAAATCGTGATTTTTCGTTTATAACCGTCGAAAAGTTTTGTCTTGTTACTTGATCTCTGAATGTTTGTTTTTTGCAATTTTTGGCATATGCGATCTCGAAGCATATATAAACAAGTTTGATGGTTGGATCATTGAAATTAGTTTCATAGGATGCGTATCCCATCAAAATGATACATTAACTAATACTTAGAGTTTATTTATACTTTCATAAGTATAACATAAGATTTTGTGGTATCCACTGGTGTAAATATTTTAAATTGAAGATCGAATTCATTCATTGTATTCATATAAGGTCAAGGAGTGTAGCTATAAAAAATCATCAAAATCGGAGTTAAAATAACCATTAAATAGTGATTTTTCGTTTATAACCGTCGAAAAGTTTTGACTCATTACTTGATCTCTAAATGTTTGTTTTTTGCAATTTTTGGCGTATGCGATCTCGAAGCATATATAAACAAGTTTGACGGTTGGATCATTGAAATTAGTTTCGTAGGATGCGTATCCCATCAAAACGATAGATTCACTAACACTTAAGAGTTTATTTATACTTTCATCAAGTATAACATAAGATTTTGTGGTATCCACTAGTGTAAATATTTTAAATTGAAGATCGAATTCATTCATTGTATTCATATAGGGTCAAGGAGAGTAGCTATAAAAAATCATCAAAATCGAAGTTAAAATAACCGTTAAATCGTGATTTTTCATTTATAACCGTCGAAAAATTTTGTCTCGTTACTTGATCTCTGAATGTTTGTTTTTTGCAATTTTTGGCGTATGTGATCTCGAAGCATATATAAACAAGTTTGACGGTTGGATCGTTGAAATTAGTTCCGTAGGATGTGTATCCCATCAAAATGATAGGTTCGCTAACACTTAAGAGTTTATTTATACTTTCATCAAGTATAACATAAGATTGTGGTATCCACCGGTGTAAATATTTTAAATTGAAGATCGAATTCATTCATTGTATTCATATAGGGTCAAGGAGTGTAGCTGTAAAAAATCATCAAAATCAGAGTCAAAATAACCGTTAAATCGTGATTTTTCGTTTATAACCGTCGAAAAGTTTTGTCTCGTTACTTGGTCTCTGAATGTTTGTTTTTTGTAATTTTTGGTGTATGCGATCTCGAAGCATATATAAACAAGTTTGATGGTTTGATCGTTGAAATTAGTTTCGTAGGATGCGTATCCCATCAAAACGATAGATTCACTAACACTTAAGAGTTTATTTAAACTTTCATCAAGTATAACATAAGATTTTGTGGTATCCGCTAGTGTAAATATTTTAAATTGAAGATCGAATTCATTCATTGTATTCATATAGGGTCAAGGAGTGCAGCTGTAAAAAATCATCAAAATCAGAGTTAAAATAACCGTAAAATCGTGATTTTTCGTTTATAACCGTCGAAAAGTTTTGTCTCATTACTTGATCTTTGAATGTTTGTTTTTTGAAAATTTTGGTGTATGCGATCTCGAAGCATATATAAACTAGTTTGACGGTTGGATCATTGAAATTAGTTTCACAAGATGCGTATCCCATCAAAACGATACATTAACTAATACTTAAAGAGTTTCTTTGGTTTAAATATTAGGCGGGAAATAGATGAAACTCTTGAAATATTAGGCGGGAAATTAATTATTATAATTTTTAACCTCAATCTTTGCCTATAATATACTATAAAAATAAATAAATAAATAAAACTTAAATTTTAAAATTTATATAGAATAATAATAGAATAATAATTAATAAACAATATATACATATTCATTATATCTATTGCATTTTATAGTATGTTTTTTTTAGTAGTTTAAAAAATTAAAATCATCAAAATAGCATTTTTCTTATCGTGTCGAAACAGGTTACCCGCGTGTCACTCTCGTGTAAACCTATTAAGGACCTGTTATTAACGGGTTATTATCGTGTGACCCGATAATGACCCGATTAGTTATCGTGTTGATCTGAAACCCGTTATTTTCGTGTCGTTTACGTGTCGTGTTAACGGGTTGTGTAAGAAATTGCTAGGTCTAGACGTATCCACCATGTCAAAGTGGTTCGCTTGGTTGGTTTCTGTGCTGATGGATTTAACAGAGCTCTTGTTTATGAGTTCGTCGCCAATGGTTCACTGCATGATTTCATTTCATCGGCAGACAATAACAATCGTTTTCTCGGTTGGGACAAATTGCAAGATATTGCTCTAGCTGTAGCCAAGGGAGTTCAATATCTTCATCAGGGATGTGATCAACGAATCCTCCATTTCGACATCAAACCTCATAATGCATTGTTAGACGATAATTTCACTCCAAAAATTTTTGATTTCGGTATGGCCAAGTTGTGTTCTAAGGATCAAAGCATAGTGTCCATGACTACAACTAGAGGGACAATGGGATACATTGCACCTGAAGTGTTCTCCAGGAATTTTGGAAATGTGTCATACAAATTGGACGTCTATAGTTTTGGGATGCTGCTCCTTGAGATGGTAGGGGGAAGGAAGAACATTGATTCAACCTCCGAAAACACAAATGAAATTTACTATCTAGAATGGATCTATAATCTTCTAGAAGAAGGAGATGACCTACG
This sequence comes from Pyrus x bretschneideri, assembly GCF_019419815.1. NCBI lineage: Eukaryota > Viridiplantae > Streptophyta > Magnoliopsida > Rosales > Rosaceae > Pyrus > Pyrus x bretschneideri. The sequence continues at coordinate 326,187 of NW_025999546.1, read as the reverse complement.
AATCCATCTCAGGGAGGAAGGAGATGGTAAAGCTCCAAAGAAACTTGCAATTGTAGGGCTCTGGTGCATTCAATGGCACCCAACGGGTCGTCCTTCCATGAACGAGGTTGTTCAGATGTTGGAAGGAGGAGAAAACTTAACCATGCCTCCCAATCCTTTTGCTTCTACAGGTCCTGCACGAACAAATGCAACTACGCCTACGAGAAATCTAAACATTCAGTTAGAAGCTATTGCTGAATTAGAGTAACATATCTACTTCGATATATAGATAGTTATGTGTGCACACACTTACGTATGTAACTAAGAACTATTGACAAGTGTAACCATTGTACACCTAATTAAAGTACATTCAAGGTGTGTGTGACCATGTAAGTACATTCAAGGTGTGTTGGATTGCTTAGTTTTTCACTTGAAACCAATGGCTAGCCAAAATGCATCACTTTTCTACAAAACTTCGATGCAAAAATCATTACTCAAGTTTTTACACCACAGTTCTTAACTAGCTTCCATAGACATTGTTGTCATGCTTGCTTAGTTATGATCCTTGAAAGTTTCTAGGTTCTCAGATCCAATTCAAACTATCTGTTTTGCCAAATTTTTCTTTATTCAACATTTTAAAATGTTGAGAGAGCGATAATTGCGCGATGTGGTGGATTTGGAATGATGAAATATCAGCAAGAATCCCTTTTTTTTTTTAATTTTTTTTTAACGCAATAATTCACTTTAGAATGAGTTATGGGCACGATTGTTTGGGTTCTTTAAGGATGCGTTTGTTTGCATTCATTAGTCTTCACTGGACTAGACAGGATTAAAGATTAGTCCTGTGCCATGTTTGTTACTCACACGGATTAGCTTTAATGTTACTAGCCGGATACGGGTCGACTAAGGGCCTCACTAGAAGTTCTTAGCGAGACGCCTGCAAAACCACTTATTGCTAAGACCTTCGTCTTCTCGCGTCTGTTCCTGCACTTCGCATCCTCTCTCTCCCTTCCTCTATCTCTTTGCACCGACAACCCAGACTCGGATCAATGTCGGCACCACCCACTCCTCTTCGCCGAGGTGACAGAACACTCCTTGGGTGGTGGATCAATTAGAAAAGGGAAAGTTTAATTGAGGGCTGGGGTCGCGGACGGCAGCCCGAACGATGGGACCTTCGAAGGCTGGGTTTGAAGACTGAGTTCAAAGACCGACGGCCCAAAGGCTGGGGTCGACCACGGCTGCACGAAGGTGACGACGATGGATCTGTAGCGCCATCAATTGGATTTGTTGATTTGTGGTTGTGGCGACGGCGTCGTTCAATTTGGGGCGCAATACAATTTCTGGGCTCACATTTTAGAACCTCAGACAACGATGGACAAAAAGAATACAATACAATTTTTTACCCAATTTTTTTTTTTATTGGGTGGCTTTATGAGAAATTTATTATTATGCTTTAATTCTGAGAAATTGTTTGGTTTTGGTTTGAATTAGGAAGGCAGAGAAAAGTGGATTTAGTTAATTTCAATTTTCTTCTATAATGAATCTAGGTTGGTCAGTTTATGATATCGTATTATCGAATTCATTTGTTGTGATTGTTCAAATAGGTTTATTTTTCATTGATTTTTGTTATCCTGCTTCTTAATCAGATATTGCATTTGCATCAAACGCTTCATTAAGCTAATCTAGCTTAATCTAGTCTAAGCCGGTCTAGCTTAGTCTCTAAAGTTAGTTCAGTCCAAGACAGTTCTATGCAACAAACGCACCCTAAGTCTCACTAGACTGCCTTAGATAGGAGTCCTTTGGTGCAAATAAGAATAGCCTTTAATGATACCAAGTCGGATCACATCGACTAAAAGCTTCACTAACTGTTCTTAGTGAGACCCCCAAAAACTAGAGGATTGCTAGTCCCGTCTCTAGTGCTTGCGTCGTCTGTAAGCATGCGATGCCGATCTCCATCATCCTGCAAACCCAGTCATAAAATCTTGTCTTCTCCTTCATGCATGAGCTACAATCCCTTCTCCAATCATCAAATCAGAAACTCGCCAATCAATGTCCCACAAACCCAACCCCCTCTTTGTTTCAGCGATGAATTCATCCAGTTAAGCTTCCAATAAGTTTAATCCACCATAAACAACAATTCAATTCAAAGATTAAAGCTTATAACTCCCAATTACAGAAAATATCAAAATCTGCGATAAACCCAGATATCTATTACCTTGGGTTGCAGTGCTCTTCTCCAGAATTTTGTAGGAAAAAACGAAATCAAATTTGGAGTTGTAAAACATCAATTATAGTAGAAATTTGATATGAGATTTCGAATTTGCAGTGCTTTCTCTGCTTTGAGGAACAAGAAGAAAGGTCTTTTGGTCCAAATCAGGAGCAAAATGCACAGATCCTCCTTTGAGGAAGAAAACAGGGAGAAATGGGGGAGAAAAAGAGAGAGGAGGGAGATGGTCAGCTAGAGAAAAAAAGGGAAGAAATGAGGGAGAGGGGAGTGAGAAAGTGGGAAGGAAGAAGAATAAAATGATTGTAGCTTTGAGAGGTGATGAGATTTTCAAAAAAAAAAAAAAAAAAGATAAATTAATAATATAATATAATTTATACGAATTAAACAAATATAATATTAAAATTTATTAATTATTTTGTTTCTTAATATGATGTTTCGTTAAGTTAGTCTAATTTAGTATAGTCTAAGTCATTCCAGCTTAGTTCCTAAAACTAGTTCAGTCCAAGATAGTCCGGTGCAACAAACGCACCCTATATGTATTACCAACTAAAGATTAATCTAGTCACATCTCTTAATGTTGAAATAAATCTCAAGTTTAATACCTACTTCCACCAAAATGTTGGTTACACATTAATTTTATGAGGAAATAAATAAACTACTAGAAGGGAAATTATTGGCAAGTGTGAGTGGTTTTATCTATTTTACTATAACATGTTTTGTGAGGTTGAATTCTGTAACACTATTTTTTACCTGGAAACTATATATACGTATCACTTATCTTGTTGTATAGCATGTCATCCCCATCCAAGTTTTCTCTTCGCATTTAAACTTGCCTAACAAAGCCAATTCATTCATAAGCAAAACTAATTATTCGGCCGAACTTTACTTCGAATGTTAGTCAGATGAAACAACATGAATCATAAACTAAACACAATAGTTTGGGATGTAGTTGGACGTGTGTGGGTGCTTGATTAATCAAGTGGATCTGGGATACCCAACAGTCAACACGCACACAATATAAGTTAGGAATGAAGACTGTCGTATTAGTTGGCTATACCAAAAGATTTTTTGGCATCCGGAGGATTATTCTTTCATTGAAATTTCCAAAGATGAGAATGAGGTGTAAAAGTTGAACTAATCAAATTTCAACAAGTTTGAAAAATCAACTATTTATATATATAAGAGGATCCTGATTGATGTGTTACGTTGATTTGAAGTTATGGAGTGAGACATTTATTTAAAATTAGAAAAAAAATGTAACAATTAGAAAAAAGGTTGTCTAAATGGTGGGGTAGTCATTGACACATGACCTAAAATAGATTGACGCATGACCTAAAAGAGAGGAAAAATCATACGGTTTACTTTTTAAGTCTTTAAGGAACAAGAGTGACAGGTTCCAAGTTGGAATAATGAAATTTTTACACAATTAGAACAAAGAAGGAAGTCTTACTTTGTAAGCAATAGAGATTCTAGCATATGAATTACGACACCCCGCACTTTTTCTATGTGAGTGGGCCTTGGTGATATAAAATTACAAGAGGGATTTGTGTGTGTGGCTGATCTAGAGGTCATACACCAGTTTAAGATTTCCTCAGTTATGTAACTCCATGAGTCCCATAAAGTCATATTGGTTTGAACCAGTTCAATGACACTTCAACGTCTAACAATGTTGTAAGAGGTTTGGGTCGATAGCCAAATATCACCATAGTCTGAGATAACTTAATTAAACACAAATGAAAGAAAATTTTCATATTTAAACAAATACAACCATTTCACACAAAGTCACTCCTACCAGCTGCACAAACACCCGGAACAAAGGAAATAGATAATACTGCGTATCATGCTAAATCCTTTATTGTAAACAAGACAAGTAGGGCATTCGTCGATATGATTCCCAGTAGCAAATAAGCAAACCAAAACCATAGCAACAAATCAATAAGAACCGCGCTGTGCGTTGCAAGAACGGATCTACAAGAAGCAATTTGGTTGAGATCCTATTTGAGTTTTTCACATGTTTATCTATAAAAGCTTCAATCATAAATATGGAAATTAATGATCAGTGAAAAAAGCAGCACAGACATGATATGAGCAAAAAATGACGGACAAGGATTGTCTGCCCTCCACTTCTGGTGCCCTTTTTGTGCCCTCTTGTTTTGTGTGATCCCTGTTAAGTCACGTCAACATTTTATATTGTTTTTTTTTATAGAGATAATAAGACAAAAAAATGAATAGTAATATAAAATGTTGACGTGGTTTAACCGTGACCACACAAATAGGAGGGCATGGGGAGGACACTGGAAGTGGAGGGCAGACAATCCTTGTCCAAAAATGACGCACATTCAGACAGACTAAATGGAATTCAAATTTATCCATCAGTGTCTAAAAGAACATGTCATGAAGAACACCAATAATCTAAGCAAAGCGATTCAAACAAAAATTATGTACAGTATCATTATTCATGATTACTAAACAAAGGAAATGTTTTTCAATATCAGTCCTCACTCTGCAAAAGAGTACGAGACGGTATATAGAGTTAAATGTAACCCGATTGTGGTTGCGGGTTACGTTCTTACAAATATACTTTGGTTGTAGAATTCATACCACATGTAGAAATATGATTCCTTAAATTAATCAGTTGTTTACAACATATAGGGTTAAAAGTAACTTTTCACTTACTGTTTTTTGTTTGCTTGTCTCGTATTTTATTTTACTTTTTTACTAGCTAGTGTGACGAAATGTATGTCAAAATAACAAGAAATCAAACTATTCTATTTCTGTAAAAATACCCAAATATCAATGAAACAACCGAAGACTCATATATAACTAAAACATTGCTTTTATACTACAAGGTATTTGTGTCGATTGAAATGACTTTTTGGCTACATATGATCTTTTTATTTATTTATAAAAACTGATATTTTTTTAATATACGGGTAGATTTTTTGCTATATTTGATAAATACTTGCGTACACAAATCGACCCGTAATTGTAAAAATATCAGTTTTTATAAAAATAAAATATCATATGTAGCCAAAAAGTCGTTTCAATCGACACAAATTCCTTTTGTGTGAAATGGTTGTATTTGTTTAAATATGAAAATTTTCTTTCATCTGTGTTTAAGTTATCTCAGACTATGATGATATTTGGCTGTCCCGCCAAACCTCTTACAACATTAGTTAGACGTTGAAGTGTCATTGAATTGTTTCAAACCAATATGAATTTATGGGACGCATGGAGTTACGTAACAGAGGAAATCTTAATCTGGTGTATGACCTCTAGATCGGCCACATACACAAATCTTCCTTGTAATTTTGTATCACCAAGGCCCACTCTAGTAGAAAAAAAGTGTCAGGTGTCGTAAGTCATACGTAAGAATCTCTATCGCTTACAAAGTAAGACTTCTCTCTTTGTCCTAATTGTGTGAAAATTGCATTATTCCAATTTAGAACGTGCCACTCTTGTTCCTTAAAGACTTAAAAAGTAAATTGTATGATTTTTCCTCTATTTAAGCTCATGTGTCAATGAGTACCCCCAACATTTAGACAAACATTTTTCTAATTGTTACATTTTTTTGCTAATTTTAAATGAATGTCTTACTCCATAACTTCAAAATGTTCTTCAAATCAACGTAACACATCAATCAGGATCCCCACAAATATAAATAGTTGATTTTTCAAACTTGTTGAAATTTGATTAGTTCAACTTTCTCATCTTTGGAAATTTCTATGGAAGAATAATCCTACGGATGCCAAAAAATCAATATATTGTATGCGTGTTGACCATTGGGTATCCCAGATCCATGAAGTTTCTTGATTCACCAAGCACCCATGCACGTCCAACTACATCCCAAACTATTGTGTTTAGATTATGAATCATATTGTTTCATATGACTAACATTCGAAGTATTATATGAGCTCATACATAACAGTTTTATCTCATATACAGACATATACTAGAGAAAACGCATTATAGCATGGCTCATACATAAAAGTAACCGTAAATGATATTACATGCATACATCTCTATTTTAAAAAACAAATGCATTCTACTTTAGCGTTTGCAGTTAAAATTTCGTGATAGATGCAACAACAAAATATTCTACCACATCAAGTGAAAAGGACATGTGGTGCAAATTGTTAGTATTCAAGCAGAATCGCTAGGCCATCATACAGGCCACATAGGTTTATGCAAAGGGCTGATTCCCAAGGATACTCTACACTTTGTAAGAAAACAAATGATCTAGTTTTCAAAAAAAAAAAAAAGCAGACTTTTCACTATAAACCTATGTTCCGTTTTTACCCTTGAGGTCATCTGTAAGATTAACATAGAACCCAAGAGCCAGCAATTCTCTCTCATTCATCTAGAAGAAGCAACCAATTTGAAGTTATCGAAAGCGCTTGTTGAAAGAGCTGCAATCTATCTTTCTTTTTACTATTCCTTTTTTGTTGATTGAACCCATTCATAAATAAGCAACTAGATGCAGAGAAAAATGTAGCTTTCCCTAATGGACGCCATTTACCTCAATAGTGACATTTTAAGATCAGATTACAGGAAACCTCGATGATAAGTATAGACCTTCTCACTAGTAACCCGATTGTGGTTGCGGGTTACGTTCTTACAAATATAGTTTGGTTGTAGAATTCATACCGCATGTAGAAATATGACTCCTTAAATTAATCAGTTGTTTACAACATATAGGATTAAAAGTAACCTGCTATTCCCTTGCTGTTTTTTGTTTGCTTGTCTCGTATTTTATTTTACTTTTTTACTAGTGTGACGAAATGTATGTCAAAACAAAGAGAAATCAAACTATTCTATTTGCGTAAAAATACCCAAATATTAGTGAAACAACCGAAGACTCATATATAACCAAAACATTGCTTTTATACTAAAAGGTATTTGTGTCGATTAAAATGACTTTTTGGCTACATATGATTTTTTTTTATAAAAACTGATATTTTTTAAACTTACGGGTAGATTTTTTGCTATATTTTTTATAAAAATGAAATATCATTTGTAGCCAAAAAGTCGTTTCAATCGACACAAATTCCTTTTGTGTGAAACGGTTGTATTTGTTTAAATATGAAAATTTTCTTTCCTCTGTGTTTAAGTTATCTCATACTATGGTGATATTTGGTTGTCCCCCCAAACCTCTTAGACGTTGAAGTGTCATTGAATTGGTTCAAATCAATATGAATTTATGGGACGCATGGAATTACGTAACGGAGGAAATCTTAATCTGGTGTATGACCTCTAGATCGGCCACATACACAAATCTTCCTTGTAATTTTGTATCACCAAGGCCCACACTCTAGTAGAAAAAAAGTGTGGGGTGTCGTAAGTCATACGCAAGAATTTCTTATCATTTACAAAGTAAGACTTCTCCCTTTGTCCTAATTGTGTGAAAATTGCATTATTCCAACTTAGAACTTGCCACTCTTGTTCCTTAAAGACTTAAAAAGTAAACTGTATGATTTTTCCTCTGTTTAAGGTCATGTGTCAATGAGTACCCCACCATTTAGACAACCCTTTTTCTAATTGTTAGATTTTTTTGCTAATTTTAAATGAATGTCTCACTCCACAACTTCAAGACCGTTCTTCAAATCAACGTAACACATCAATCAGGATCCTCATATATATAAATAATTGATTTTTCAAACTTGTTGAAATTTGATTAGTTCGACTTTCTCATCTTTAGAAATTTCTATGGAAGAATAATCCTCCGGATGCCAAAAAAATCAAGCAGAATCGCTAGGCCATCAAACAGGCCACATAGGTTTATGCAAGGGGCTGATTCCCAAAGGATACTCTACACTTTGTAAGAAAACAAATGATCTAGTTAAAAAAATTATTAAAACAAAAGGATCAGCCACAAAAATCTGCAATTGGAATGAATTGAGAATTTTTTGAACAATCGAATATAAAATTTCTCATTTGCAAGTATAATAAAAACAAAGCTTGACTACTTAAGAAAATGTTAGAGCCGCAATGAATTAAACAATTGACCTCAAATACAATCAAACCCTCCATAAATTAAATAGTGTTTAGAACAAAAAAAAAATCTATTAATTTAGTGCATATTAAATGATCGATTAATTAATAGTTTTTTTCTTCCTGTCAATAATTGATAGCTTATTAATTTATTAATGTATTTTTTATTGTCTTAGATATTGTACATTGTATTCAATTTTTCGTTTTGCAAACATTTGTTTAAGTGTGAAAATTTTATGTACTTATTTTGAAATGTGTTATTCAAACAAATTTTTTTTTTTTAAATTCTCACACATCTTTTGATAATTTCTTTCTTTTTATCTTCTCTAATTCAATCGATTCGACGATTGTAAATTAAGAGGGTATGTATGAAGTAAACAGAAATGTGTGGATAACACATTCCACTTATTTTTTTGCTAAAACTAGATTGTACATTGTTCAACATAGTACATTAATTATTCTATTTTATAAACATTTAACCAAACAAAAGCTCTATTTAAAATAAACAAAGACTATAGTAACATAAATTTATTAATTTATATATTACCTAAGATTTTTATGACTGCCTAAAATTATTATTTTACCGAGATTATTAATTTGTCGAAGTTCTATTGTAGTTGGTTTATGGATGTTAGGTTATCAAACTTAACATTAACGTGAATGGAAACTGAACGTAGGTGGCATGTATTGTCGAAATGTTTTATGTATGGGTAGTTAATGCAGGATAAATGCATAAAGGGCGAAGTGTCAATTTGATTTTTATGTAAATCGATGTTTTTACACTAGAATGAGGGGTAGTTCAACTAAGTCACACAATATGCAGCTTAATTTGATATTGAATTCGTTATCTACGAGATTCGAACCTAAGACCTTTCATTTCCAAGTGAAGAGGAATACCACCAGACTATTCTACCGAGTGATTGTCAATTTTAATGTTTTAAAAATTGTTAAGTAGTTGTCGGACAGTGAGAAGAGACCTAACGCCTAGCGCCTAGAGGCCTTGGCAAGGCCTATGTGGTTTTTTTAATATTAATTAAGTACATGTGTAAATGTTAGAGCATTTTACATTGGTTTATAATATTTTATAAGTCAATACCATTGTTCGGCCTTGTTTTCACATTTTTAGAAGGGATGTGGTATCCACACATTCCATTTTACTTCTCACGCACCTTTTTAATTTTCGGCTGTAGGATTGGATGAATTGAAGAATATCAACGAACATAAATTATCAAGAGATGTATAAGAAATAAAATGAAATGTGTAGATAGCACACATCTTTAAAAAAGTTGGCTGTGGTTTTGTTTTCCCTGTCTACCATCATGTGCTCGACCGCTGCAGGTTTTTGTTGTGTGATTACGTAAGTGTATTCGAAGTATGTTAGACTGCCTCACTCGAAAGTTTGAAACCAATGGCTGGCTATATGCATCAATTATGCAAAAATATTTACTCGAAGTGTTTACGAAATAGTTCATAACTAGCTACGTAAGTTCATAACTAGCTTCGTTGTGATCCTTGAATAAATAATAAATGAAGTAATTGAATTTATAAATATAAAATTTTGAGATTACTGTCAAAGAGATGTTTTCAAGTGGCACTCCAGGACAAAAAAAAAAAAAAAAAAAGAAGGATTTAACCTTGTTGATTTTAGTGAATAAACCTCATTTTTGTTGAGAGTGGAGAGTGACCTTGCAAGTTGGTTGAGTTGGGATGATGAAATTTTGGGATGCTTTCTAATTTGTTCGTTGGTTGAGTTCAATCGCTCCAACGGCTGCAAACTAAGAAGGTATGTATGAAGTAAAAAAGGATTTGTGGATAGCACACCTCACTTATTTTTGCTAAAACTATATTGTACATTGTTCAATCAAGTACATTATTCTATTTTATAAACATTTAACAATCAAAAGCTCTATTTAGATAAACAAAGACTATAGTAACATGAAATTATTAATTTATATATTATGTGAGATTTATATCACTATCTAAAAATAATATTTAACCGAGATTATTAATTTGTCAAAGTTCTACTGTAGTTGGTTTATGGATGTTACGTTATCACGCTTGACATTAACGTGAATGGAAACTGAATGTAGATGGCATATATTGTAGAAATGTTTTATGTATGGGTAGTTAATGTAATTCTCTTAGTTTGGATTATAAATGTATAAAAGGTGAATTGTCAATTTTAATGTTCTAAAAATCGCTAAGTGGTTGATGGGCAATTGTGCAAAAATATTTACTCGAAGTGTTTACAAGATAGTTCATAACTAGCTTTGTTACGATACTTGAATAAATAATAAAGGGTTTTTATCACAAATAGTCCATGAAATTGACCTTCATCATCAAGATGGTCCTTGAAATTGAAAATTAATAAATGTAGTCCCTGAAAATAGGTGTTGCAAATCAATCTGGTCTTTCTGTCACAATTCTGTTAAAAATTCTATTAAGTGCTGATGTGGCACATAAATGTGTCTTATAAGTCATTTTTTTCTCACAAATGGTCATTGAAATTGACTCATGACATCAAAATGGTTCCTGAAATTGGCCCAGACATCAAAATAGTCCATAAAATTGAAAATCGATCAATGTAATCCTACAAGTAAGTATCTCAAATCAATGTAGTCATTCTATCACAATTCTACAAAAAATTCTATTATGTGATGATATGACACATAAATGGATCATACAAGTCTAATTAAATTTTTTTAAAAATGACAAAAAAGTTTAATAATTTAATAGTTAATAAAAAGTTATCAACCCAAAAACTCAATCTTGCAATCACCTATGATCTTAGTCCATATTCTTTTACCTCCATCGCTATCTATTCTCTCTCTCTCTCTCTCTCTCTCTCTCTCTCTCTCTCTCTATATATATATATATATATATATATAAAATAAAATTAAAAAAATCTCAATACACCCACCTTTACACACTTCAACAACCTTCACCGAATTGAACCTGGATCAAGATCACCTTTGGTGACGGCTTGGCTGATTGGCAACGATTTCTGAGACATCACTGTTAACATTTAGGCAATCAACATCATCACAACTTTAATCTTAGAGAGCTTGTTTGGCGCTTCCTTGGCGGTCTAGTGACTCAAAGAATGGTGACGTTTGCCTTGAGATAATGAGGTTATAACCAAGATGCGTCTATTATTTTTTGAAAACTATTTCCAAACCCCTTCTTAGGTATTGGTTAAGCCTTGTACCTTTGAGAATTTATGGAAGAGATTTCTCTTCCGAGTAGGTCCTATTATAAGAAAAAAAAATTCCATTGTGCAAAAATTTAATTGATAATTTTTTTAAATTATCAAACCCACATCAGCACATAACAAATTTTTTTTACATAATTGTGACAGAAGAATCATATTGATTTGCAACAACTATTTTCAAGGACTATATTAAGCGATTTTCAATTTTATGGACCATCTTAATGGCGTGGGTCAATTTCAGGGACCATCTTGATAGTATGAGTCAATTTCAGGGACCATTTGTGATAAAAGCCCGTAAATCTTGTGGACCCATTTATGTGTCACATTAGCACTTAACAGAAATTTTAACAGAATTGTGATGGAATGATCACATTGATTTGCGACACCTATTTTCTGGGACTACATTTATTAATTTTCAATTTCATGGACCATCTTGATGGTGAGAGTTAATTTCAGGAACCATTTGTAATAAAAATCCAATAATAAATGAAGTAATTGAATTTATAAATTTTTTTTTTTGAGATTACGATGTTTTCAAATGGCACTCTAGGAACAAACAAACAAAAAAACAAGGGATTTACCCTTGTTGATTTTAGTGAATAGACCTCCTTTTTTTTGTTGAGAGTAACCTTACAAGTTGGTTGAGTTGGAATGATGAATTTTTAATGAATGTCTAGAAAGAAACAAAAAACAAAAAACAAAAAAACCAAAAAAAACAAAAAAAACAAAAAAAACAAAAAAAAAAAACGAAAAAAACAAAAACAAAAACAAAACAAAACAAACAAAGTTTTTTTTACTTCCGAAAAAAAAAAAAAAAAAGAAGAGAAGCAATAATTCACATTGATATCATGAGTTAAATTACAAATTAGCTACTGGTTTAGTGATAAGGCAAATAATAGAGCCACTTACCTAAGAGCATCTTTAAACAACCAGGCAAATGCCTAAGCATTTAAATTTGATGAGTCACATAAGCAAACTTGGCTCAAAGAGAACTTTGATGAGTTACATAAACTCATTTCATGTAAGTTTTTCTCTGATTGAACCCTATGAGCAAATTTGTCATTTCATCTAGTTATATCTTGTTGTGTCTATCGCATTATTGGACTCTATGAGGAAATTTGTCATTTCATCGAGTTATATCTTTAAAACATTAGTCGCCCAAAGAGTATTATAACATTAATAACGTAATGAGTGTTGTAGAAATAAAAGAATATGTTTCAGATTATTGGTGCTAAAATCATACAGAGTCAAACTATATCCTCACATGATTTGACCCAATGTTTATTTTGCACAATGCCAAGAGAAATGATGATTACATGAGTGCTATAGTTAGAGGTTGTCAACATATCGCATTTGTATAATGATTTTGTATGAGATTTGACTTGTTAACCAAACTATTGAGCACTGAATGAAATGTTGATTGGTTAAATACTTTTTATGCCTAAAGAACTAAGGACTTTGTGACAACTCATCCCTAGTTCTACGATTTTATAAATTTTTAAGATGTGAATTTAGGAAAATGCCCTAGAGGCAAGGGTATTGACTTTCATTGACCGTTAGTTCATGATGAATATGAACTATTACTTTACTGTATTCTAGAAGTACTCGACGGTGCAAACGCGTAGACACAAGCAGAACTGAGATCGGAACTACGACGGCGGTTTTATGGAACTACAACTTCAAAAAGTATTTTTTTTGTAAAGGTTACTATTTATTATATTATAATTTTAAATTACATTGTGAGAAATGAGGGAAAAGAGAAGAAAGAAATGGAGGAAAGAAGGGAGAAACGAGAAGAATGAGGGGGCTGCTGGCCAATCAGATGAGAGAAAAGGAGAGGACTGCTGCCCAATCAGAAAGAAGAGAAGGAGAGAGTGACTAACCATAGAAGAGAGCAAGGAGGGGAAATGAGGGAAATGAGATACACTGGATCCTCCTTGACCCATTTTGCAATCCGACCCTGTGCCGATTTCCGACAGCTTCCCATCCAATTTTCTAGCTTTCTTCAACCTCTCATCACCACCAACCCTCATCACAATATCCCAGCACCTAAGTCTAGCTGGACCCAACGAATTTTAGCCCCGATGTGCGAGAAAACCCACTCACGGGTCCAGGTGGTTCTCGGCTTTGAACCACCATTGGTGAAACGATTTCTTTCGATCTCCACCACCATTACACTCCCCTTGAACCCAGGAACAAAGTCCAAATAACCTTGGGGGTGGTGGAGCACTGGAGAAGGTGAATTGAAGTGCACCCATTTTTAGGGTTCCCGCAGGTTTGTGGCGATTTAAGGCTTTTCCTGGCCAAATTGGACTTGTCCACATGTATAAAACTTGCTCTACTCATTGAGATCTTCATTCTAGTAAAATTTGAGAATGTTTAGAAATAATTGAATTTTTCCGATGAGTCGTTGCGGTGCATGGGCCAAGACCCCACCTGCCCTTCCTAAACTAATTTGGGTACCCCAATTCCATATTTGACACCCGATTGACGAAATTCCGTCATTTGAGCATACTTTCGTTAAGGTCAGCCACTTGAACATTATAGCAATCGACGATTCGACCGTTGGATCGTCACCAAACTTTTAATATGTAATAGTACGTAATAGTTATGGACCATAGAAACTTATGGATTGGGAATTCGACGTACGGATCTTTCCAAATTGGATTTGTAAGTTCGTAAAATAAAATGTTGACCGCTACTTAATTTTAGCGATTGGCGAATATCCGACCGTTGGATCGTTTCGAAACTTTAGATGTTATTCTAGAAGCTTATTGAAACTGTTGGGAAGTTACAAATCGGAAATTCGAAGCATAGATCTTTCGGATCGAGTTATGTAGGGTTGTGGACCATACCGTCAACCTTTGATCGATGGTTGACTTTTGGTCAATGGGTTTCAAATCATTCTAGAACATTCTTAGGGATGTGTTTTATGCAAGTCACGTGTTCTATCGTTAAGAATTCTGAGACGTGATTTGATAATTATTCTAGGCAATGATCAGTCGTGATGCCTCGATATTCATGCTAAGGAGTTATAGCGCGGACTCCAGATTAGTGGGTCTTTTCCTTTTTAAAGTGTGTGTGTGTGTGTGTGATTGATAGTTTCCATTTATGCCTTTGAAAAAGAATTCCTTACGTACGCCTAGATTTGACTAAAGTTTATAAGAATTAGTGAAATAACGGAAAATTATGAAGTTATCATAAATCCTGCGGGATGCACATGTATGCTTATAATCTTTGACGCCATGATTAAATAATGTTATAAGAAATGTTGCACTATTATGAAATGCCAAAATAATCTTACAGGATGCGTAGGTAAGTTTATTATGTTGATTAGAACTATCTTTGAAAATGCTTGTTTAAATCTTCTTAGATGCTCAATTGTTTTGGCTAGAAAAATTTTCATTTTCAGAGAGTTTTTGAAACCTTAAGTTGCATCTTGTGTTCTTCATTAGAAACCCCAGCGACAAAATCATGTTCATGTATTAAACACCCAATCATTGCATAATAGGGTTGTATTGTTCTTCATGGTTTTGCATTAAATTTTGTGGTCAAGTTTTTCAAGTTTCAAATCTACTTATTGACTAGCTTTGGATTTTCGTCAGTTTCTTCTTTCAACTATTTGACTAAAGAAACTGACTAGTCATTGAATCTAGATTACACACTATCATCATTATCACATCATGTGCATTTTTTGGTGTCGATCTTGGTGACTCAAGATAAAGAATTAAAGAAGAGCTGCCATCTTGTGAAGATTAGAGACGACTCCATTTCGGTGCCACAAGGTGAAGAGCTCAGGAGGAGTTGCTACTTTGTGAAGATTGAAGGGATCTTCATCTCGTTTAAGGCAATGTTGCATAAAGGTAAACCGAAGAAATCTTCATCTCGTGTAAGGCAAGGTTGCATGAAGGTATAAGTTGCTCCGTATATTAGGATCTAGGAATTGAGCTTGTGTGGATACTTTGTACGAATCCTATTTACACTAGTGGATTTGACTCAATGGAGAGTCCCCGGCTCTTTAACCCAGAGGTGGGTTTTTTCGGCCAAAAACTTAATTGTGTTCTTTTTCTCTATACTTGTTCACATACCTTATTTACTGGTATATGTTTCATGCATCATGAGTTGTTAATTGATATGTGTTTGTGGCTAAGTTTACACTGCATGTTATTGTAAACACGAAAATTCTTGTCTCGAATGAAATGAAAGCACGTGTACAAAGTAAATTTGTATTGATGAATTTGTAGGTTACAATCTCTGTTTACAACTTTTCCTCTGATTAAGTCTTCAAATTTGATGTAGATGCGTGACCATTGATCCAAGGGTTGCAATGACTTGATTTCAGACAAACAATTGAACGATTGCTTCAAGTTTTGAGCTTAAAACAAACGTGGGGATGGTCTTCACCTCAAGGTGCAACAAAGATGGTGTGGATGTGGGATTGTGTTGCTTCAAGGGTCTTGGTGACTTGATCTTGAAACGAACGTTGCTACAAGTTTATAAGCTTGTAACAAAGTCTTGAAGGAATCGGCACTAGCCTTTGTTGATTCTTCAAGGAAGTGCTTTGGCTTTGGTCGAGAGAAAACTTTGGCTTTGGTTGAATGTTCTTCAAAGAGAGCTTTGGCAGCGTATTATTCTTCAAAGTTTTGGCAGAGTTTCTTCTGTGTAGAGATTTTTTTACCCCAATGCTTGTGGGAGGACCTTGTATTTATAGGCTTCTCAAGGCTTGCCTTTAGGATGATTTTAGGCATGTTTTGTGTCGTAATTTCAGCCACTTACTCCCTTGGCATTTTGTGAGCAATCTTCAATTCTTACTTGTTTTATGAAGATACTTTAGCTTACTTGTTTTATGAAGATACTTTAGCTTACTTTCCAGTTTTAGGATCAATTTGGATTCCCTGGCCGAATTTAAAGGGGATTCTCCCTTATTGCCGAATTTTGGGGAAGTTTTATACTTCCTTTGCTTGACTCGTGCCACATGTCATTGATGACTTGTCCATTTGTGATGAGTCATATGGTACGTGGAGCTTTGTGATGCATCATTTGTATGCAACAAAATTTACATGTCTATAGTTATGAGCTATGAACTAAATTGTTATTGACTAGAATAACTTGTAGTGAACTAAGTTTGATTTGTAGATTTGCGTTTAGTTAACTAACGAATCTGTACTTAGTTGACTAATAAGCTTGACAAGTCAATCCATCATACATTAATTCATAATTACTTTGTCATTGCTGTTTGTATAATGAATTGATATGTAAATGTGAGTTTAGGATTTGGTGTTGTGAAACTGATTTGGGCAAACTTTGATTTGTTAGATGTACTGGTCAATCAGGATCTGTACTTGAAATTGCACTTTTTGTCACTGACTAACTTGTAACTAGTTGACTAGCTTATTTGGTTAGTCTACTATGCAAAATTGAGTTGTTTATTTTGCAGGATATTCCTCCTGGTACCAATTTCAAAATAGCATAGGATGGTGAATGGCAGAAAGCAATGGAGGATGAACTCTTCATGATTGTGAAAAATGGCTCTAGGGATTTAGTGGAGAACCCCACAAAGAAGCCAGTGATAGATGTTAAGTGGGTATACAAGACCCAACTTTAACCTGGATGGTTCAATTCAGAACAACAAGGAACGCTTGTTGCAAAAAGGTATTCAAAGAAATTTAGGGGATTTCAATGAAACATTTGCACCAGTGGCAAAGTTGGTTACCATAAGGACACTGATTGCACTTGTGGTGTATAAAGAATGGAAATAGTACCAACTTGATGTCAAATGCATTCCTTAATCTAGTGATAGAGGGGGAGGTTTATGTGGATTAGTCTGAGTGATTCATTATCAAAGAAGAAGAAGACAGGGTCTATCGATTGAAAAAAGGCTCTCTATGGTCTAAAACAAGCTCTTGGAGCTTGATACCAAGAAATCTTCTCTTATTTCACTGCAAATGGGTTTTCAAGAAGCACAAATGAGGCAACATTCTACATCAAAATTGAAGATGACTTTGAACTCATAGTTTGATTATATGTTGATGATGTGGTATACACTGGGAATTGTGAGAAAATATTGAGTGATTTCAAAACTCATATGATGGCAAAATATGAAATGTTTGATCTAGGTCTACTACACCATTTCCTTGATATTAGGGTAATCCAAACTGAGAAGAGCATCTTCATTCTCCAAAGGAAGTATGGTCAGACCCCTCTAGAAATATTTGGGCTCAAAAACTATATGGATCATATTTGTCTTGGAAGATTTTGTTCAAATTCAACTTGATGCCACTCCTCTCCTTAAGTTTGCAATTGCCATCACTAAGAACCTTGTATGTCATCAAAAGACAAAGCATATTAATTGAAGGTATCACTTCATAAGGCAAGCTCTGCAAGAAAATGTGATTGAACTAGTCTACTGCAAAATTGAAGAACAGTTGGCAGATATCATTACTAGAGCACTACCAAAGGATTAGTTTACATAGACCTGGTAATTTCTTACACAACTCGTTAACACGATATGTAAATGACACGAAAGTAACGAGTTTTAGATCAACACGATAACCAATCGGGTCGTTATTAGGTCACACAATAAGAATCCGTTAATAACGGGTCCTTAACAGGTTTACACGAAAGTGACACACGGGTAACCTATTCCGACACGTTAAGAAAAAATTATTTTGATGATTTTAATTTTTTAAACTACTAAAAAAACTTACTATAAATACAATAGCCGTAGTGTATATGTATATATTGTATATTAAATATATATTATTGTATTATTGTATTATTATTCTATATGAATAAAAAAAATTTAAGTTTTATTTATAGTATACTATAGGCAAAGAGTGAGATTAAAAAATTATAAAACACATAAAATAAAAGTATCAAGTAATTTAAAAATACCAACACATTAAAAATCATAATAATTAATTTACAAGTGTGAAAAATGAAAAAAAATATACAAAGGCTATGAGTATGGGTACATCGTTGTGTGAATTTTAAAACCATACAAATCCTCATAAATAGTATTTTTAAGGGAGTTCAAAATAAATACAATTCATAATCATTAATGTACAAGTCTAAAAAACATTAAAGCATATATAAACGTGCAAGGTTCCTCAACCTTG
Source organism: Pyrus x bretschneideri (assembly GCF_019419815.1). NCBI lineage: Eukaryota > Viridiplantae > Streptophyta > Magnoliopsida > Rosales > Rosaceae > Pyrus > Pyrus x bretschneideri. The sequence continues at coordinate 307,661 of NW_025999546.1, read as the reverse complement.
AAACACAACTCTTTTCATTTTGCATATTCTTGAACATTTGATATTTTATAGTAAAGTACTAATGATTTTTCATTAGGCTCTTACTTTGGAGTATACAATACTTAAATGTTCTTTTTATTTTATTTTTTTTATTGTTTGGGAGTAATATTTATGTGCAGCCTTGACTATTCCACCAATATGTAACTATCGGCATTTATTTTGCTTTGAACTTCCAACAACCTTAACCCTATATAAGCGAAACGATGCTGCGGTGCTAAACCAAACAAGAGAAGTATTGATTAATTGAGTAATTTAAGTTAGTGATGCACATGGAGTTTCGATCAAAGAAGCAAATAGCCTTCATCTGTCTGTCCGTAGTAACCTTGTTTAGCCTTCTAGGTCTCTTGTTTGCCGAAAATATTGTTGTTGAAGATGTTCATGTAGGTGTGATTCTTGACATGGGGTCAAGGGAAGGGCAGATTATTCTCAGTTGCATTTCTACGGCCCTGTCTGATTTTTACCAGCTGCATAAAAACTACACCACAAGGCTACTTCTACGAACCAAGGATTCCAAAGGAAAACCTCTACATGCTCTATCAGCTGGTGAGTCGCATATATCTTTTCTTTTTAAGTTTTTATGGCAGCTACGTACCATTAAATAATTAGCTTTATATATAGTGGCATGCAGTTATACTTAGTAATTATGTAACTTGGTGCAAGTTTGATCTCTACCAATTTTTTTCTTTCTCAACAATTAACCATTTAACACACTAATATCATCGTTCTATGAAAAAATAGTAATTATAAGAAGCTGTCATCAAATCTCATCTATGTTGTTTCTCTAATCCCCTTGATATATTCGCAACCAATAAAAAGGTTTTGACCCAAAAAAGAAAAAACCAGTAGAATATTTGTTCTCCTTAGTCAACAAGGGGATCATACAAGCAGGGCTGCGGGTAACAAAACGTTATGCTATTTGTACCAAGTAATCTTGGGATTGTAATTGGAGATTTAGGACAGAATATGTAGAAGATTATATTTGGGACATTCGAATTACATAAAAGAGTTCCAATTTTTATGCAACAGAAAGAAAATCCAAAGGAATTGTTTACAACGATAGTCAACTCCAATTAGATAGCCTAATTAACAGCTTTCATAAGTCTTAGAAGAAGGATTCAAGTCTTAACACTCTTCAAAGTTGATCCATCTGCAAGGTGATCTCCAGACTGCACGTGGCTTGGCTTCCCCCATAGTAGTAAGTCCGGTTCTGGCCGGTTCCTTTGCTCACGTATATCTTCTTCGTTAAAATTCCATTTCGTGAACATTATTCATCTACACATTCATGGAATAGAGCCTATCTTGAAAGTCCACGATTGACCCAAAAAAAAAAGTTTACGAATTTTTAATGGCTAATTACAATAAATTAAACTTTGTAACTAACTAAATTTATAAGATTTAACGAAAATAAAATACATTCTCATGACATTCCTAGCATAAAAAATATAAGGTTCTAGACAACTGACGTAAGTGATGCACCAATACGTCATTCCATCTTCACATACCTCACAATGAGTTCTAGGGTTTCAGACCAACTCAACAGAACCAATGGAAAGTGAGATTTCAGACCAACTAAATATAATCCAAATAGTGCAGAGTTTCAGACCAACTCAATGGAAACCAGATGGAGATAGGGTTTCAAATCACTGAACGGAATTGATAGATAAAAGCGATTCTGAACCACTTAACAGAATTCAATGAAGACAGGGTTCCAGACCACTCAACGAAATCGATAAGGATAAGGATTCCAGACCACTCAGTGGAATCCAAGGAATATAGGGTTTCAGACGACATAACAAAATCGATAGGGAAAGAGATTTTGGACCTCTCCACGAAATCCAACGAAGGCAGGGTTCAAGACCACTCAACGAAACTGATAGGGAAAGGGATTCTGGAACACTTAACGAAATTCAACGAAGATACGATTCTGGACCAACTTAATGGAACCCAGACAGAGCACGATTTCCAAACCACTCAACGGAACCAAACAGAATTATAGGAACCTGTTTTAGAACAACTCAAGGGAATTAGACATGATTTGAGTTCGGTGTCACAATTTCCCATAATAATAAGTTAATGGTCCTCTACTAGCCCTCTCATTTCCCAAACATTTTAAATATACATAGCAAAACACATTTCATAAAATAGATCGATGACTAAATTCAAAAGCAGCAATCTAGCAGAAAACATATTTTATAAATTCATGTCATGTCCACTAAGTATACTAGCATGAAAATTTTCAAGGTAAGAACCATACCACATATACTAAAGTCACTAATATACATATAGAAGCCTAATAACCATGTGAATTCTGGTAAGCCGTCACTTACACACAAACTGAGGTGCACATCCCCATGATGGCTTACTTATCAAAGTAGGCCTAGTAGGCTCTATCAGGTCTTCAGTAATGCTAATTTTGGTATTTAAGAACAATTCAAGACAATTTAACCAAAAGTCAACCCTCGTTCAACATGGTCAACAGTTGGGTCAACAACCTTACGTAATCCCCTCAAGAAGATCCACAAATTTGATTTTCGATCCACAAGTTCCTAAGGTTAGCACAATACTTCACAATAACATACTTCAATTCCATAATGATCCAATGGTCAAATCTTTGCCAGCTCCAAAAGTTGAGTGGCAATTAATAATGGAACTAGGTTTACAAGATTGAATCTCATCAAGCAGATATCAAAAACGAATTCAGACATCGAAATTAGCCAAATGGAAAAAGTGGGTAATCGGGCCCACCCATCGGCCGCTGCAACCATGCGCTTAACAGAACTGACAGGGAGAAGGATTCTGATGGAATCTAACGAAGACAGGATTCTAGAACACTCAACACAATTGATAAAGAAAGGGATTTCAGACACTCAATGAAATCCATAAGGAAAGAAATTTTGACCACTCAATAGAACCGAGAAGAGAGGGATTCCAAGACCACTCAACGGAATCCAATGAAGATAGGGTTTCAGACCACTTAATGAAAATGATAAGGAAAAGGATTCCAAACTACACAACAAAATCCAACAAAGATAGGGGTTCCAAACCAATTAACAAAACCCAGACGGAATGCATGGTTCCAAAATACTCAACGAAACCGAATAGAATTCTAGGATCCTAGTATAAAACAAATCAAGAGAATTGGATACGATACGAATTTGGTGTCACAACTCCCCATAGCAATGAGTTAACGATCATACCTACCCTATTGTTTAACAAATATATCAAATATGCATACCTAAACACATTTCATAAAATAAATTGATGACTGAATTTAAAAGAAACAATTTAGCAGAAAACACATTTTATAATCCATGTCATATCTGCTAAGTATAATAGCATGAGAATTTTCAGATAATAACCATACCACATATATTAAAGTCACCCACATATAGAAGCCTAATAAACGTGAATCCTAATAAGGTTTCACTTACACGCAAACCAAGATGTATATCACTCAGGATGGTGTACTAATCAAAGTGCAAACTAGGATCTATTGGGTCAGTAATAATGATAATTTGAATATTTAAGAACCCAGACATTTTGACCAAAAGTTAACCTTAGGTTAATGTGGCCAACGGTAAGGTCAACAACCCTACGTAATCCAACCCAAAATATCTGCCTATTGGATTTTTGATCCACAAGTTCCCAAGGTCAACCCAATACTTCCACAATAACATACTTCAATTCCATAATGATCCAACTTTCAGATCTTCGCCACCTAAAAAAGTCGAGTGGCAGTCAATTGCGAAACTAGGTTTACAAGATCGAATTTCACCAAATGGATGTGTGCCAAAAAAAAAATTAAAAAAAATTAGGGCATCAAAATTAGCTAACTGGAAAAAAGTGGTTTATCGGGCTCACACGCCGCCACCGCCGCACTGCTAAACATGGTGGCTTGTGGCAACGACTTGTTGGAATACAACCAATACCAAAGTTGACTCATAATGTGTTAAATGAAGCTCGTGAAGAGTACATCAATTTTCTGTCGAGCCTTGATATGTCGAGAACGGTTGCTAAACGAAGAAAATATTGGGTGACAAATGATCCTTGGGATGAGGGTAGTTAAACCCAAGTGGAAGTTGAGGTTGATTTGCCAAGAAAACATCGAAATCGGCCTCAGAAAGTTTGCACGAAAACGAGCTAGTCGTCGGGTTGTTGGGGGGGGGGGGGCAACTGGTCAACTTGTGGGTTATCTTTCCCTAAAATAGTAAGTCTGGTTTTGGATTGCTATTTGTAGTGTCTAATTTACTATTTTTCCCTTCCTTTTGGTCGTTTATATCTCATTCATTAAAACTCAGTTCCACGAACGATTTTATCCTACATGTGCATAAGCCCTATCAGTAAAGTCCACAAATGATCCCAAAAGGTCTACGAATTTCTTTTATGGCTAATTACGAAAAATCGAACTTTATTACTAACAAAAATTCTAAAATTTATTGAAAGAAAAATAAATTCGCGTGAATACAAAATACAAAAATTTAAATTGTAAAAATCTGAGGGTGAGATTTCACATATAGAGGCTACATACATAGTTTGGGTGTACGGGATTAAAGAACACTAGAGGTTGAGCCATGTATATGTTTGGAGGAACTCATGTATAAGGCATTTTTTGACTTTTAGTTGACAAAGAGGCTAGCCACAACAAATTGCTAAGCTCAAAACAATGTGAATTGCCGTCAATTTGCCACATGGCTCAAGCTTTCAGTGCAATTCTTGCCAAAGGCTGAAGAAACCCTTTGCCATCAAGTATGCTTTTTAACATTCAACAAAGCCATCAGGTTTGTGCTTGATGCAAAAAACCTATTTGCAAGAACCTGTGTTTTGATTAGGGTGAGAAGGAACAATGGACCATATATATTATTGCGGATAAGAGCATTAATATCCTCGTCGTTCACAGCCCATATAAATGCCATAGAGGATTCTTAAAAGCATGAGAAAAAAAAAAGATAGGTTCATCCATCGCAAGAGAAGCTTAAAGAGCATGGGGGAGAGGATACCGTAATGTTCCATTAGTGCATGTCCTTGGTTTGGAGATGCTATCTTGAGGCCTGGTGACCATTAGATGAATGGAGGCCGTGGTAGATTATGCAGAAGGTTGACTGGCATGAGCATAAGGCAATACGCTAGGTAAAAGATGCTGAGGTGGAAGGCACATATTGGATATAATCAACAAGTGCATGTGCAACTTGAGGAAATTTGGTTAGGTTCAACTATGTGAGGCATGCAGAAAAGGGCACAAACCGGCCGAAGCTAGAGAAGGCATATGGCCTGCCACATTTGGCATGGGTTGGTTTGTGGGCTCGTAGAGGATAGCAAGATTTCAGAGGAAGTGACAAGCTGATTATTAGGCCATGGAAATGTTGGGCTAGAAAAGGATTGGCCTCACATGGAGACTTATACATACATGGAAACATAGTAGGAAGTGCATGTTGAATCGATGAAATGTTGCATAAATGTTGAGTTTGGCATGGAAAGCTACGTGATAGGGAATTTGATATGCAAAGTGTTTTAGATTCATATATGAAAATGCAATCATGTACTTACCTTATCAAATTGTTTAGACCTAATATTACACCATAGCCCTCGTGTAATCCAGATCGTTGAATGAATTACCAAGTTGGTTGACAGCCTAGAAATGGGGCTATTAGTCTCGGCCCAGTAAAACATTGTTGGTGCTGTGGCCGAGAAAGAAGGCTTTGAATTTCGGCATGGTAGTATAGTATTGATAGAGTAGTCGAGTCCTAGACGAAGAAGGACTATTTGAGGATCATGATTGGTTTCTAATAAGATTTGAATTAATTGTTTGAGGATCAAGATGAATTTCTAGATAAAGTATGAATTCACCAAATACTAAGACTAGGTTCAGAATTCTAGATCGAGTTGAAGAGGGTGAGACTTGATAGTGACGGAGTACGCAAAACCTTTGTCACACCCTTTTGTAAAAACTAACTGTTTCACTAACCGTTAGTTCAGATTTTGAGTGGATAAACGAGTTTGGGTTGGCAGTTGACGGACGATGACAGACCAAATAGATGGGATTTTCCTAAAGCAACTAGTGAAGACCACCGACTAAATAGACAAGACTGAAGTCGTAGAGTCCATTTTCTTGATGAGTCTCAACCGACTAGATAGACAGGGATTCTCCCAAGACTATGACTGACTATTATCTCAAGTCTCAGGTAGCAAAAAGTCTTTGATTCTTTCGTCGAAAGAGGTATGTCACAAGCCTTTTTGACGAAGTGAAATGTCCTATAATTGGTTACTCCTATGTTACATTTAGAGTACGACAAATTGACGGCCAAACCATTTTTACGATTAAGACACTCATCTTTTTCGAGTATCTTTGTCCGTATAGTTTGATACCAATTTGACGGACTTATATTTAACAAATATAGTTGAGGCTGCCGAACCTAATGCAAAAGTTTAAAAACTTCATAGCGATTTGCATTGTGTTCAGGTTCTAGAACACAAAGCTGAAAATGCTTTTTCCTCGGTCGAAGTCTCTTAATTCAGAATTCAGCAACACATTTCATCGCATCACCAATCAAGATTATTCACCCCGTCAAGCTGGGTAGGGAATTGGCACACTTGCATTAGTATATTAAAAGCACCAAAAGACATAATTAGCTCTTAGTACTTCGACCTCCGAGCCATGTAGGCTATATAATTTTTATGACCAACACAAGTCCAAACCTTTCCAACTTGCAGAGCAAGAGATCAATAAAGTCTTTACTTCCTATTTCTAAAATCCAATTAGGCTAATAAACGAACATTATAACTCAACTCTTGTCTAATTTGTTGAGGAAAACTTGGAGTACACAATTCTAACACAAGTGTTCGAGAGACAAAACAAGTAAACAAATTACTTGTATTAACTCACAAAAGATTACAATACACAAATTCTCAGGGACACTCTTTAGAAGCTATCACTCACTCTTTCTAGAGACACACTCTAAACCACACACACTCCTCACAAGACTACTCTTACTTCTCACTCTCAGAGTCTCACTTAGCTCTCTCTTAATTCTTACTTCTTGCTTGTTGTATTGTTTTTGCATAATAGCCACACAATATTACAAGCTATTAGAACTTTCTAGCTTAATCACCTACTTAACATGCATATTTGAACTAGAAAAATCTAGTTCATTTGCAGCTGCCCACCAATATGCTTGCTAGAGTTCTCTAGTAAAATCCCATGCAAGATTCTTCTAGAATACCAAGACCTTCATAATGGGCTGGACCTTAATATTTGGGATGGTGTTGTACTTTTAACATTCCCCCTTAACACCAGCTTATTCTTTTCTCCATACCGAGTTGATAATGAAACTTTTCAAACTTGCTGGTACTCAAACCTTTAGTGAACAATTCTGCAACTTGTTCATCTATATTGATTTGCCTCATCTCAATCTCTTCTTGCAAGACCTTCTCTTTAATGAAATGATAGTGTACCTCCACATGTTTTGTTCTTGCATGAAAAACTAGATTTTCCACCAAGTGAATTGCCGATGGGTTGTCACAGTACCATGGTACATCATAATCTACTAATTGATGTAGATCACTTATCAACTGTACCAGCCATGCATTCTCTTGAGATACCATTGTTGCTGCTCTATACTCTGCTTCCGTGGTTGGCAAGGACACTGTTAGTTGTTTCTTGCTGCGCCACGAAACTACTCCAGAGCCAATTCTAAAGACATACCCAGTGGTCAATCTCCTGGTGTCATGATCTCCTGCAAAATCTGCATCACAATAGCCAACCAACTTACCGTATTCACTTTTCTTGTACAAGAAACCATAGTCAATTATACTTTTTACATATCTCAATATTCGTCGAACCGCTTCTAGATGAGCCTTATTTGAATTTTGCATGTATCGACTTATCACACCAACTGCATAAGGAATGTCAGGTTGAGTTAGAGTCAAGTAGATCAGACTACTTACCAATTGTCGATACATTGTTGCATCTTCCAAGTCTCTACCTTCATGTGCACACATCTTGGCATTAAGTTCCATTGGTGTCGAGATTGGTTTGCATTCAAGCATTCCAAACTTCTGCAACAAGTCATTTGCATACTTTTGTTGACACAAAATACCCCTTTTTGTGTGCGATCAACCTATAATCCAAGAAAGTGCTTGAGTTGTCCAAGTTCTTTCATCTTGAACCGAACTGACAAATTCTCCTTTGTTCAACGAATTTCTGCCTTATCATCGCCAATGATGATTAGGTCATCCACGTACACCAGCACGACAAGTAACTTTCCTCCATTAGCTTTAATGAATAGGCAGGAATCTGCATGCCCACTGAGTAACCACTTTGTGTTAGAAATTCTGGAATCTTACCGTACCACGCCCTTGGTGCTTGTTTCGAACCATAGAGTGTTTTCCTTAACTTGCACATGTACTCAAGATGAGCTTTGCTTTCAAAAGCCCATTGCATGCATCATGTAGATCTCCCGATCTAACTCTCCATGCAAGAAAGCATTATTCACTATAAATTCCAATCTTTTTAGTTGCAAGTGCAAGTAGGACTCGTACGGTCGTAAGCTTTGCTACTGGACTAAACGTTTCATCATAGTTTAGTCCATACTACTGAGAGAAGCCTCGAGCCACCAACCGAGCCTTGGACATTTCAACTGAACCATCAAGACGATGCTTTATCTTGTACACCTATTTGCAGGATATGGGTTTCACATCCCTTGCCTTTGGCACCAAATCCCAAGTTTTGATTTTGCTTAAGCGCAGTGATTTCTTCTTCCATAACTCTTACCTATTCAGAACTATGTGATGCCTCTTCAAACGTCTCAGGTTCTTTTGCTGCTCCATCAGCTATGGCAGCATTGGCATATTTAGGATTTGGCTTTCGTATTCTTGTTGACTTCCTTAGTTGTGATTATGGAGTTGGTATTTCCACTTTACTAGGTCTAACTTCTCCTGATTGTTGATACACACCAGTTTGCCAAGGACTCTCAGGTACTTCTTGTTTGACATTGTCACCATCAAACAATTCCTTGAGCTCATCTGGACTTGATTGGATATGGGTAGCTTGGTCTCCCATTTTCTCCTACAATGTATCTTCAATCTCTTTCAAGTCAGGCAACACCTTATTTTCTGAGCACCAACAAGATGATGTTTTTGAGTCTCATTCTTCTTCCAAGGCTAGAGACACTACGGCGTCCCAGTTATCTTCACTTTTCTTCTCCGAGTTGGTGACTTTACTCTATATAGGCTTTTTGAACCAGCAATCATTCGCCATGTGGCCCCTTCTTTCCACAATTGTAACATTTTCCTCAAATCTTTTATTATTTTGGGACTGACCATAGTTGTTGTGATATGTTGGAGCTCCCCCTTGCCGAGAACTCCCCTCATTCTAATGACCTTTCTCCTTGTCACCATTTCTTTTCAATCCTTGACCAACATGCTACTTAAAGCTGCCTTTATATCTATTGGTGTAGAGCGTTTCTTCCTTACCTTTTAATGAGACCCTTCCCATTTGCTTTGCCAAAGCTTGTTGATCGGCAAACAAATTCTCAAACTCAACAAATGATGGTTGGGTCGGTCATCCTTGTACAGTAGCAACGAAGCCTCGATATTTAGGTATCAACCCATGGATATTTATTTTTTTTATTTTTTTATCCTTGATTCTACAATGGCAGCACTAGGATTTAACTTAGAAATTTCACGACAAATAGACTTTACCTTGTGGAAATATTCGGTAATAGTCATGTCTCGTTGGGCCACCCATAATAACTCATTCTTGAGAAGCTGCAGTCTTGTATCATTCCTCTTTGAAAAGAGTGTGGCGAAGGTGTCCCACGCTTCTTTCAGTGTTTTAACTTTCCTTATGTGCTCTAACAAGTCCTCTTCAACTGTGGTTTTTAAGGCAAACATGGCTTTACCTGCCTTGATCTTCCATTTCCGCAAAGTGCCGCTGGTGTCTTCTTTCGGTTGTGTAACTTCATTACCGTCGACGACATCCCAAAGATCTTGGCCTTGTAGGTAAGACTCCATACATGTCGCCCATGTGTTCTAATTTTTGTTGTTCAACTTCTTGATTGCTCCAACAACCTGAAGATTAAACATCGTGTCAACAGAACTTTGATAAGCCGTACAAAATTAACCAACAGTCTTGCGAAGTAGTAAACTTCTCACGATTCCTGAAAGCTTCACTAGAGATGGTCCCTGATCGTACTGCGCTGATACCAATTGTTGAGGAAAAACTAGAGTACACAATTCTAACACAAGTGTTGGAGAGACAAAGCAAAACAAAATTACTTATATTAACTCACAAAAGATTACAACACACAAACTCTCAATAACACTTTTTAAAAGCTATGACACTCACTCTTTCTAGAGACACCCTCTAAACCACTCACACTCCTCACAAGACTAATCTTACTTCTCACTCTCACTTATCTCTCTTTTGATTCTTACTTCTTGCTTGTTGTATTGTTTAGCATAGCACTTCACCAGTTTATAGGTGAACTTAACGACCTAGGCTTTGCATAATAGCCACACAATATTACAAGCTGCTAGAACTTTCTAGCTTAATCACCTACTTAACATGCAGATTTGAACTAGAAAAATCTAGTTCATGTGTTGCTGCCCACCGACATGCTTGCTAGAGTTCTCTAGCAAAATCTCATGCATGATTCTTCTAGAATACCAAGACCTTCATAATGGGCTGGACCTTAATCTTTGGGCTGGTATTGTAGTTTTAACATAATTGCCTAGGAAATTACCAATCTAAATTTAGAACTTTAGTACCACCACAGGCGGTGTTCAGGTGTACACAGAAAAAAATCTTCATTTGCGTATAGAACAAATAACCTAAGACAACCAATTACAGTAATTACATGAGCTAACAAACAGCTATCTTAACAGGTTATCTTGCCAGGTACTTGAATTAGTACGCAGTAGGTACAATTATTTATCATTAAATATTTTTTTTTTTTTTTTTTCTAACTCTGCTCACGATCCTCAACAATTGCAGCTCTTAATCTTTTGGATAACATCAAAGTGGAAGCAATAATTGGTGCACAAACAAGAATCGAAGCAAGCCTACTGGCAGAATTAGCAGAAGAAGTTAAAGTCCCCATAATGTCTCTTTCTGGACCGAGTCATTCTCCACCTAGAAAATATCCCTTCTTCGTCGAGATCACACAGGATGAAACATTTCAAGCTGCGGGAATAAGTGCCCTCATTGAAGCTTTCAGATGGAGGGATGTTATCCTTTTATATGAGAACTTAAATTATGGGAGGGACATCATTCCATCTTTGATCCATTCCTTACAAGAGGCAAATGTTAATGTTGCATATAAAAGTTGCATTTCTGCCTCCTCAACAAACGAACAGATCAGCGAGGAGCTCCGCAACATCATGAAGTTGAGGACTACGGTATTTGTGGTGCATTTGTCACACTTGCTCGTTCCTCGCTTTCTCCTAACTGTGAAAGAGTTAGGAATGATGAGTGAAGGGTATGCTTGGATTATGACATCAACTAGCCTTAGTTTCTTGCATTCCTCCACGGACTCATCTGTGGTTGAGTCAATGGAAGGGGTATTGGGTTTAAAGACTTATATTCCAGCATCAACCCGCCTCCACAATCTTACTTCAAGATTGAGGAGGAAGTTTTACACGGAAGATCAAAATATGGAAGTAGGTGAGTTAAGTCCAGATGAAATTTGGGCATATGATGCAACTTGGGCTCTAGCAGAAGCAGTAGAGAGGACGAGGACAAAATATTCCACAAGACTATTGAACCTAATGGATTCGAATAATATTACCAAACAGGGCCTTATTCTTCTTCGGGAGATATTGCTTACTAGGATTACAGGTTTAGGTGGAGAAATTCAATATCCAAATGGGAAGCTAATTTCAAGTGCATTTGAGATTGTAAATGTGATAGGAAAAGGGGAGAGAAGGGTTGGATTTTGGCCTTGTTACAAGACATTCCACCAAATTAATAACAGAAGAAATTTACTTTCTGCTAACGATCTGAAGACAATCATATGGCCTGGAGGGTCATCAACCTTCGTGAAGGGTTCCAAGCTGCAATTGAGCACTGAAATAAAACTAAGAGTTGGTGTTCCACCAAGAGCGTTCAAGGACTTTGTGAACGTGGACCATGATTTCCAAGCCAATAGAACATATTTCTCAGGGTTCTGTATAGACGTATTTGAAGCTGCAGTTAGAGGATTGCCATATAAAGTACATTATGAGTTTATTTCATTTCAAAATGCCAGTGGACATATGGCCGGGACATACAACGATCTTGTCTACCAGGTTTATCTTCAGGTATATATGCTGACTTGGAAATTAACTGTAAAAAACATAATCTAAAAATCTATTCAATTTTTATATGAGTGTTGCTATTTGGATTCCACGTGCAAAATGATGAGTGATGAGTAAACGTGATACAAATAACATTATGCAAAACACTTACTTCAAAAAATGTGTGGTTGGTAACGGAAAAAATCTATGTTTTATTTATTAATTATTTGGTATTTCTTTTCTGTTTTTAGTCGAGAACTATTTGATCTTCATTGTGAGTTACTTATGATTACTTATGAAATTTCTAATTAAATTATTTTGTCTTTGTGGTTGGGGGCTGTGTGGACTGGTACAACAGAATTACGATGCTGTTGTGGGAGATACGACAATCACATCGAACAGATCTCAGTATGTTGATTTTACAATACCGTACACTGACTTAGGAAAGGGAATGCTAATAAAAAAGGGAAAGACAAACATGTGGATTTTTTTGAAACCTCTTTCGGGAGACCTTTGGATAGCAAGTGCCTGTTTTTTTATCTTAACCGGTTTGGTTGTGTGGGTAATCGAGCGTCCAGTCAACCAAGAATTCCAAGGCACGCCATTGCAGCAAATTGGAACAATATTTTGGTTCTCCTTCTCAACCCTTGTGTTTGCTCATAGTAAGTGCTCTATAATCTCATCACTTATCCAGTTAATGTTATACAACTTTTACTTCAGCTAATGAAGAAATGCTCAACTCAAAAATATATATTTTAAGATCTTTATTTGTTAATTCATACAGGGGAGAAGATACTAAGCAACTTGGCAAAGTTTGTAGTGATCATATGGGTGTTTGTTGTGCTTATACTGACTTCCAGTTACACTGCAACATTAGCATCAATGATGACTGTCAAACAAATACAGTTAAACCCGGGGAACTATATAGGTTATCAAATAGATTCAATTGAAGAATATGTTGATGCTTTATCAAGAGGAAGTAAGCATGGTGGTGTTTCTGCTATCGTTGACGAGGTTCCATACATCAAGGCCTTCCTCGCAAAGTATTCCGCTGACTACTCAATGATTAAGACCGAGTCTATAACCAATGGTTTCGGCTTTGTTAGTAACCTCGCTCCCTAATTGACATGCATTAATTTAATACGCACTAAAATTAGCGAATACGCATGATATTTTTTAGCTTGAAGATGTATTTCTACCCGATAATTAACGTGCAATCAGAATTTTAATAAACTATACAACAAACTTTCAATAAATAGCAGAAATTTATTATAAGCTGATTAATTCGTGTTCATGTTTTGTATCAGGTTTTCCCGAAAGGTTCGCAATTGGTCCATGACATGTCAAGGCAAATTGAAATTCTAAGAGAAGAAGGAAAACTACTAGAGATGGAACAAACTTGGTTTAGTAAAACACCTCTTACATTTGACGACTCGAATAATAATGATCCGAATGCTCTGAACTTCAGCTCCTTTCGCGGTTTATTCCTCGTTACTGGGGTTGCTTCAGCTTTTGCTCTTTCCTTATTCACTATTTTCTCACTCAATGAAAAATGGCATGTCCTGGAGAAATGCAAATGTCGGAATCTGGTTCGAGAAAAGCTGCAGTTTGTAACGAAGTGCTTCTCTAACAAAGTCGCCAGTCATAATGGAGAAAACTAGTATTGCACGCGATGCTAGCTATAAAATATTTGTAGCAACTAGTGGAGTGAATTCAAATACATTGTTGTATTAACTTACTAATTGACCAGTTAGGATTTCAGAGCTCTTATGAATTTTTGAATGGAATGTATGTATGTATTTTTTATTTTCATTTTAGTTTTATTAACTTACTAAGTGACCCAAATAAGCTTATCTTGCTCATCAATCTTGCTACATCCTGAAACAAGATGGATGATTTTAACATTAAAAATCTGAAAGAAAGCAGCAGCCACAACTTAATAAGTTATACAAGAATCAAATTTGGCACATAGATCATTAATAAGCATGGATAGCAAGAAATATGCAGAGCGTATGAGTGAACGTATGTATATATAATAGAACTAGTAAAAAAGAGGAACAATTGAAGGAGCAAATATCAAAAGCTGTAAACCCCCTGATATACAATAGGGGTAACGCCTCCCCAGTTTTGAGAACATATTGCAAAATAGGGCAAATAGTTGGCTAATATATATATATATATATATTTTTTTTTTTTGAATAAACGATATTATCTGCATTAAAGGATGAGGAAGTGGGCTAAGCCTCACAATAGGCTAGCAATAATGTGATTCAAATTCGTCTTTAGCAAGAATTAATCTAAGACCTCTCACTTACAAGTGAAGAGGAATATGATTAGATCGTAATGCTAAGTGGCCAAAATAGCAACTTTTAGAAGCTACTTTAATAAAAGGCTGACTTGAGCCTTTAATGAACATTTTCAATTGCTGTAATAACTTCATTAATTTTTTGAAAATGACATTTTTAGCATTCCACACACATTTTATCTCTTAGAGAATAAAGTGACTGTTATTTCCTACCACCACCATTAAGGTTGCCACCACCACCACCACCATAACCACAACCTCCGTCACTGTGTCCACAACCACAACCGCCTCCACCACCATTGTCACCACTGTTGCAACCACCATCGCCAACATCATCACCATAACCGCAACCACCACCACAATCAAAACCGTCACTACCGACATAGTCACCACCATCATCGCCACCATTGCCGCCAACACCACCACCATCACCACAATGCTGCCACCGGTGCTACAACCTCCCTACCACCATTGTTACCTCTACAACTGAACCATCACATCCCACTATTAGCACCACAACCATCACCACAATGCTGCCACCGGTGCTACAACCTCCCTACCACCATTGTTACCTCTACAACTGAACCATCACATCCCACTATTAGCACCACCACCATACCTCCATCATTGCTACTACCATCACCCCCACCAACCCGCCACTGCTGTCGTTGCCCGGGCTCCTACTACTATGTCCATTTTGTCATTATATACAATCATATTAATTTTTTATTAAAATTTACCAAACAATTTTATATTACTTTTCAAAATCACAACACGTTTAAAACACAATCAACTAAATGCTTATCTGCTTTACTTTACAGTTGATTATTCTTAAAACACAGCATAACCAAAAAAAAATACAGTAGAAGCATTTTTTTAAAAAGTACAGCAGAAGCAGTTTTTAAACACAATAATCCCAAACCAATCCTTAGTGTAATTTCTAGAACCTAAAGGAGTTTTGTGAAAATGAAAACAAGAAAATCCTCGGGGTGTTTGTGATATTATCCTCTGTTATGTGGGTGTTAATTCAAGGGACAGATGTCAAACAACTAGACTAGTCACAGGGTTGGCACAGAGGATTGGACACAGCAGAACACACCCGAAAGAGAGGAAAAGGCGAAAGAATACGGAATCGGGTTTTGTCCACTTCATCTTCGTCTCCAGTTTGCTGCCATCATTGTACTGCTCTCCCTCACTTGTAAGAGCAGCATCCCACCCAAAAGCTCCTATATTTACAACAGGTACTCTCTCTCTCTCTCTCTCTCATCTAGATTGTTGAATGTTAGATCACTGCCCTCACTGGGCACGTTTTTCATATATTTCTTTCAAGGGTTTTGGACTTTGCCTCCAATCCTCTTATGTGTTCGACCAAATGCCTGAAAGAAATTCCCCAAATGCTATCTTAATCATGAATCTTTCGGCCACTGATGGATCTGTTTACTTTACCCTTTTAAAACTCAAAATTTTGTGCCTCTGAGTCTGCATTTTGCTTATTTTATGCTTGTTTATGTGCTAAAGTTAACAATCAGACATTGGGTAGATTGTATTTTCCCTTTTGAGATGTTTACCATTGATGGGGTTTTCTTCTTGAAACACTATACCATGATCTGTTCTATCCGTTGTACAACTCCAGTGTAGCGCGGCAACGGGTGCACGTTTGTGTAGTAATATATGCTCTAGTAGGAATGAAATATTGTTAATCTAAGTCTTTTTTCTGTTTGATACTGCTATTGTTATTATTATTTTTGCACCCATTACGATAAATTCTTGGCTTCGCCACTCCGCCAGTTGTTGACGTGAATGAGGACAACGTGAATCGTATCTTTGGTTTAAATCCATTGAAATAGCATGTGTTGATGAAAAGAAAGCTCAGATTGAATATTTATTATGGTCCCATATTTTGTACATGCTCAAGAAAGTGATTCTTTTGATAGGTTACCATGGCAACCCTAAGAAATCTGAAAATCAAGACTGGTACTTGCAAACGCATCGTTAAGGAGCTTCATTCATATGAGAAAGAGGTTGAGAGAGAAGCTGCAAAAACAGCAGACATGAAAGAGAAAGGAGCTGATCCTTATGACCTGAAGCAACAGGTTTGGTCATGAATCACGAGTCATGACATGCATCAGACACCATGTAGAATCATTAAGTTGTCATCTTCTTTTAATTAATATAATCTTGCAGTTCTTCTCCTCATAAAACTATTGTTGTCGCAGACATTTGATTAGTTGAAACCCACAAATTTGTTATGTGGTAATTCAAGATTTTTATTTGTTCAGTCAAAATTTGTACAATGGATAGTGCTTTTCACACATCCCATTTTACCTCTCACACACCCTTGTTAATTTGTCCATTGATCTTCTTCAATTCATTCGTTCCGATGGCTCTAGAAATTGAAAGGGGTGTGTGAGAGGTAAAAATGGGTGTGTGGATAGCACCACCCTTGTACAATTAGGAATAACACGGTTTCTGGGTTTTCTAAACTTATAAGTTCCTGAACTTCTCTCTATGTTGCTTAGCTGTTTTGATTGCGGCAACCTGTCATATATTCTGTTTGTCATATGCGAGTCAGTTATCAACTGTTTTTGGATTTTATGTGTTCTAGCCTTTTAGGTATATTTCATTCCTTGTAGTGGGTATATATTACTGGATTGCTAAGTATACAGCTTCGTTAAGATTTCTCAAATTAGGTTGCCGTTTTTCTTTTGAATATTTTCGGCATCAATCAACTTGTTCTACTTGTTTGCTTAATATTATATCGTTATTGTAACCTTATAATGTTCAGAAATGGGTAAGATGTACTTTGCACCCATGAATAAATGTGGAAAGTCACTTGCCAAGCCTGTACCGCAGTAGTAGAAAAATAATTCCTAAATTTTTGTTTCTTATTTTTCACTAATTCTAGTAGTAAACTTTTCGAACCAAATTCCTGTTGGCTGATAACTTATTTGTTTGCTTGCTTGTGTGTAAAAATTGTGGTAATTTACAAGCTTTTGACAAAAGAATGAAGGTTTAAAATGCATTAATTAGTTGATTGACTGTTCTATGTTTTTTTTATTTTTTGGAGACCCATTAGTTCTAAATAGGTTATAGTAGTTTTTCCCATCACCTAATGTTCAAACTGAAGGCCATTGAATCAATCTTACTTCTGATTGCTTGAAGTTCTCCTATTTCCTTTGTTAAGCTACTTCATTGAGAAGTAAAAACTGAAGAAATGAAAAGTTAAATGGATAGATGCATATCCCTTCCAAATAAAATTCATGTCTTCTTGGTTTCCTTACAGGAAAATGTGCTGGCTGAATCTAGGATGATGATTCCCGATTGCCGGAAACGCTTGGAGGCCTCATTAGCTGACCTGAAAGGAATTTTGGTATGTACAGTCTTGGTTAACCCTAATTTCAATTAACGACTCCGATAACCCCAATTTGTTAAGCAACATAATTACTTTCAGGCTGAAGTAGAAGAAGAGTTGAACCAGAAGGAAGGTCCTGAAATTGAAGAAGCTCGAACCATTATTGGAGAAGTTGATACACTGTTTCAGACAACAGAAGCCTAATGTGATGGTTGTTGTAACATTGCTAACATCGCGTGGTTTTGGTTCTCCATCGTCTTTTGTTCTGTTTCGTACGATGGTTTTCTATGGATCCTTATTCTCTTGCATGTATTGATATTTTCCGTTCCCTCGACAATCTTTGAATTTCAGTTTGTTTGCAACTATGCTATTGAATGAAGAAACGAAAGATTTGATACTAGTTATTCTTCTATTCTTTCCCTTTCCTTCCTGCTGGATCCATCTGTTCCCGAATAAGTCCATAACGTGTGAGAACGACATGGAATCAAAAGAACCAACCTAATTGTTTCTTCTTCCCTTTCTTTTAAGTGACATCTTGGTTTTACCGTGTACTCCTCGTTGAATATTTGCTTAACAGAAAATTGTACGTGTATCCGATTGCATACAACCCACAACCGGTGATGCATAAGTTTTCTTGCTTATCAAGGCATCCAACTGTATTGGCCTAAACGAATTTAGGGCACCTAATTCTGCGTAAGAGCCAACGACTCTAGAATTTCCTAGGCTTTTAGGGTTTTTCTCCGAGGAAATGAAGAAATTCACCAAGTTTTCAGTTCGATTTATAAGCAAAAAGTTATATGTTTTCCCAAAGCCTATCCTCCCATGATAAAATAGTATACTGCCCAACGAGATGTATAACGACGCCGTGTTGGCTTACTGGTACCATGAATGAGTACTTAAACAATCTTTGAGAGTTCTAAATAAGAGTTTTCCTGTACATAATGCCAGATGCTACATCAATCAATAAAAACTATAGCTGTTTTATGTGCACGGAATCATATAGAAGGGCAGGAGGGTTTCCTGAACTTCCGGAAGGGCCTACATGCCTCAATGCTGAGATCAACTGCAGCTGCAAGAGCCATGAAGATGGCGGCATCCTCCACACAAGTCACATGCCTCATTGCTAGTTGTACCAATGGCTTGCTGGCTTTTCCTTCCCCTTGCACTCTACAGCTCATGACGAAACCACCAACATCTGGATACAAACCTGCAAAGTCTCCACTGGTTTGGGGGCTTGGTATCGGACTGGCGGCTGCTGTTGCCGCTGCTGCCTGCATCTGTTTGTCTGTGTCTATGGAAAAATCTCCACCCTTTTCAGCATTGATGCGGATTTCAGACATGAAGAGATCCACAGCCTCCTGGCATTCTGACAGAAGGCGAAATCGACAGAAAACGGAGTCTCTGATGCCACGCTCACGCCATGCCTCAAGCTTTCCCCATGGCTGCCAGCTATCAGGCCTGTAAGCATCAGGACTAACAATCAACCAAGCTCCTGGGTTGGACCTTGCAACCCAATCACAACCTGTTGCTGGAACAAATGGGGTTGTTATAAAGGCTGCTGCAATAGCCGAGCCAGAGAGATCATGTATTGTCACCTTCCATCCCTTTCTCTCTCTTCTCTCTGTATCCAGATCAGGATTGTTAGCAGCACCTGACCAGTATGTGCTCAGTGGATCCACCTGGGGAACCCTGCAAATTCATTAAACCATCAAAACTACATCGACACAATTGTGAATTCAAATTAGAAAACCAAACTGTTCATAGCAAGAGAGGAAATTTGGAGCGTTGGATACTGTATCGAACACTTCCTGGATATTCATTAATAAAACTAAAAAGTTCTGATTAATCCGAAATTTATTATGTAACATTGTAGGTCACCTTGATTCCTGACAAGGCACACGTTGAAAATCAAATAGAAAATAAGAAAGAAGCTGTTTTGTGATGAGGCAAACAAGGGGACTCGGGAAAATGACACAAGACAAGTACAGTGAGTTTTTTAATACAAAAGACCGTATGACAATGATGTGGCAAGATAATCAACAAACTTTTTTTAGGCACTCCCGAGTTGTATCTTACACTGCAATCTGCAAATTCAAAACGACAAATTGCCTCTTGAAACTAATGCAGTCAAAACCATACAACTCAGCAATCCTTGTTCATCGAACAAGAATCTAGAACCAGTATAAACATTTGACAGACAAAAGTTCTGAAATCTTAAAACTGTAGCATCCTCAAAAATCTTGAACAAGTAATGTAAATTATAAAGTTAAAATAAGTCACATCACCTGTCTCGGATGAACTTGCAGCTGAAAATAGGCTGTTTAATGGAGCCTTGAAGCTGAACTATCTGAGGACTAAGTTTTGTTGCATCATCAAACTGGAAAACATATCTCGGATCAGGATCTAGCCTTACTCTCAAATGAAGCTCCGCACTCAATTTTCCATTCTCCTGCTTGTTTTTGCCGATTGCTATCCACCCACTGAAAAGAACCACTGACTTTCTTTCCCCCCATTCAGGACCAACCTCAAGCTTATATGTCCCAATTTGCTGCCTTTTGGTCCCTACACCACAGTGGGATCCCTTCTTCCCAGTGAAAATAGCGATCTCCAGACATGAATGAGGATTGTAGAAACAGCCGGGTTCCAGCAGTGCTTTAATATCAGATTCTTCAAGATAAAAACTGGAGGCAGTGCTATGAGAATCAGGTGTAGCAGCTTCAGGAGAAGATACTAAGGGAATTGATGCTGTCTGCATAGGGAATCCTCGAAGGCGAATTTCACATGAATATGGGGAAGAGAATGCATGAATACCAGATTTTTCAGACTTTAAAGGTGTTCCAGGAATCCTTAGTCCAAGTGAGCCTATTGACAACCTAATAAAAGCCTGAGGATCCATTCTGGTCACAAAAATTTCCCCATTATATCTAAAGCCACGATCTTGGACGGCCTGTGCATCAACAGAATAGCGACAATTAGATCACAAAAATTAAGTAATGAAATTCGATGGCATATCAATGTCAGAGGGTGTTAAAGTGTTATGTGGGGGACTAAGAGTTTCTCTTTCTAGGGTCCTATTTCTAAGATAAAAGGAAAGCATAAAGACAATAGCATCACATAGTAAGTAGACAAAATTGAATAATAAATATTACTTTTATTATTATCTAAAAAAAAAAACGCTGTTATAGTGCTCAAAATGACAGCATTAGAAAAACGTAAACACTATCTGAAAGGCTGCCGAAGGCTTTTGGCAAGATGAGAAACAGAAGGTTTTAGGTATACTCACCCACAGTGACCGTTCCTTATGTACTCAGAGGTCTTAACAATTGTTGAAAATTTCAAATCCCTTGACCATTTGCGCCCAACTAGACGTCTAACAATACACATGGCAATAACTATTTAATATTTGAAGAATAAACAAGTAAAAACAAGTACCGTTATGAATATCAAAACGGGATCTGTGACTTTCACCATTTCAATCCAATTTTCTCAACTTTAATAAACTGAACTGATATGGAGTGACAACAGAGCCAGTATGAACATTCAGTGGAGAACCACAAGTATTTAGACAACAACGTCGAAAAACAACACTATAAGACCACGAGAGGAAGATCTGAAACCTCTAATATAGCTCTAAACCTCACCAAAGCAGGTAACATTACAATTTTGGCATAGCTCACCTCCAAAATTGAAACATAAGAAAAAAAACATTATCTGATTTTTGCTTTTCAGTTTTTAGTGAATTCTCAGAACCAACTACCTGCCATATAAGGGGGCTACAGTGAGAAAAATATCAAAGCTTTGCACGCCAAGAAGAGATTCCTCAATATTTCATTACAAGTCATAGAAGCAGATAAATCAATTGGGTGGAATAAATCAAAGGAGAACACCAAATAACAACCCATGGTCGGTTTCAGCAAGAAGAAGCTTTGATTGTATGCAAGAACCCGGCTTCAAAGCTACACAAAGTCTTTAACTTCAAAGCTACACAAAGTCTTTAACTTGCACAGCTGCAGAGCTCTAATTGATCAATTTAATGTCGAACTAATGCCAAATCATATTCAGGATTTTATCTGACAATTCACTCAATATCGCAGAACATTCATTATCAAACAGTCCCATTACAAATCAACTAACGTAATGTAATGTTCCTAATGAAGTTAACGACTTTCTAACCAATTATTCAATGATGTTATACAGAAAGAATAACATACAATTACCTGAGTGGACTTGGATTATGTATCACAAACCCAAGTTTACAAATCATGGAATTCGGCTTCAGGCCTTGAGAATTGTAGCTCAAAATAGTTGTTATACACATGATTAGTTTTCTGATAGATTTCCCATATATAAGAAAGATACTAACAAAAGACAGGATCATACTTTCTTCTTCGAATAAACATAAAACTACCAAGAGAAGGAAAGCTGGCGCAGTGGATGTTCTTAATATAAGGTACTTTCACAGTGTTTCAGTTCATTTATTCAAGAAGTTACTGTGTTATCGAATGCACCATGTAGCATGCTGACGCAGTGCATCAAATCCACCCATATAATAATGAGTGTAGAATCATTAATACATAAATCCTAAATGTTGAACTTTAACCCATCATACTGTATTAATGATTGTACAAGCATTATTATACGCGTGGATTCAATATACACCACAGCAGCATAACACGTGTTGTATCTCATACACACAATTAGTTATGCATTTATACAAAGAGCGATGTTATTGGAGAAGAAGTAATGAATATAAGGCCCATTTGGCGTTTTATCAAACCTCAGCCAGTAAGTGAAGCAGGGTTTCCATTTAAATAAATGAACATTCAAGCCAATTTAACAACAGATAAGTTTCCATTCAAGGTAAAACATCTCGTGTCATTTGTAAGGGTTGTTCATAGGACGCAATTGACTTGCCCTCTTTACCTCATGTGACAAGTCTTCAACTCAATTTCACACTAATTTAGTAATCTCTGGTCAAATTACATTAACCTAAAACCAACTTCGCATTCCTTTAAATTCAAGCCAACCACAGTCCACTCTATACAGATAAACAGGGAAAAGAAGATGCACTTACAAAATCTAAGAAAGTAACAAATCAATGAGGTCAACAATGCTTCACCTAAGCAGATTGTCTTGGCTGTGTTCAAATTATGAAGCTTTTTGTGTGGATTGACCTGAATTTAAAAATTTCCATTACTCGTATCGTCTTGTGCAGTTTCCCATCAGAACAGCAAAGATTAGGCTTCTAAGAATCAGTTGCATAGAAATCCAAGACTAATCAAACCAATAAATTTCAGAACCCTCCCCTTGTTTGTGGGGCAAGTGGATAATTACTAATTAGTAATCAACATACTGAACAACAAAACTCTTGCATCCAACAGACCATTGAAGCTAAAACAAGCCAACCAACACAGTTCAAATGTCAACACACTAAGCTCAGCCAAATTCAAATTTCATCAAACTAAGCTCAACCCACAAAATTTTTCCATACAAAGTACACAATTCAGCACGATGGAACCCCCAAAGTATCAGAAACATTGAGAGTACAGATAAAAAAGCAGAGTCAAGAGTCACACAAACAAAGTTAATTTGCAAGCATCACGACAGAACAAAAACAAAAGAGAAAAAGAGATGAGAATTGCGGGAGTACCTAAATATTGCGCAGCTGAAATAAAACCACTGATTGAGCAGCAGAGAACCACAAGTCCCAAGAAAACAAGAACAAGAACAAGGACAAGTGAGAGAGAAAGAAACGCCAAAAACTGGATTATCCAATAGGACAAATCTCTTACCTTCTTTTAGGGAAAGGGAAGGAACCGAATGTGGGTGCAATAAATATATGAGTAAATGATTGATGTGAACTTCAGCAGCAACTCTAGAGAGAGAGAGAGAGAGAGAGAGAGAGAGAGAGAGATGGGAAGTGGGAACTGCTGCTGTTGGGTGTCTTTCTGTACTGTGAGTCGGCTTTGGATATCACGTAGTAGGCTGTGGGGGGATCAAAAGGACACACAGCACACCAGAGCACCACTCTTTTCCCTCCCCTCCCCTCTGCCTTCTCACCGTAAACAAACCAAAAATACCATCGTCATTTTCTTCTCTTCCTTTCTCACTCTGGCTCAGCTCCACCTGCATCAGTCATCACTATATAACGTATTTTACTTTCATTTTAATTCCCACTGTGTTTTCTTTATTTTAATTCATAAACAAAAATTAAATGAAAATAATCTCCTCTTCATATATATGAAAAATAAAATTATAGTATACCGATAACACAACTTGTTACACAAAGTGCCATAATACAATTGATTGTAATTGTTTTTTTAAATTTCCAACCCACTTTAATATTACACTTGTTTTACTGTGCCTTATTTCCGATACACTAAAAACAATTTCATCCATATGGCAATATTTTGTCACTCTTATATTGTCATATGCTTGAAACCAAGAAACAACGTTCAACCAAAAAATAACAAAAGTTGTCACAACAGTAAAAGGGCCACATCAGTTTAACCGAGAGTCTTTTGTGCACTCATCTTTTCACCTCCTGCATTTTCTTATTTATTTTAGCAGTTTAGATTGAATAATTTATAAAAGAATCGATATAGTGAATTGAAATGGGTGGAAACCACTCCTTGAACGTAAATTGTGACCCCGGCAACCATTATCTTATAAGATATTCCAAAACAAACCTATACTTAACGTACAATGAAGATAAATAGTACAACTGGTGATTGTTTTGACGGTTAAAACATTTCACTTCAACTAATTGTATTTCAAGTTCATACATTTTTTTTCTTAATATAAAATATTGCTTAAAAAAAAAGTAACAATCTCTCAACAAAAATTCATAAATAAAAATGGGCTGACATCCTGTGAAAATAAATATATAAAATTAAACGTTCTCTTAATTATTTAGTAATTTAAAAATGCACTTTAATTTTGACGTTTAATATCAAATCCAATGCCGCATATTTTATCTTGTATTTTTTTGCCAAAAAAGATAACTTTATTTTCTGGTGACCAGTGACCACGAGAACGAAGATGATTATTGTGTTTATCATTATTAATACATGGATTATTATCTAAAGAATTAAAGAAATAAAAGTAAGAGATGAGCAGATGAGAGGGATAGCGGTGGTCGTGAATACAGCTGTAACCAACACTTGTTTGCTTAGCAGTTGAATTCCCTCCCTCCAATCTGTCCCTTCCCGATTCTAATTTTCTTTGACAACTCTGACTTCTCCTCTCCTCATTTTTTTTTTCAGATTACGTATTATTACTCTCACTAATAAGTTAGACTAAAAAAATGAAAGAGTTGAAATTGAGATGCATTGAGTTAAAAAAGTAGCACAGGTTTGCGGTCCAAGTACTAATAAGTTGGACTAAAAAAATGGAAGAGTTGAAATTGAGATGCATTGAGTTAAAAAAAGTAGCAGTTTGCGGTCCTGGACAGGTTTTCGCATGGAAGTTTAAAGTTTTTTGATTTTAGGTTCTTTGTACATTGATATGTATAAAAAAAAAAATCGTTAAATACATAAAAAATTATTTCACATCAAATATCAAAAGAAGATAGATAGGCAAACATTACTTAAATATTATAAGTCACACGTTTTTAGACGCAAATGTACTAAATATTTGTAGTCAAGAGTCTAAGATTGAGAGTGAAGAGCAATAAAACTTGATGATCAAGAGAGTAAAGAACAATAAAACTTGATTGGCGAGTATAATAAATTTAATAGCGCCAATTGTTTTTATTTTTCCTTGAATCAACATCACACTAACAAATCAAATATTAAAATAATCCATTGAATAATAAATTATTGAAAAGCAAAATATAAATTCAAAGTTTTAATTACCTTAAAGTACAATATTCAAGACCATGTGATAGTTAATTTAAACATTCAATTGAAATGGAGAGATTGGGAAGTTGAAAGAAAAAAAAATTTCAAAGAGACTTGAGTTTTATAACTTTATATGCATTTGGACAAAATGGATTGGGATTAAATTTGAAAAACAAGAAAAAACTAGTGATTAAAAAGGTAGCTCCAAGTTTCAAACTCAAAACACAAAAGAAAAAGGAAGCCGAACATTTCCACTACACCAACAAATGGATTATGATATTTCCTACTTTTTCTGTATTTGTATGTTAATTACAGGATATATAAAAATTTTGGGAGCCTCTCCAAAGTGGGGGGCCTAGGTGCCTACATGAACTACCCTCATGGCCAACCCTAAAGAGCAAATGCCAAAAAGATAAGGTAAATGTTTTGAAATGATTGCATGTTCAACACAAGAGCTGCTCACAAGTGTTAAGAGCCAAATATTTTGTTCAATCTCAGCTCATTTTACTTATGAACCGAGTTTGAACAAGCAAAACACGAGTCAAACTTGAATCATTCTAGCCACACTACCATTGTATTCTTAACCTTAAATCCAAATCCACACTATCTAGTTGATGAAACTTAATGTACTATTAATCTTTCCCTTTAATTGATTAGTTTTGTTTTGTTTTTTTTTTTTTTTCAATAGGGGATCAGTTGGTAACTTTGCTACGGCATTTCACAATTTTGGGGCCAGGAACACTCACAGGGATATTTCAACTTCCCCCTGGTTACCATCGTGTGGTTCACTAGTGCCAAGAATCAAACTTAGAATGTGTTGAGATCGGACCTAGAATTCATCCCCGACTACTGAATCACCCTGTAGTGGTTCTTTTATTGATTAGTTTGCATTACTATTAGTAAAATGGGTAACACATGTTCTAAATAATTTATGGGAAAAAAAAGTCATATATACTACATACTTTTATAGATCCTTTAATTTAATCTGAAGAATATGTCAGAAGTGCCATGTTATATCATTGACTGGGATTTCATAAAAGATTATACTTCAAGTCTTCAACAATCCATCCAACCACACAAACCGCTAATAAAAAATTAATAATTTATAATATATACGGTTCCGATCATAAGTAGAAAATTTTGTAAATCAACATCAAAATTGTTTTGATGGAGACTTCCTCCAAAATCTTTAGTAGCCATGTAGCTCTCTATCAATTTATCTTCCTCGTAGAAAAAAAAAAATTTTGAGTCTTTTATTTAGATAGCTAAGCATCCCCCCTCCTTCATAAGCATTTAAAATTTCCTCAATGTGATCGTGGTAACATATGTATTCGTTTATTAGTACTATATATATATATATATATATATATATATATATATATATATATCTTGAGCCATGATACATGATAATGTCATACGATCATATTACAATACGTAAAATTAATAATACGACTCGAAAATATGACAAGATACAAAAACTTCTAACGATTTCTTCCTTTTGTGACCATTACACTTCCAAAATCTCATGAAGGTAAATAGAAGATTTGACGTCGTATTTTTGAAATTTAATCGTACGTACGTGTATTGATTATCAACAAACAATTGTACGCACATGTATCGTTAAGGACTAAACAAAATTAATATTCGTTTTCATTTGGCAGGGAGTGCAGACAGCCACCGTGGGTGAAGCAATGGTGGGGAATGGGGATGGGAAAAAAAGCCACTTTTCTGTTGTCCTTTGAAAAGAATAGAGCCAATAGGCAAATTAAAATCTTTAAAAGAAGAGTTTGAAGAAGTAGCTCACACAAAGTTCCAACGCAAAGTGACACCATAAAGTGTATGGGATGGTACATAATCGTAATGCTTTTATAGTACAGACGACGGTAGGAATATTGACACGATTTGAAATTTAGGAAAGCTCATAACCAAATTCAAGGTTCATACAGTAAAGTAGGTCAAGATGTATAATTCAGGGTGTATTGCTAATAGATCCTTTGTTAACCATCGTTTTCAATTTGCAATTTTTTTTAGTATAAGCAATATTCTTACTCTAAACTATACGAATGGGAGGCGAGAAGATTTGGACGCATGATGCAGTGGGTTAACGAGGAATGTCCTAACCACTATAACAATTCACCACTTGCCAATTTGTAGTTTTTGTTTTCATATATATTTTTTTAAATAAAAAACTGAAAACTCGTTTGATAACTACTTTTAATATTAAATGAGAAAAAAGAAAAGCTGAAAATCTCAATCTAAATCTACTCTTTTAGTTTTCAAAACTACGGCTTTTAATTTTTTGTTTTTAAATTTTTCCAAAACTAAAAATTGAATCTAGTTGCCAAATAAGCTTTTAGTTAAAAAAATAAAAACAAAAAGCTAAAAATTAAAAAAACTAAAACTTGAAAACAAAAATAGTTATCAAATTATAATATGTTTCTATCTTTGAAATCGACCCAAACTAGATTACGCTCACCCCAAATTTAGTACGTTTCCTAAAAGTTTCCTTTAATGATAACTAGATGATGCATGATATACCTTATAATGACGTATATATCTAATTTAATAATGATAAAACTTAGCTTATAATCATGTTGATTACTAATTTAACCCAATTGTTTTCAGCAATGGAAACGCAAGACAGTTGACTACTTGCTGAAAGTGACTGGTTCCCACAAATAAGAAATGAAGAGAGTGACTGCTTCACATTATCAGCAGCAAGCTAACATGCATCTTCCTCGCCCAAACCACAAGTCCACTTGCCCCGTCTTATCAGAAAATACTCGACATATTTATACAACTTAATAAGTTGTTGAAAGATTCGAAATTAGAACAAACATTCTTAATATTTAATTAGCATGCATGACAGATGCATTTTAAATGATTCAAAATTAACCCCAAGAGGTTGGTCTAGTAGAAAACAAACAAAGGCCTCAAACTCCTAATTTGATTTTGAAGTCTTACAAATGCATTTTTAAGAGTCATCGACTCTACTTTGATGTATTATTTGACCTAAAGTCCAAAAATGCGCTAAAAATTAGGTACTGCAGTGACAATTAGGAAAACCCATTCGAGCATCGCCTTTGGCTTGATCAACCTTTCCATTCTAAGTTCTAACTATGATATCATGCTCCCTTCTAATTCTCATTCATTTTCGAAGAACCCAAAGTAAGTTTTCATTTCCTAAAGGAAAATGTCATTACATATATAGCAGTATGGCTTCTAGAAATTCGTAGAAACCAATCACTTGCCCCTTTTTTT
Source organism: Pyrus x bretschneideri (assembly GCF_019419815.1). Classification (NCBI taxonomy): domain Eukaryota; kingdom Viridiplantae; phylum Streptophyta; class Magnoliopsida; order Rosales; family Rosaceae; genus Pyrus; species Pyrus x bretschneideri. Next base: position 278,593 of record NW_025999546.1, on the reverse strand, counting down.
TTTTCTTGATATAAAATAACATTTTAAATTACTCTACTACTCTGTAAAGAGGAGACAAACGCATGCAAGCGAGCAAATACATCATCTAATAGAGTAGATTAAGGCAAAGAAGCAAACACATTGTTCTAACAAACTGCATTATTTTAATGATTAGAAGGACGGAAGCAAGTAAACTCATCGTATTGTAGGGTAGATGAATGCAAGCAAGCAAACGCGGCATCTTATATAGAATAGACTAAAGTAAAAAAACAAACACACTGCTTTAATTAACTGCGTTGTAAACAAGTAAAGATGCATTATAATCTGGCCATTGTCACCAAATACCACAAGTAGTCAACAAAACAAAGCGACACTTAATCGTTTAAAAGGGATATGCACGTAAGGACATCTGTAGTGCATGTGAGAGCAGGAGCATGTGGACCCTCATCTAAACCACTCAATCCCCAGGAACATGCAAATTGCAAGCCCAAAAGTTGCGCAAGTTTGCTTTCCATTCTTTTGGATAACTTAAAAGGAAAACAAGAAAAATGAAATAAAATTATATTAAAACTAGCAACAAGAACCTAGCAAGGGACCAGGAACCATGCAAAACCTGTTGGAGAGTGGGTGATCAAACGGTGGTTGATTCTTGACTTTGACTGCTTGAGTTGGTTTTTATTTGTATATTTTGTTGATAAATTATTTTTGTGATCTTTTTCTTGTAGGTGAAAGATTTGCATAAGTCATTCAACAACCAAGACTTTGGCTGCTGAGTGCTGGCGTACTATTTAAATAATAAGAGCTTAACTAGATTTATACGATTCATATAGTTATATTATTCTGAAACGGGTCCGACTAAAATGAGCTATAATATATTAAGGACTAGTTTGATGCATATTTTGTTTTATTTTATTTTTGTGTTAGATATAAAGAAGATTTTTTTTTTTTTTTGGGTGGGGCGGGTGGGGGAAAGCTTGGAGGAAAGATGGTGGAAGAGATATAGAAGAAATGTTGACGCAATAAATCAAAACTAAAAATAAAAAACTAAAAACTATTGCATATTATTTTAGGATCCGTTCAGTAATTCCAAAACAGTTTTTAGTTTTGCATATACAAAAACAGGTGCAAAATGCGTTTATCAAATTGTTTTATGAAAATGAAAAACGCAAAAACAATATTAAAGTCTAGGTTCAGTAAAATATTAGATTAATGTTTATTGTGCTTTCAATAATAAAATCTAAAATAATAGAAAGAGAAGATACAATAAAAAAAACAAGGGTAAAAACTCAATACACTCATCATAAGTGTATTTTTCTTTCTAAATATAGAAGTTTGAAAAAAAATTTAGAGTACCAATAATAACACTCTAATACAAAGTTGGAGTTAAAAAAAATAAAAATAATAAGTGAACTCTTGTATAAAGTTGGAATTTTTAATCACCATCCAATAGATGAACTCTTACTTCCATTTCTTGAACTTACCAAGCTTGCCAAATTTACCGAGCTTAAATTTTCCATGTTTCCCATGTTTGAACTTTCCATGACCAAAGGCCCCATAGCCGCCGTGACCATGTCTTCCACCGTGGTGGCTCCCATGCACAAGATGGTGAACTCCGTAGCCAGCAGCTGCGGCAGCAGCACCCCCAGCTAACATGGCCCCCATTCCCATACCTGGTGATCCATGACCTGTAATATATTTTGTTTTTTCGTCAGTCGAAAATCGCAATTGATCCTTGCCTCTACTAATGAGTCCCCTTTTGTGATCTTCCTATATATCTGATGTTCGTCTGGGTCTGGTAGAGGAATGTAATATTATAAAAATTTGGCAATAAGCCGAGTTTAACGGTCCTTGTATTGTACGGAAGAAAAAGGAGAAACAGTGGCAGCTTTTGGAATGTGCACGCAGGTAACCTTGCACAGGGTCTCCAATCTTAAGGGGCCCTAAAAAATGATATCATCTATATACATATACCAACTTGGTTTGTGTAAAAGGACTTCATCTTAAGAAAAATTTTACAAAATTTGCGTATGACTAAGAGAAATAATGACCTTCATATATAAGGAATCACTTTTATGTGTCTTAGTTTTGTTGTGCTGGCTTTGCTCTAAATTGTGTTTTTTATTTTGTTTTTATGATTATTGTTGATTTGAACTAAAACTCACAAGTACTAATGCTCTATTTAGATCCATTATTAATACAACTATAGACTGTTGACTCTAAAAATTACAAAACCTACGTGGCGCGCAGACCAAGTAACTAGCAAGCTAACTACGTCCTTCGGTTGAATGCGGGGCGTGCCAACTCGTCGGCCGAGCTTGGCCGAGGAGTAAAATTCGTTGATGTCGCGTTGAGCGCGTCATCGACTTCTCTATCTTGCAATTGCGACCGAGGAAGGAACACTCTCGGTCTCTGGGTTCTCTAGCCTGAAGACAAGGCTACTAATTCTGCAGAGTTCACAAATCGTTGGAGCCTGATTCGGTCACTGTGATTATATTCGTAATAGTATAAGCACGCCGAATCGAGACCAAACTATATGGGCACAGGTACTCGAATGTGATGTATGTCTTGATGGTAAACGTAGTTCGGCCGTTGGAATGCCGAACCCTGAAACTTACTTGCGAGTATCCAATCATAAAATCACTCGGCGTCCAGTACGCCAAGCAATGCAATTCGTAACACCTGACTATGCCGAGAAGGCTAGCAAGGTGACCTCTGCCAACAAAGGTTCGACAACCCTTCTCGGCTGAGACTTAGATAGGTAACCGGTCGACCTCGACGCAGTGCTGTTTATCCAAACTGAAGGTGCTTCTCGGTCGGCTGATTCTGCGGCAGCAGTGCTGTTTATCCAAACTGAAGATGCTAGCCGGGTGCCTTCACAGTGCTGTTTATCCAAACTGAAGGTGTGTCGGCAGAAAAAGAAAAGGAAAAATCTCAAGATGTTTGAGAGGTTTTGTGCAGGGCAATTGTATGCTGATTTTTGAAGGGCTTCTCTGTTGCATGATTTCTTGTATTTATAGCACCCCATTCCTTGAGACCGATTCGCATTCTGATTTGGAGTGGGAGTCCTTGTCCCGTTTTAACTCTAACTCGAACAAACCTACTCCCGCTGGGATTCTGAATTTTCCTTCCTTTCGAGGCTTTATTCTTTGCCGGTAGGGAATCCTGGTCACACCAGGACTCCTTCGACCTTTTCTACTTATCCAGATTACTTAGGATAGGACTTGACTGGCCCTGCCAATAGGCCCGGGATTTATTATTCGGCCCATAGTATAACCTTGGGCCAAGCACATCCTGCTGCTCGGCCCAACAATATTATTTTGGGCCCAAACATTGCCCCCTAGCTTCTGAGGTCGCCGACTGTTAGCTTTTGGTCGAGCCTCGGCCTTGAAGAAGCGGAAACGCCTATTGCTTTTCGGACTTTACTTCCTTTGATGATCATTACTTATGCACATTTATGAGACATGATTGCATTCTCCTCGTTACCCCCAACGTACAGCCACGTGTCGATTCTCCTCCGCTCTTAAAAGCTTTCAATCATGGCCCTCGAAATCGTGCACTTACCGAAACGTCTTATCCTAATTAATGCGTTAAAACCGTCGCCGCACGCAATCGTGCGTCCTGGATTTTCGACCCCTCAATCCTATCTTCGCAGGTTCCCGAAATATCCAAAATGATTGGGACCTTTCCCAATTAAATTTCCCCCCCCAATTTGAACCAGTGTTTTTCGAATTCCAGACGTTTGATCTTCATTCTGAAAAGCCTATAAATACCCAAACTTCTGTCATTCGCATCTCACGCCTTCAGAAATTCCAAAATCTCAATTTTATCATTTCTGTTCGTTCAAACAAAGCCTTCAAGCCCTTCTTCCTGCAACCTCCTCTTTTAACTCCAAATCCTTTCTTCCATCAATGGCCTCTTTTATCTCAAAGCTTTCTGACGAGTGCAGCAAATGTAAGGATTTCATTGATCGGAGCGCCGTCAAGACGCTACGATTTGAAAATGACATGGCCACCACCCATCAGATTCTGGGTCCCCTTTTCAGAGACGCAATGTCGTCGTCCATCACAAATCTTCTCAAGGAACAGTGTTTAATACCCCTGCTGCAGGGGTTTGATTGGTCGAAGTGGACTCTGGCGTGGCCTCAAGGAGCCTGGCCCTCGACCACCACAGCCTGGGCCGCCTGGGTTGACCGAATGAGCACATTCTTTGGCAAGGAGTGGAAGGCTCTTAGTATCTACGATGCCATTATTCTGTCGACCATGGAGATTGCCATGGATAAGGAGCTGCTCATGGCGGCCCTGAGTTTATGGTGTTCGGCCACTAACACCATGATCCTGCTTTTTGGCCCTCTCGGCCCCACAGTCATTGACATTTCGACCATCCTCGGGACTTCTCCAACCGGCCTTCCCATTGTTGCCGCCCTTTCCGGATGCCCTTTTCCTCTCGATCTGAAGGCATTATTCGACGAAAGGGCCGTCGAGACGCTTAGTCGGGGCGATCGGGAGCCCTCAAGGGAAGAAGTTCAGAAGCTCCACAAGAACTTCTTCAACTACAACATTCTCATCCTTCACTTCGTCGGCCGAGGCGAGGAAGGCCTTAGGAAGGGAGAACACGAGGTCTTCCTCTTCTACTGGTACAACAAATTCATTGTTGTACCAGGTCAAACAAATGCCTGGTCGAGAACATGCCGGTGGCCCAGGCACTGGCTAATGGTCGCTCTTTGGCGCTCAGCCCGGCTATACTCGCCAACCTCTACCGTTGCTTGGCCGAGGCGACTATTAGCAAGATTGACCCGCACCAGAATGGACCCCTCTGGGTGTTCCAACTCTGGTTGCAGGTTTACTTTTCCACTCTTCGGCCGGAGGTTCCTGCCTTCCAACGATCGGCCGCCCTCGGCCTTCAACTGGCCTCTCGACCGGCGTCACCTCACCGAGCTGACGAGGTCTTTAAACACTTCCTCGGCCTCGACGTCCTTTCGGATGATGAGTTCCTGGTATGCCGGCGCCAGGAATACCCTGCCTCGATCAGGCTCCCTACGGCAGCGTGGGCCGAGTCCGAGGATGCGGACATCCGTCAATGCTGGGGGTCTTTCGTTTTGGCTCACGATCTTCCTTTTGGTTGCGACGCCCGCTGAGCCAGCTGGGAGGTCTACCACCCCCATTTTGTCGCCCGACAGCTCGACTACCTTCAAGGCTGCCCTGTTCCCCTGCTTGCCTCTCGGTCTCTCCTGAGTCAAGGGCGTCTCTCCGGTTCCTCTAAGAGGGAGTGCAAGACGTCGGAGCAGGAGTTTCAGGAGAAGTGCAAGAAATTCCAGCTCCGGCCGACGGTTCCTGAATCCTTGGGAACCGACACCTTCGGGGACTGGTGGGAGGAGTATACCAGCGACTTCTTCGGCGTCCCGGCCGAAGACCTGGTAAGCAAAATCTTCGGCGACCGTCCCAGACCAGCGCCCTCGGCCCAACCTAAGGAGTCGGCCCAAGGTATAGTCTTTCCGGTCTTTGTTTTTTTTTTTTTAATCACTTATCCTTGTTATTAATTACATTGCTATTTCAGGGGGTCGCGTGTCGAGGAAGGTGGAAGCGGTCACCGCGGTGGCGAGGGCGAAGAAGTTGGTTCCCACAAAGAGGACCATCGCCACCGAGCGGACAGTCCCTGCCAAACGCCCTCATCGAGAGGCCAAGCCGGAGGATGATGTTCCGCGTCCTTCTAAACACGTCAAGAAATTCGCGAATAAGGGCGACCGGGAGATTCATGTCGTTCCCAGTAACACTACTGGGACACCTGCTCCTGCCGGCTCTCCTTCTGTACCGGCTGCCCCAGCTTCTCCAAACCCGATTCCTCCAGCCGTCTCCCTGCCTGAGACCACGGCCAATCCAGTTGTCGCATCGACTCCAGCTTCGGAGCCGGTCGTGGCGCCTGCCGTGGGGGAGTCGGCTGCACCTATCGAGGCACCCTCCACTCGGCGACCGTCGGTCATTCTGGAAGAGGTATAATTCTACTTCCATCCCTTGTTTCTTCAGGTTTCTAGCCGTAACGAAAAATGTTTTTTGTTCAGGATGTCGAGAGCGAGAGCAACGAAGTTCCGCTGGAGCGCCGTCGTCGACCAGTCAACTCTCCTCCCGTCCATCCTCCTCCGGTCGTCGAGGCGACCGCTCGACCGTATCCTCCTGCGGCGGATCGCGGCAAGAGACCTATGGCCGATCCTGAGGCAACGGCCGAAACGCCGATCCACCTGCAGGATGAAGACCTTCTCATTCCTCCGCAGGAAGTCTCCTCGGCCTTTGTAAGTCTTGTTTCTTCTTCATTGATTTTCTCATGACACAAGTTCTTAAAAGACTATTAAATGTCAGGTGCCCGAACGTTCATTTCACCGACAATTTTATGCGCCGACGGGCGTTGTCTATATTTCCTGGCCACCGTCGTGGCCATCAAATGTAGATGACCTCCATCGGCCGCGTGAATTGAGAAACGGTCTAAGGCACTGGGCTTGGCCATTAAGTTCCCTGGGTTCGAGCAATGACCCAAAGGGCATGGCCGAAGTCTCATCTCGGCAGGTCTAAAACAATCCCTTTTTTTTCATGCACTATATCACGACGTCTTATTTTTCCTTCACAAAGTTTTCCTTTTATGCGCAGCCATCGTGGGAAGTGGAGCTTGACGCTCTTCTTCAGAGCACGACCGGTGAGGCCGGCGGCTCCTCTGCTGCTCCTGCAGAACCAGAGGGAGCCATGCCTGAGGCCGAAGCCTTCGTGAAGCTGCACGAAGTCCTGTCTCTCACTGCCTCCCAAGCTTTCCAATGCAAGGGTCTTGACTCCGTTGGGGAGTGTCTTAATGACCTCGCCAGCGGCGGTCACCTGAGCACGGAGAATATCTCCTTTCTTACCGACCTCTTGGAGTGGACTCGGCAACACTTCCACATTTTTGAACGAGCCCTACAAGCTGAGGACGACATGAAGGCGGCCAAGGTCGCGCAAGAGGCTGGCCGAGTTGAGATGGAGGCAATCAAAGCAAAGAAAGCAAAGCTGACCGAGTTTGATCGCCAGATCTCTAACCTCCAACGTCAAATTTCTGACCTTCAACGGCAAAGGTCAGCTGCCGCTTTCGAGCTTGAGAAGGACTTTGAGGCCAACAAGGCTCGACTGACAGCCTTCGCTGTTGGCGCACGGCGCATCCAGCAACTGCAGTGCAACAAAAAGACAAGGCAGGCTGAGATAATTTTGGGCGAAGCGAAGTGGCTGGAGCTAAAAGCTGCCCTCGAGACTTTCCTCCCCTCGACCCCCAAGGAAATTATCTTTGTATTTGTTCTTTTGCTATCAATAAAATGGGTCTTTTGCTATCAATACAATGGTCTTAATACAATGGTTCTTACTTACACAACGGTCTTTTACTCTTGCATTTCCCATGTAATTGGATAGTACTTTTTTAAAAACTTTCCATTAATCGGCAATTTGTGAACTGAACCCGCCCGATCTCTGAGATGATATGCCCCCTTGCCGAGGACTTTGTGAACGATGAATGGCCCTTCCCAATTCGGCGACCATTTACCAAATCGGGGATCTTTAATCCTGACAGGCAGCACAGTTTGCCAAACCAATTCTCCTTCGCCGAACGTTTTTTGTCTTACACGCTGGTTATACGCTCGTTCGATAATTTTCTTTTGTGCTACCAATAAATTACCCGAGTCAATTCGATTTTCCTCCAAGTCTTCTAATTCTTGTCGCATCGCTTGACCATATTCGACACTGAACAAACTACTCTGCTCGATCACTCGTAATGAGCTTATGCTCAACTCGACCGGTAACATAGCGTCGTGTCCATAAGTTAACGCGTAAGGAGTGGTCCCAGTGGCCGACTGGGGTGAAGTTCGGTATGCCCATAATGCTTCATTTAACTTCAAATGCCATAACCCAGGTCTCTCTCTTACCATTTTTTCAAGGATGCCGATCAACACTTTATTGATTGCCTCGGCCTGTCCGTTTGCCTGAGGGTAGTACGGTGTAGATTGCTCAAGTCGGATATTCAAACTTGTCGTGTATTCCTTAAACCTATCGGCCGTGAATATGGTTCGATTGTCAGTTATGGTCGTTATTGGCATGCCGAATCTGGTCACAATATTCTCCTCTACGAAATTGCATACCTCTTTGGCCGTTAATTCGGCGTATGATCTTGCCTCGACCCATTTAGTGAAATAGTCAGTTGCTACAATTATCCACGCATGTTTCGCCGTCCCCGACGATGGCGTGATTTTGCCAATTACATCCATTGCCCAACCCCTGAACGGCCATGGTTTAGTAACCGAGTGTAGTAATTCGGCCGGGGCTCTCTGCACGGGTCCATGAATTTGGCATGGTACACATCTTCGTGCATATTCGATGCAATCCTTCAATATACTGGGCCAAAAATAACCGTGTCGTTGAAGCAACCAGCGCATCTTTCGTCCAGATTGGTGTGCCCCACAAATCCCTTCATGTACCTCGGCCATTGTTTGGGCAGCCTCGTGTGGGCCGAGGCACAATAGTAGTAACCCGTCCTCGCCCTTGCGATATAATTCATTTTGGTACGACACGTAATTCGTGGCGAGCACCTTCGTTCTCCGGTCGTGTTTCCCATTGGGGTTATCGAGGTACCGTAACACCGTCTTTCTCCAATCATCTGGTTCTACCTCGACGGCACATACTTCTACGGGGTCTCCTCGTTCTAGTAGGGATGGGAGCGACATTACCCTTGTGCGTATTACGTGTGCGCGCTGGAGAGTTTGCCAATTGATCAAGGCTGGGTAAGAGCGCTGGCTTGTGGCTGCAATTCAGCCTAGTTTTCCCTCCGTGAGTTGTGCTCCGAAGGCGATCTGGGCGAGTTCGTCGGCGTATGTGTTGTGGATACGTGAAATATGTTCAAATGTGATTCATTCGAACGACTCGGCCAGGTAGGTGACGACCATGTGATAAGGCGCTAAAGTACAACTCATGCAACGAAAAATGTCGTTCAATTGGTTAATCACAAGTTCGGAGTCACCGAGGACGAGAACGCGGGAGGCCCATAGATCGTGTAAAACGTGGAGGCCGATAATGAGGGCTTCATATTCGGCCTGATTATTTGTGCAGCTGAAATCCAACTTGAGAGAAAAATACCATCGGCAGTGGTCAGGTGACTGAATTGCAATACCAACACCCGCCGAGGTCGAAGTACTGGAACCATCAAAATGCATAGTCCAATGGTTATCGCGTGTGGTGACTAAACCGATGTCGACATCACCTCCCTTAAAACCATAAGGGGAAGGGAGTTGGGCCAAGAAGTCAGCGAGAGCTTGCCCCTTGACGGCCTTTTGGGGAACGTACTGCAGGCTGAACTCGGATAAGGCGAGCGTCCATTTCCCGATTCGGCCTTTAACGATAGGCCGGGTGAGCATGTAACAAATTACGTCTGTTTGGGCGATGACCTGCGTAACTGATGGGAGCATGTAATGCCGAAGCTTGGATGCGGCAAAAAACAAAGCTAAGCAAAGTTTTTCGACAGGTGAATAATTGAGCTCTGGTGAATTCAAATTTCGGCTAAGATAAAAGATAGCTTGTTCACGTCCTACATTGTTATCTTGCGCTAGGAGACAACCAATGAATTCCGCAGCTGCCGAAATGTATAATTTAAGGGGTTTGTGGCGACAGGGTGGAACTAGCACGGGTGGGGTGGAAAGGGCCACCTTGATTTACGTAAATGCAGTTTGATGCTCTTCGCGCCATTCAAATTTGTCGGTATCCTTAAGTTTAAGGAGCGTAGAGAATGCCTTCATCTTACTGGCCGAATTGGCGATGAAGCGGCGGAGGAAATTTATCTGCCCGAGTAACGACTGGAGCTGCTTCTTTGTTGTCAGAGGTGGGGCGCTAATGATGGCGCGGGCTTTATTTTCGTCGACTTCGATGTCGCGATGGTGCACCAGAAAGCCGAGGAAATTACCGGCCGAAACACCGAAAGCACACTTGGCCGGATTCATTTTGAGGTTATTCTTGCGCATGCGAAGGAACGCTTGCCGCAGATCATCCAGGTGCGTTTGGCGGCGTTTAGACTTTACCACCACATCATCGATATAAACCTCGACGATTGTACCGATTAGATCGTGAAATATCATATTCATGGCTCGTTGGTATGTGGCGCCGGCATTCTTGAGGCCGAATGGCATGACTACCCATTCGTAAGTACCAAGGGCTCCAGGGCAGCGGAAAGCTGTCTTGTGGACGTCGGCTTCGGCGATGAAAATCTGGTTGTAACCCGCATGGCCGTCCATAAAAGATAGTAGCTCATGATTAGCTGCGACATCAATTAGCAAATCTGAGATTGGCATTGTATATTCGTCTTTGGGAGTAGCCAGATTTAGATTACGGAAATCGATGCAAATGCGAAGGGCACCGTTTTTCTTCAACACTGGGACGATGTTGGCCAACCATTCGACGTACCGAGCGGTCCTAATAAACCCAGCTTTTAGAAGCCGAACTAATTCTTCTTTAATGCCGAGTTGTACCTCGGTCGAAAATCGGCGAGGGGGTTGTCGAAAAGGCTTACACCCCTCATTGATGCGTAGCTCATGCTCTACAAGGTTTCGATCGAGGCCTGGCATTTCATGGTAGCTCCACGCGAAGCAATCTTTAAATTCCTGGAGTAACTTACAGAGTTCGACCTTCATGAACGGTGGGAGTAACGCGCTGATAAACAATGTTCGAAGATCATCGGCCGTGCCTACATTAACTTCTTCTAATGGGTCCTTGACCTGGGGCCGATGGTCTTTGAGTTCGGCCGGTGCAGCCTGAACTTTATCGAAAGAAAGAACGGGGCAGTTATCCGCTTCGGCCAAAAATTCGATTAAATTGATGCCAGATTTTGGTTGCTCGGTAATGGCGTACCAATGGGCCAACAGACGTTCCATTGTAGATGAAACAGCGGCCTGACGTCGTTCTTGCTTGGTGTCATCAATCATCGGCACTGGTGACTAAATCTGCCAAGCCCAGTCTCGCCGAATCCTGTTGGACAGTCTCGGCGCCGACCTCAATCACTTTCTATACCGAAATTCTCATCGGCCGCCCATCCTCGTTAAGGCCTTGGAGGGTGATGTAGCCGACGTGATCATCGTAATAGCGAGCCTGAATCATGTTGGTTTCAAATGGTTGGTTATCGGCTGGGTGGACTACGACCGATTTGCCATCCCAAAAAATGAGGACTTGGTATAGTGATGAAGAAATGCAACTGGTTTGGTGGATCCAGTCGCGGCCAAGTAATGCGTTATAGTCGGTCTTGGAGTCAATTATAAAGAATGCCGTCATGTGTTGACGACCGGCAATGCTAACTTCCAACGGGAGTACTCCTTTGGTCTAAGACTTGTCACCAATGAAGCTGCTCATAGTGATACCTGACGGAATGAGTTCATTATCACAACGGCGTAAAGCCTTCATGACGGACATCGGCATAATATTGACTGTGGCTCCACAGTCGACAAACACTTTAAAAATGGGAAATCCCTCGATGTGAGCCGTGACATACAACGGCTTCAAGTGCTGGAGATTAACCGAGGGGGAACGGGGAAATAGTTCGGCCAAAGCCGCCTTAAGGCTGTCCCCGTTTCGGGTTTCCCTGTCGTCGTCGTTTGCGACGAAATCTACTTGTGTTGCTTCCTCAGCAACCACGTCCCAGTCCAAGAAATTTGACTGGTGGGTACTTGGTTGGAATTCAGCTGGTAGGACGTGGACCATACTGATCTCCATATGTTCGAGGACCGAGGGATTCATCGGATCGTGGTCGTAGGCTTCTGCAGAACTAACCGTAGTAGCAGTCGGCGGAACATCCTCGATCGAACTTTTGAGTGCCTCGGTATGAACCGGCATGTGAGGCGTGTTGACCAAGTCGAGTCTGTTTTGGCTATTTTCCTCGACTATGTTTACTGTCGAAGATTTATGTTGGTCCTTCGTTATACGAGCTCGTTCTTCATAGGCGATACGGGCGTTCCTCGTGTCTAGATATGTATCTAACCGTGTTATCCGTTTTTCCTCATCGGCCGTGAGGCCAAAGAGAGATACAGTCGAAAAAACTTCGAAATGATGGCGCAAATGCTGAAGGTCTTCGAATGAGAAGGGTAATTCGGCGGTGTCAATATCTGTGTAAGGATCGACCTCAAAACCAAGCACCCAAGCCTCTCGTATATGTTGGAACCTAGCTTTGATCGCTGGGTCGGAAGTTTTCTGAATAATTTGCTCGGCATCAGGGCAAGTTAGAGCTAGGTCGAGGGCTTCCTGACATGCCTTGGGTAGTCCGTACAAATCATTGGCGAAATATTTCTTATGAAACTCTCGCATGTACTCCAGGGATTCACCAAGGAATGGAGGGTGTAAGTTGCGACGTATTTTGATAAACGGCTCGTGCGGTGGTAATGGAGAAAGTTTCCTTTCGGCCTCTTGTCTAAAGTGTTCGAGACGAGCTTTCGTTTCCCCAGGCCGGAGAAGGAGGTTGATGCGTTTCTCAGATTCTTCGATAGTGGTTTCGAAGCCAGGAGCCGCTACTTTCCTCCCTTCGACTAACTCGGTCATGATAGTCGGGGTTGGCCGTTCACTAATGTTTTCCACGGCCTTTTTTGGTTGCCACTGGTTGGCAGGGCTGGCCTGCGCTTCTCGTCGTCAAGCCATGCAATCTATCTGTTGGCGGCGACGTTTTTGAGATTTAGATAGCGCCGTATATAAGCCAGTCGGAGAGTTGTAACTATACCAGCGTTGATCCGATGTCTTTGGTGGTTTGAAAGTTTTGCAATCGGCTGGTGAGCCCGAACTGTTGGTATTGCGCGAGTAATAATCCTCATTATAGAAAGGTACGTCGAAGTCAATACGCCGTCTGACCGGGGCCTGGTCTTTCGGCCGTACTTGTACTTGTGGGCTGAGTCTATCAAACACTTGGCGTCGTGGACCTTTACCAAGTCCCTTCGGTGACGTTGTAGGGGCCGTGGGGGGTGTTGAAGATGTCTTCTTCCCAGGTTCAACTGGTGTTTTACAATGGTCACATAAAACCTTTGATTCAGGAGTTTCGTCGGGACTCGACCCCGTCATAGGCTCATCGGCGTGTGGCCCTGATTGTTCCGTAGGTGGTGCGTTTGAAAATAAATCAAGCTTTAGTCTTGTTTGACCATTCCGTCTGCGGATATGCTGTACCGGGACGTATTCGGCCTTCCTTTTGTTTTTAGGAAGATGAGCATCCACTATACCAATTGTTGTTGAAGGGAAGGGATTGACGTCGACCGCCATCTGCTTTTCCGGAAATTTCAACTTTCCTTTCTCGATCCAACTTTGAATCGTGTCCCGGAATATAACACAATTATTGGTTGCATGCTTATTAAAATTATGATACTTGCAGTATATCTTTCCCTTCAATTCATCGGCCTTAGGGATAGTATGTCCCGGCCAAAGCTTGATGATCTTTGCTGCCAATAGTTGATCGAAAATTGCATCGGCTTTGGTGATGTCGAAAGTATATACTTTCGACAACTTACTCGTTTCCTTGACGGCCGAACGGATTTTGGTGTCTTTGGAACTCACTTGAGCCAAAGCCTTGCAGACGTAGGGTTTATCTATTACTATCTCGGCCGCATCCACACTAACATACTGAGGGTCCTCACTTTCGGCCGACGCATAGCTAACCGTGGGATTCTTATACAACGTTCCCCGGGATGGTGACTTCGATATCTTTTCCTCTCGGAGCAGATAATCATACTGTTCGACGTGTTGAGCAAGTTCATACATATCTTGAATGTTTGCCCCCAGAAACTTCTTTTTGTATTCCACGTCTAATCCGTTGAGGGCTATCCTGACGAATTCCACTTCAGGGAGAGGTACTCGGCACCAATTCCTGGCCGACTTAAATCTTGTCAGATATTCCATTGGAGATTCGTCGGACGCTTGAGCCATCCTGGCCAACGATGATACGGACATTTCCATCCCTGGCCTATAAAATTGTTCATGAAACTTTTCGACTAACTCTTCCCAACTCTGCACGGAGTTGGGCGGGAGATTAATGTACCAGGCGAAAGCTGAGCCTGTCAGTGAAAAGTTAAACAGCCGTAATTTATAGAAGTCGCTATTGACGTCTCCACACTGTGCTGTGAACCGAGCCACATGTTCCAATGAGGATAAAGATGATTCCCCGGCGAAGAGACTGAAATCAGGGATCTTAAAACCTCGCGGGTATTCAAACCTCTCTACATAAGCCGGGTATGGATGGATGAATTTTGGAAACTTCGGCCCCTTCTTCAGAGCTGAGTCAATCATTCTCTGGACTTCGGTCATGTTTACGGAATCGGCTTCTTCTCCCTGGCTTGGTCTTTCGGATCTATTTCCCGGTCCACCTTTTTTTCTAAGGTGATTGGTTGCGGCCGGGCGGACCCTCTCTCGGCTGGTATTGGCACGTTCGTATAAAGCTGTCGAAGTTGGCCGACCTGGCCATCTTCGAAGGCTTTACTAACCAATATTTCAAGCATTCTGGTCTGTGTATAGTTGTTACTTCGTATTGCCTATAGTAAATCATTCATCTTTTGACCAATCGACTGCTCGACCTGACGATACTGTTCATCAAGTCGTCTCCGAAGAAACGACCTAGTTGGTGGATCAGAGCCTTCCCCACCATCGTCGTCGCAATCTTCCACTATCCCCTCCACAAACATGCCCGTCGTATGATTCGGGACAGCTGGTTATGAGGTTGCCCGCCGAGACAGATTTCATTTTCTCGGCGTGTCACATTTGTGGCCTCGGGCGGCGCAGCAATGATCGGATTTTTTGCAGGGTGCAAATCCTGCTAGAGGCCTTGCACTAGTAAGTCAGCTGTTGACTTTCCCATGGTTGTTCTCTTCTTTGTAGACCGTGTCTCAACGGTCATGAACTCCGAAGGTTTAGCACAAATGTCTCACTGGGCGTGCCAAAATGTTGACTCTAAAAATTACAAAACCTACATAGCGCGCAGGCCGAGTAACTAGCAAGCTAACTACGTCCTTTGGTTGAATGCGGGGCGTGCCAACTCGTCGGCCGAGCTTGGTCGAGGAGTAAAATTCGTTGATGTCGCGTTGAGCGCGTCGTCGACTTCTCTATCTTGCGATTGCGACCGAGGAAAGAACACTCTCGGTCTCTGGGTTCTCTAACCTGAAGACAAGGCTACTAATTCTGCGGAGTTCACAAATCGTTGGAGCCTGATTCGGTCACTGTGATTATATTCGTAAGAGTATAAGCACGCCGAATCGAGACCAAACTATATGGGCACAGGTACTCGAATGTGATGTATGTCTTGATGGTAAACGTAGTTCGGCCGTCGGAATGCCGAACCCTGAAACTTACTTGCGAGTATCCAATCATAAAATCACTCGGCGTCCAGTACACCGAGCAATGCAATTCGTAACACCTGACTATGCCGAGAAGGCTAGCAAGGTGACCTCTGCCAACAAAGGTTCGACAACCCTTCTCGGCCGAGACTTAGATAGGTAACCGGTCGACCTCGACGCAGTGCTGTTTATCCAAACTGAAGGTGCTTCTCGGTCGGCTGATTCTGCGGCAGCAGTGCTGTTTATCCAAACTGAAGATGCTAGCCGGGTGCCTTCACAGTGCTGTTTATCCAAACTGAAGGTGTGTCGGCAGAAAAAGAAAAGGAAAAATCTCAAGATGTTTGAGAGGTTTTGCGCAGGGCAATTGTATGCTGATTTTTGAAGGGCTTCTCTGTTGCATGATTTCTTGTATTTATAGCACCCCATTCCTTGAGGCCGATTCGCATTCTGATTTGGAGTGGGAGTCCTTGTCCCGTTTCAACTCTAACTCGAACAAACCTACTCCCGCTGGGATTCTGAATTTTCCTTCCTTTCGAGGCTTTATTCTTTGCAGGTCGGGAATCCTGGTCGCACCAGGACTCCCTCGACCTTTTCTACTTATCCAGATTACTTAGGATAGGACTTGACCGGCCCTGCCAATAGGCCCGGGATTTATTATTCGGCCCATAGTATAACCTTGGGCCGAGCACATCCTGCTGCTAGGCCCAACAATATTATTTTGGGCCCAAACATAGACATATCTTTTGCACATGCCCCTAAAATCTTATAGCCAACCCTGAAGAGGAAGGGAACACTACATGTACTACATGAATTCCTATAGATATAAAGTGATGCAAAACACTAATATTCTTAATGAAACCCTAATTTGATGCTCGTCATCTTTTGTAACAAAGAGAAGGGTGTATGCAACACAACAATAAAGGCAGGCAGGAGGCCAAGCGTAGGGATTGATCCCTGACTAAAGGTGGCCCGACACCCAATAACTACTCTAAGTTCTCAATCCTGATCCACCAAATTCTTCACGACATCAAAAGCAGACCATGGTTCAAGCTGCCAAAACAATCAAAAGGAGATACTTCCAAGTTGGACTACACCAAGTACTGCGCATTTCACTGAGGTCCCGGTCACACAACTGATGACTGCTACACTTGGAAGAACTACCTAGAGAAGCTCGTGAAAGAAGGCAAGGTTGAAAGATACTTGGACAAGCCACTGCACAGCCTAGAAGGAATGCAGACACCGACGAAGAGCCGCCAACTAAGATGATTCAGATTAATGGCATCTTTGTCGAATCTGAGCACTTTGGGGCCACCAACAATTCTAAGAAGAGTAAGATCCAGCAGGCTCTATTAGTCTCATAAGTCTAGGCAGTCAACACCCAACCTGGACCTATCGTTGGCTTTATCGAGCAGGATGCCAAATGTGTCGATTTCCCACACAACGACATACTAGTGGTATCCATCCAACTAGCTCATGCCATAGTCAACAAAATGATGGTTGACAACGGAAGTGTGGTCAACCTACTTCAGCTTTTAGTAATTCAAAAGATAGGCCTAGAAAGCACAATCATACGCCGAGCAGAGGTACCCACCAGATTCAATAGACACACCTCGATTGCCATCGGCAACATCACACTTGATGTGAGAACACTGCCAGTTGTTTCAAAGTAGACGTTCAAGATAGTAAGCAACCCGTCTTCCTACAATGAGATTCTAGGGCGACCTTGGCTGATAAAGCTTGACGCCGTAACCTCTGTCAAGTATCAAAAAATCTGATTCTACATCCCAGGATGAGGAGTTAGAGAAATCAAATCTGACTAGGTTGCATCTCGACAATGCACTGTGCAAATATTGAAGGAGTAAAAAAAGAAGACCTTTACCCCCAAAAAGGCTATCGAGGTCCAAAGGGACGACGAAGCTACCACATTGCAATCACAGCAGACGAATCAAGAAGACGGTGTCCAAATCAATGCGGTAGCAAATGAGACGAGATGGAAACCGAAGAGGACACCGAACACATCATCTTTGATCCCTAGTAGCGGGAGAAGACTGCTAGAATTGGCTCACTTTTGAGCTTGAAGGAAAATGAGGAGCTCACGGTTTTCCTTAGGAAAAATCGTGACGTCTTCGCGTGGTCACCTTCTGACATGCCCGGCATCGACCCTAAGATAGCTTGCCACAAGCTGCACGTCGACCCGCTGTCAAAGCAATAATCCAAAAAAGAAGACATTTCGTACCTGAACGAGTGGCGATCATTGAAGTGAAAATCAACAAGCTATTGGAGGCCAGATTCATAGAAGAGGTAGCATACTCAGCACGGCTTGCCAACATCGTGCTAGTAATAAAGAAAGAAAAAGGCAAATAGAGGGTTTGCGTAGAATACACCGACCATAACAAAGCATGCCCAAAAGATCTTTATCCAGTTCCCCGAATAGATATACTAGTAGATTCAACTTCTAGGAACTAGCTACTCAGTTTTTTTAACGTATACTCCGGCTATAACCAAATAGCCATGCATGAGCCCAACAAGGAGAAAACCACGTTCGTGATTGAGTGAGGCACTTACTACTACAAGGTCATGCCTTTTGGCCTCAAGAACGCGGGAGCCATTTACCAACGGTTGGTAAACATGATGTTCAAGAAGCAAATTGGAGTAACCATAGAGGTCTACGTCGACAACATCATGATAAAGGGCAAACAACGATCAGATCATATCGGAAACTTGACGGAATCGTTTGACATCATTAGAAAGTACAAGAAGAAGCTCAATCCCACCAAGTGCACATTTGGAGTATCTTTAGGCAGATTCTTAGGGTACTTAGTAACCCAACGAGGAATTGAAGCACATCCCAAGCAGATCCGAGCAATCCTAGAAATGAAATCTCCAACTTCCTTAAAGGAGATCCAAAGCTTGATCGGACGAGCAACCACGCTCAACCGCTTTCTCTCGCGGTCTATCGATCGATGCAAGCCTTTTTTAAAGGCTATCAAGAGGGCACAACGAGACAAATGGGATGATGAGTGCAAAAGAGCTTTCCAAGACCTGAAGAAATATCTCACATTACCTTCCTTACTATCCAAGCTAGAAGTAGCAGAGGAGTTATACATATACTTGGCAGTCTCGAAAGTAGCAGTGAGCTCTACCCTTATACAAGAAAAGTTGAAGGTCTAACTGCCAGGATTCTAAACTTCTAAAGTTTTTCTTGATGCAGAAACTAGATATCCGAAGATCGAGAAATTATTTTTGGGGCTAGTTGTTGCGACTCAAAAGCTCAGACCATATTTTTAAGCTCATATAGTCATCGTTATGACTCAATATCCTCTACGATCAATCCTACATGGTCTAGATGCTTCTCAGCGAGTAGTGAAATGGGCGTTGAAACTTGGTCAATATGGCTTAATTTTTTGACCCCGTACGGCGATAAAGGCCTAAGCCTTGGCGGACTTTATAATAGAATTCACGCTTAGCCTAGGCAACGTAGCAGAGCGGCCCAACGACGCCCCGGAGGTAGCCGAGCACACCCTAGCTGTGCTTGCTCTACTCGATGGAGACTTTTGGAATTTGCATGTCGATGGCGCATCTAACTACAACGGCTCAGGAGCAGGTGTGGTCCTTGTCACCCTAGACGGTTCAATGCTCGAGCAGGCAATCATTCTAAGCTTCAAAGCATACAACAACGAAGCAGAGTACAAAGCCCTAATAGAAGGCCTCCGAATGGCAAAAAAGTTGGCGGTAAAAAGCTTGCAATTCATTCTGATTCGCAGCTAATCATTAGCCAGACTACTGAGGAGTACACTACAAAACATCTGAAGATGGCGCAATACCTAGACAAGGTACGAAAGCAACTTGAGACCTTTCAGACTTACACCCTCACTCAAGTTCTGTGGGCAGACAACGCCCACACGGATATGCTAGCTGGCCTAGGCTCCGCCCTCAACCATCAACTCAAACGCTTTATTGCGGTGAATTATCTAAACAAGCCAAGCATAGAGGCAGAGCCAGCAGCCAAGATGTCACAGGTTAGTAAAACTCCAAACTGGCAAGATTCCATTATAGACTACCTGGTCAATGGCACACTTCCTATGGAAAGATTGGAGTCTAGAAAGCTCTAAACAAAGGCATCACGGTAATACATGTGGAACGACATTTTCATCCAAAGATCCTACACTGGACCACATCTCCGCTGCCTAGCGTTTCCAGACGACTTAAAGGTTTTTAGTTCAATCCACGAATGTGTTTGTGGAAATCACTCTGGAGGCCGATCCTTAACATAGAAGGATCTTACCGTAGGCTATTACTGGCCTACTATGCATCAAGACATTAAGGAATTAGTACAAAAGTGCGATAGCTACCAACGCTATAAACCGATACCAATACTGCCTGCCAGCGAACTACATCCGTAGACAAGTCCTTGGCCGTTCATGCAGTGGGTAATCGACTTGGTATGACCAATGCTGCTCGCTACTGGGGGTAAAGGCATGATGATCGTGGCGACTAACTACTTCACCAAGTAGGTGGAAGTAGAGCCCATGACAACCACAACACAAATGGACATGGAGAGCTTCATATGGAGGAACATCATTTGCCGATTTGGTATCCCTCAATCCATCGTCATGGATAACAGCCCGTAATTCGTAGGCACAAATTTGGCAAAGTTCTTTCAGAAATATAGCATCAAGCAGCACTTGTCCACTCTAAGGTATCCCCAAGGCAATGGGCAGGCTGAAGCATTCAACAAGACGATTCTCGACTGCTTCAAGAAATCCCTCTTTGACAAGATGGGAAAATGGCCAAACGAACTCCTCGAATGTCTATGGGCGTATCACATAACCAAACAACGAGTAACCGGTAAGACTCCTTTCCCTTTGGCATTTGGTTCAGAAGCAATCATTCCTTCTAATATCATCGTGCCAAGTATCAACACTCTACTGCCAAGCATCGAGCAGAATAAAAAAGAGATGGCTAGAAATCTAGATCTGGTAGAAAAGAAACACAAGAAGGTCATCACCCGCATCGTAACCTACCAGCAGCTGCTCTTCTTCAGCTATAATAAAAGGGCCAAGATCCGGCAGTTCCAACCTGAAGATCTAGTTCTAAGAAAAACCTTCATTACTGCCCGTAGAGAAAGCTCCAAAAAGATATATCCCATTTGGGAAGGTCCGTACAAGATCAGTTGAGTAGGTGGCAAGGGTAGTTACACCCTCGCCACCATGAACGACAAAGAGATCAAAAAACAATGGAATGTTTACAATCTAAGGAAGTACCATACGTGACCTCTCGCTACATTAAAGCTTGAAGACTCAAGCAGGTCGACGGGCACCACCTCGCAAAGGCGAGGATTATCCAGTTGTTATGCAGTTCCTACTTTACAGCTAAGTTTTCATTCGTTTCACTCATTTTTCAATAAGGAATTCATAAGTAATTTATAATTTGGCTCAACAATATGCTTACAACAACTGACCATTCCTGCACTTTAAAAGAAGACTGCGCTCTTCTCAGGGACTTATCGCAGGAATTATGCCCCCTTAAGAACCAACCATGGTCTCCAGTGCGAGAGGGTAAACCAATTCCCCAACCCATATGGGTTTACTCTCCAATGTGGGAGGATAAACTATACATTCCGAATATCTAGACGTGGATAAGTCTGGGTACCCTAGTATAACTAGGTGCACGATGGCTTGCGTCGGGATTCCTAGAAGTAGCCATAATGGTCTTTTTCAAGGCTTAGCTAATTGAAGGATTTTGGGTCTTGGCCTAATCCGTGAGGAACCGGGCCTCAGAAACAGAGGATGCACATTACGCAGTACGCCCTATGGACGATTGCCCTGGAACCCTAAAGCTGCTATCAAGTGCACTAAGGTAGCCTACGGTTTCTGAAATACTGTCTACAACTTGCCCTTAGAGCAATAAGCTACGCTAAACTTATACAACCGCACATTTTTGTGAAAGTTTAAACAAGTTAGCGTGCATATACGAAGTTTTATCCACTGTCAACATGTTATGTAGTCGATAAGCTTCACCTCTACCAAAGCGCGGAATGATCGTTTTGATCTACACTAATTCCTAACGTGTTGTGATACTTACTACGCAACCCACATAATTGGTTACATAAAAAGCAATGAGTTCTCATAGACCTTTGCTTATGAAATTCCATACAACTGTGTACTTTTGATACGAAAGGTTAGCAAATTTCATCACCCAAAAATCTTTAGTATATTGTGATGTAGGCCACACAGCAAGGTTGGGCGTGAATAAAAGAAATGAAGATGAAAAACAGCGAAGGAAGCAAGTTTATTAAATTTTCTAGGAAAATTGATAAACAACTAGCAAAGGCCGAAAGAGTTCAAGCAAAGCAAAAAGCAACAAGTAAAACAAAGAAAATCTTAAAGGCTACCTAGAAGACCACTCTTCAGCAACTTGGACATCCCACGACTACTCAGTCACCACGACTACTCAGTCACCACGCCTTCAGCAGCCACAACGTTCTCAGCAACGACATCATCCGGAGAAATAAAGAATGTCACTAGCTTAGGCACAAACTTCTCCGACTACTTCACCAATGGAAGCCTTGAAAGTAAAGGCAAGAAAATCTTCTGGAGAAATAAAGAATGTCTCGAAGTCTTTTCCAGCAATCTCGAAGTCAGATGGCCTACCAAAGAGATGATCTACATAACCCAGCTTGTAGAAATCGGCCTGACTATAAACAAGTTAAGTCTCGAATCCAACTTTCTCACCCTTCACCTGCTCATTCTCCTCGAGCAGACCAACACGGAGGCGCTGTAACTTATCCACTTCTTTCTTCAGACTTTCGTTGATCTTCAATGCGCCTTGGAGTTTCAACACTTGGGATTCTAGCCTACCGACGATCTTCTTAAAGTGGATCACTTGATTATAAGCAGCAATCAACACTTCATCCTTTGCATAAGCAGTAGAACGAAATTCTAAGACGGCACGCTCAAGATCTTGAATATGAGGTATGTAACAACCAATCTCTTTCTCTGCATTTTCGTACTTAACTTGGATCATGTCAAGCCTACTCTTCAACTCAACGATCTCTTGGCTAGCAGTCTCAAGATGTAGAGATGTGGGGGCAGAGATATTAGACCATTTCAAAGCAACGAGCTCACATTCCAACCTATTGATCTTCTCAGCTGAGGAATAAGCTTCAGCTGCCATAGTCTTTGCCTCTTGGTAGCCTTGATATCCTCTTAGTCAAGAAGCATAGACTCGGCTGCCAGAATTGTCATTTTCTACGTCATAGCAACCAGAGCAGTCTTTCTATATTCAATCGTATGTTTCACAAAGGAACTCGGGCTGACAATCCCTTTAACGTCATCAACAAACTTCGCACACGCGTCCATGTCTTCAAGAAGATCCGGTTTCAAAAGCGCATCAATCTCAGCAGCCCCCATTCCCAAGAAACAGGTTTGGTGGATTTCTCACAATTGCCCATGCGAGCATTCTTCTTTTTCTCAACAGCAGAATCAGTCTCAACAGCGAGGGGAGTGGGTTTTGGCACCACTTTAGCAGCAGAGTCCACCTTATCGCTCTTCATAGTAGCAAGTTACCCCAAAGGTGAACCAGATTTAGCCCCCAATGGACGTTTTGGCACAAATTTTGGTACTAAAGGCACGATGGAACCTCTACGTTGTGTGATCCTATTAGTAATCGTACTAGCCACCTTTGGCACAACAGGTGTTATGGGCTCAGATCTAGCAGCCTCATCTTTCTTCCCCTTGGAATAAGTTAAGTCAATCACAAGCTTATTAGTGGCAGGCAGACCTTCACGAGTAGCGGAGGAAGTTTTCATTTTTTTCTCAGCTGGCATCTCTTGAGCAGGTGAGGAAGATTTTTTTTTTCAATCTTTATTTGCAGCAAGTTCAACGATGGAAATCGGACGAGCCAATGCCTCCGTCTTAATTCGTTTTATCTCCTCTCTCGGGGGCAACCCACATTTCTCCCAATGAAGAGGACTAAGCAACCAACGTCACTCATGGTACTCAGAAGAGATGCATAGTGCAACATGCACCTTCTTTATATTTGGAGAAGTCTTGGAAGTTGAGCCAAGTTCTGAATCTACATAAGCAGAAGAGAACAATCAATAAATTAGAGAGTAGCTAAGCAAAAGTACAAAGCAGCCTAAAGACTAAGCAATCTACTTACCAGTGATGAAAGTCGCTGGAACACATAACTCAGGGGAAAAATCAGACTCTCACTATCCGCTTATCTCCAAAGTCTTTTTGGCCCAGTCAAGATCTCCCTTGCTCAAATGATCGAAGAGCCTATGATGAAATCACAGTTGCCTGACTCCTTCAATGTGGCCTATGTAAAAAAAGTACCAAAATTCGTTGACAGTCAAATCCAAGTTGAAGGATTGGCTAAGATTGAGGAATCCCACCATCTCATGGGCCGTATGAGGAGAACATTGTGCGGAGGCACACTTCATGGAGCAAAGCACTTATTGGAAGAAACGCGGTATGGGAAAAGTAAATCCCAACACGAAGTAGTGAAGGTGAAACTTGATGGTTCTCTGAGCCCCACTACATGGCTCACGATTGCTCCCTTCCTTGACACGCTTCACACTGTCCTCGATGGAATGGCATACCTATATGCCTCAAGAAAGTCTCTAAACGAGTCATCGGAGTTAATTTTGAAGTAAGCAACCTTGAAGTAGCCCACCTTACTTAAAGACTCGCCTTGACGGTACAACAACAGCACTCCATCATCACTCTATCGGCCCACAAGCCTCACGGCTTAATTCAATTGTAAGGGCTGACGCCCCCGCACTTCCCTCTCTTATTTCTCACGTGGGTCGAAGCCCAACCATCCAACCCAGGTAAGAAGCCCGAGCCTCCGTTCTTCCCATGCCAACATGGGCCCGAGCCCAACAAAAAATCCAAAAAAAAAAAAAAAAAAGGCCCATGCCTCTCTCTCACCACTCTTGCATGGGCCCAAGCCCAGGAGCCTAAACCCGGCACCGCAATGCCTTACATGCCTGGCCGGTGCTAAGCTTATGTTGCTACATCGGAACCTCAGCCTGCTCAGAGCCGCCGCTGCACTAAGCCGACAGCAGCCATGCCGAAGCCTTTCCAACAACCTTTTCACACCTTCTCGACCCTCGTCGAGCCAAATTTCAACCCCCGAGGCTCCCAAAAATTACGAAGAGAAGGAAAAATTAATTTTTTCTTACCTTAGTACGGTGTGAAGACAAAGAAAGCAATGAAAAATGATCCTTTGCACAGACAAGTGTAGAAGATTACTAAGGGAGGGGGAACAAATATCTTCTAGCTTTCTCTCTCTTGTAGGGTAGAATGAATTGCTTTCTGAAATTGATTTAATCATCTACTTAAGGTAGACTTAAATAGACTTTAGAAGTAATTTATTTCTCTTTCCTATAAGGATTTAATTTCCAATTAAAGAGAGAATCTACATCAAAATAGAAAACAATCATATGTTTCCTGAAACAAAAGATTTTTACACCTGCTTCCATTACCTGCGAGCAGCCCAACAAGTGTGGGGGCATTTGTGGAGCCAAAAATAATCAAGAAAATTATGGAGGCAACACATGGACTTTGAAATGAAAAAGACAAAATTACCCTTGAAGCACATCGGGGTTCCCACGCGCATACAACGGACAATAACAGCTTAATCGAGGTCAAAGGTGATCAAAATGGTATTTATTCAAAACCCTCTCATCACTCCTCATCAAATCCCCACCCACAAGGTAACTCCCAATTATTGCTTTCAAATTGGGATTAATTACCAAATTAATTGCAAGATGTTATTTGACATAATATCTTGCAATAATATTCAAAACACCACCATAAGTGGCCGGTCCCTATTTCTCCAAATAAGGCCGGCCACACCCTTATATATAGCGCCATATTTCTCCAAAAACCGAGTTCGTTCTCTCCCCAAAATCCCCTAAACACTTTCTCTCTAAAACTCTAACTTTGGCATCGGAGATTCTTCGGCCAAAGCCCCCCCTTCATCGTGGGCACGTGAGGCTTTTGGCCATAATCTTAGGTGTTATTATTTTGCAGGTGCATTTTCGTCAAAGGAGAAGAAGTCGGAAATTTGCATCCACACATGGGAAGAAAGAGGATGAAATTGAATTGTGAATAAGCTAACAATGATGTGGGCTTAGCCTCACAATGGACTAGTAATAATGTGGTTCAAATTCGCCTTTGGCGAGAATCAAACATAAGACCTCTCACTTATAAGTGAAGAGGAATACCACTAGAGCATAGTACTAAAACCCGTTTATGTTATTTCATTTATGTATTACTTTGTAATAGCTGCAATGAAGAACTATTACTCATGCTTTGTTTGCATAAGTGTGTCGTTTTCTTTCTGTATGCTAGTCTTTTCTAGGACTATATAAGTTATTTCTTGTCCTTTTAGACTTTGTTTAATGCATGTTCTCTACGATTGAAGAAAAAAATGTGTATATTCTACCAAGGAATGTCTTTATTTTATGTTTATATATACATAAAGTATAGATTCTCGATTATCCTTTCATCCCCATGAGATACAAATCTGTCACCACATAATAAAATACATAAAGATAGGATACCTGATAAGAAGTAAGAGGTATTTATCGATCCCCCTCTTTGAACTTGCAAGGAGTTACTAATTTCTCTCTTAAATTTTAATTTTGTCGATTATCTTCCTGAACTTTTATAATTAGTCAATTATTCCTTGGCATTAGATTTGGAAAATTTCCATCCAACTTTTGTGTACGTTTTGATACTTCACCGCCCAACATTCCATGCCATAAAGCAAGGATGGCCTTATTGCCATCCTATAAAAAAAATTCTTGAGCTTTAGTGGTATACAACAGTCACACAATACACCCGATGCACTCTTCCACTTCATCCATTCAGCTTGTATTCTATGGTTGAGAACTCCATCCAACTCTCCGTTCTTTTACAAGATAGATCTCCATTGGTTGATTTCGTTCACCTTCTATTTGAAATAGCCTTAAAAACTTTATACAAGTTCAAAAAATAAATCAAATATAGGCCAAGAAGTAATATTGCTTTGCTTTACACCAACGCTTGTACTCTGTATGTCATCCACAAAAACTTTCTAATGGTGTAAATTAGTAAAATATCTGAACAATTACTGTTTGTATAAAAAAGAAATATTTCAGAACTAATTGAATCTACAACAACTGTTATAAGTTTGGAGTAGTGCTATCTATACCCCATTTTTAACTTCCACACACTCCTTGTTAATTATATCATTTGATATTTTTTAATTCATTCGATCCGACGATCGAAATTTGAGAGGGGGTGCGCGGGAGCTAAAATGAGTGTGTGGATAACATCACTCTAAGTTTATGGTTGGCCTAAATAGAAACTTTGGTTGTCTTATCCTAAAGTGCCCAGTCATACCAATTGTACGCCCCAGTCTGATTTAGAGAACTATAGGAATAAAAAATTCATATGATACCTAATTATTGTATACTAAAACGAAAATGGAGAGCTTAAACTCGAGACATGGTGGGTTAAAAATGAAGGCATTGACCAACATCAAGATGAAAAGCATTTCCAGTAGAATGGAAGAGACAAAAAAGATTTCAGTTTTTGGTTCTCAATTTTCATTTTCTTTAACTAAAAATAAAGTAGTTATCAATAAGATTTCAGTTTTCAGTTTAAAAATAAAAAGTGAAAACGAAATGTTTAGCAATCAACCCCTAATGTATGGAAACAAAATTTACACTTAACTCTTTGAAATCTTTTAGGACATTTTTAAGCCTCCAAAGACAATCCAAACAAATTGAGTGAAAGGGCAACTGATCCGCTCTTTCAAGGGAAGAGTGACACATACGGAGACCGTGTGTGATCAAATCAACATAATTACTATGTGAAGAAAGTTTCTAGCTCGATATTTTAGCCCGTCCCTAAAACAAAAAGTCAAGCAAAAGTTCTAACCTCTGACGGGTGGTCAAAGCTGGTAAGCTTGGTTACTGCTGATTTACAGATATCCTTGTCTGAGTGTAATCGACTCTTGAGGGGTTCAGCCGATTTATTGCCCATCCCTATTGGAGTAAAGCTTATTCACACATAAGGTGCATATATCTTTCGGTTTGATGTAGTACTACCACTGTTCTTATCAATCCCAACGTTATAATGCTTGATGTATTTATTAATATTATAATTAAAATACAAATTTGTTGCTCATTCTTTTTTACACATGGATAAAGAGCATCTCCAATAGCTTCCCCAAATGAGCTCCTAGAATATAGGGAGAGGTGGAAAATTTCATCTCCAATCACATTCATCAGTACGTGGATAATTAATTATGAATATTGATATTAGCCCTCCAAATTTTTTATATTTAAATGGGAAAAAAAAAATACTTACCAGGAGTGCACAGTTTTTCAAAGTGTCAATAGCAAAAAGCTACGCGGCCAACCAATACAAGTAGCATCAAGATGAAGAGCATTTTCAATAGACTGTAACCAATTGAATGGAAGAGACATGAATCCAAGTACAATCAGAGCTTTGCCGTGTCCAAATTTAGTTTTTAGTTTTTGGTTCTCAGATTTCATTTAAAAATAAAAATAAAAAGTAAAATAGTTATCATATTTCAAATTTTCAATTTAAAAAAAGTAAAAAGTAAAAACAAAATATTTATCAAACATCCCCTAATTAAAACAAAATTAACACTTAACTCTTTGATATTTTTATGACAATTTTTAAGCCTCCACAGACGGTCCAAATAAATTGAGTGAAGGGGCATGTGCTAAATGATTGATCCACTATTTCAGGGGAACAATGATACACATAATACGTGTGGGATAATATTAGGGGTGGACACTTGGAATTGAAAACCAAAATTGAAGCACGAACCAAATCGAACCGAACAGTTTGATTTTACGGTTTTGAAATAGGTTCGGTTTGAAACTTAAACGGAGTGTAGAGAAAAAGTTTGATTTTACTTTTAGCTTTTGAAAATCGAACCACACCACAAATATTAAGAAAACATTTAATTAAATATCCATATTAAATATTATTTTAATTGATTGTTTGTTAGAATCCATACATTTAGTATGGACTCATTGCATCACTTTCCTGCTCGTGCTCAGTGCTGCTTTCGCGTATTTGATTTGGTTAGGCCTTTTCTAATACTTGCAGACTTTTTCTATTTGATTTGGCTAGGGTGTGTATTCAAGGGCACGAGGAATGCCATCGGTGTCGGTAAATTAGGAATGCCATGGTTGAAAAGAAAATTTTCTTAAAAGTACTAATGTTGTTGAGACACATGCAGACAAAGGGAATTTTTTTCATTTTGTATGTAAATGGTTTGAAATCAAATTGAAACCATTTAAAACCACACCAAACCAACCAAACTAAATAATGTGGTTTCATTTCTATTTTCGCTTCAAAACAACACCGAACCACACTACAAAAAGTTCCGATTTCGGTGTCACTAAAAACTATACTGAACCGAACTATATCCATCTCTGGTTAATATGTGAAGCGAGTCTAGCTCAAGATTTTAGCCCACCCCTTGAAAAAAAGTCAAGCAAAAGTTTTAACTTTTGAAGGGAGGTTAAACTGGTTAGCTTAGTCACTGTTGATTTACAAATATCATTGTTTGAGTTTAATTTGATTCATGTTGTAGTCATATTTAGAATAGAAATATGATTTTGTAAATCCTAGTAGATATGGGAATGTATCTTACATTCCTATTAGGAGTAGATTACCTATTAAGATTTGTAATCCTAGAGGGAAAGGTTTTTACCGATCCTACTACTATAAATAAAGGCACAATGGGTGGAATAGAATACACCCTCAATTACACATCTCTTTCTTTCTCTCTATCTATGCCACACCCCTCTCTTTTCAGTAAATTATGCCTACAACACGTTATCAACACGCTCTTGACGCTGCGCTAAAAAAGTTTATTCTTCAATCAGGGGAGTATTACGTTTTAATCATTTTTTTTATGATTAATTTATTATTTTATTGAATTGATCTATATGCTATTGATTCAATTTCATTTTTCCATGTTAAACGTGATACAACTCATTGGAGATACAATTCTGGCTTTCCGAGAATGATCTTCTACAAATTCAAAGGCTTTTTTTGTTTTCTGCTAATCAGGTATACTTGAAATACAGTAAGATATTTGAAACAACCATGAAGCATGAAAACATTCCCCATGATGCATGAACCCCCCCCCCCCATTTATATTTACCTTCCGATATATATATATATATATATATATATATATTGTATATGTTCATATATTTGTTTCATGCATCGCACAATTAAATTGTTATGTGAAATTTGTGAGTCAAATTATATAAAATGAATTAGAAGCATATTCAGGGTTTCCTAAACCCTAAGGGATTTGAATAAAAAAAAAAAAAAAGGGGGGGGGGGAAATTGGGCATGGTGCGGCACTCCCACCGCACCATCACTGTGCACACCACCATCAGGCTTCAGCCTGAGGTCAATGTAATAGGCCTGAAGCCCTAAGCTTGTCTGCAATTTGACCCGTGGCCTGTTGCTCTATCTCGGACTACACCAAGCTTCAGCTTGGGCTCCATGCAGCCAAGGCCCGCAGCCTTCATCCACCAGCCCAGTCGGTTGTGGCCTTCCCCTTTGCACGCATCGGCCAGCACACATTGCTAGGCTTGGTCCAAGCGACCTGCTCATGCAACAAGCCATTGTTGGGCTCCCCACGACAAACCCACAACCCATTTGAGGTTGGACCTCCGTGCACCCCCTTCGACCTAGATTTGAAGCCCAACTGCAGCTGAGGGATTTTTTTTTCCCCCACCTGTGGTCTGCAACCATCATTCGAGAACTTTTTGGCCTTGCCTTATACTTAAGGCACCCAAAACTGTGCCCCCTTAACCCACGACACCAAGCCTAAATTATTTTGGGGCTATATTTTCAATCCAATAATATTATTTTAATAATATTTAGCTTCTACAATCGACCCCATATGGCCCGATTTATTGAATTTATTAAAAGTGACCTACAGTCCAATAATTTGATAATGAATCCAAAATTATTGATCCGAAGATCACTTTTGGACATTAACGATTCAATAATTTATTTTTATACTTTGACCCGTCACATTCTTTCGTAGTAACGAAGCTCTCACACTTGAGTTCCCGAAGAAACTCAAAACCACTATACTTAAATCAGCATATTGCATTCTGTGTTTCTTACAGGAACCTCTCATTATGAACTA
Organism: Pyrus x bretschneideri; assembly: GCF_019419815.1. NCBI lineage: Eukaryota > Viridiplantae > Streptophyta > Magnoliopsida > Rosales > Rosaceae > Pyrus > Pyrus x bretschneideri. The sequence continues at coordinate 248,067 of NW_025999546.1, read as the reverse complement.
ATTGTTTATAAAACTAAATTGAACCTGTAGTTTCAAATTTAGTGCCTTTGAAACCCGAATTTTTCATAAAACAATACACCCATGAAAACCCGACGTTTTTTTCATGAAAACCATGTCTTAGAACTCAAATGTTTTAACTTTAATGCTTATGGATGATTCATTCCCATAGTACCAATCATAATCTTGTTCCCTCCATTCAGTGGATTGTCGTACCATAACAAGTTCGATTTTCCTGATTTTGACGTTTCTAATAGAAACCACTTTATGTGGGGTACAAGACGTGAATCTCCACTTGACTATCAAGAAGCTGAGAAACCATTGAAGCCAACAATGGCATGAAAGAGCTGAATAAGCCTTCGCCATGATCTTCATTCGAAGACTTATGCTCAAAGCATTACAAATGGAAATACCTCCCGATCGAGAATTCCATGGCTCTTTGGCTCGATCCTACAGATTGTCTAATCATGAAAGACATTGCCTAAAGCAAACCATGATTACGTCCATGAATGAGTACAATTCTCAAGTTTATAAATTCGATCAAATTTTGACTAAAGCATACTTTTCTCGTCCTTCCATGTTTCTACCTCGCCGCTAAAGCAGCACTGTAGAAAGCAGAAGTTTACCAAATTATTTGATTTGATTACTACCACAAAACATATGGTATAATCAGGGCCTACCAAGGTGTGGCATCATGCCCGAAGCATAATCCTTGGTACCTAAGACCTAAAACTTCAAGAATAAGGGATAATATTCTTGAACCTTAACCCTGTAGAATCGTTTTCCATCTTGATGGAATAAATCATTGGTTATGCACTTTTTTGTGCCCCTACCAATGTTGTTAAAGAGTACCATTCTAGTAGTCAATATGTGAGACTAATTTTTGCTCCACCAAACATCGTTGGAAAAGCCAAATTTTGACATGGATGGCCTTATTGGCCGAATCCCCTTAGTAAACCATTTACTTTGTGAACATTTTTCCATGTTCTTGGATTCAAGTTTGGTGTATGTTTTACTTATCGATAATCTTATTGATATTGTCCTCGAATATGAGTTAATTGAATCATGTTTCTTAATACATGTGACCAATTCAATTAAACACGTGATTAGGTTGGAATGTGGGAAAGTTAGTTGTCTGGATGAATGCATGCTACGCACACTAACTTTACACCTAAATCACATCTCTAACAACGACTTCAGGTCTATCCAACTTGATTATGAGCATTTGGCATGCTCCTCGTTGTATGGTACTGAATTACTATTTAAGGGACCTTAAATTCTCCCTGACATTGAGTTTTTAAGGATATTCGAGATGACAATGATCATAAATGAAACCACTGAAGAAAATAGAGTGAAATATCTTTGCATCACCTCCAAAAATAAGCCTGAAGCTTTGATTTGGGGCCAATAGGTTGTCTCCCAACTGGGAATACACCACATGTGGCCAGCCTGGAGCCTGGTGATTGAGCAGTTTATTTGCTTTGGCACAACCTTTTGGGACACTTAGGTCGAACAATGATGTTACAATACATCTCCTTATCTGAAGTAAGGATATTGTGCCTACAAGCACACTTTGCCAAGCATGCCCATTAGGGAAATTGATTTTCTATATCATTCCTCGCAAAGATACGACACGACTCTCTTTTCACAGTGGATTCAAGGGAATATATGTGGACTAATCCAACCAACATGCGAACCATATAAATACTTATGGTTTTGGTTGATGAATCGACAAACTGGTCATATGTTTATCCACACACATTGCTGCTAAACCTTATGGCCGATTAAAGGCTCACCACCTTACTTATCCCTTAAGGTCCGGGAGACTGGATAATGCCAAAGAGTTTATATCGACGGTTTTTGATAAAGTATTGCATGTGTTTTAGGTTTAAAATTTGAACATCAAATTCCCATGTTCACCCCAAATAGCCTCGCCTAGCGATCATAAAGCGCAATTTAAATGATCGCCCGAATTTTGGTAAACGTATCAAGTTTTCAATTTTTGCCTAAGGCTATGCATTCTTGTACGCAGCTATGTTGGTCCGCCTTAAGGCCCATTGTTACCGAACCTATATGATGCTATAGTTGGTTACTGGGTATGACCCTGACGATTTTTGTATTTACACATTTGAGTGTGCATTCTATGTGCCAAGTTGCTCCGCCGCAACGTACCACCATGGATCTTCAAAGAAGGATGTGTATCTTTTGTCGATCATGATTCTCCTTCACACTAACTCTCTTAGAGCCCTTGCACGCAATCTCTTTACTGCTCATTTGCGGGTTGTCACTTTAATGAGACAGTCTTCTCGCCGTTAGGAGGAGATAAAAACGTCAACGTTCCTAGAGAACAACGCGAATTTGCGTGGACATTGCCCACTATGTCTCATCTCGATCCCCGTACCGGACAAGTATAATAAGCAAGTCTAGCTTTCAGAATGTTGCCCCAAATGCATTCCTCTGATCTAGCTAAAGTGACGAGATCATATACCAGCTGCAAACATGCCTGCAAGGATAGACGTACTTAACAGACATCGAGTTAACATCCCTAGAGGATGTGCCACCCCTGTTGGACGATTTGGACACCCCTGTTGGATGGTCTGGTACACCGGTGGATAGCGAATCAATATGTCTTAGCCTGGACCATGACAGATCATTTGGTTCGTAGGATTCACTTCCCTGGAAGAGGGAGACATGGCACAACAATGAATCTAAATTAGATCGCTGTCTTAAATCATTTCCATCTCATAAGATTAATCTGGATTTCTCCCGATACTTAAAGTTCTTAGTCCAGTATACTAGTTTGGATAAGCAAAATGGAATTGAAATGAGATTATCATCGATGATGTTTTCACTTATATGGTAGCTACCGACATAAATGAAAAGCGACTATATTGAATAGTGTTATGTTGATTAAGTGACAACGTAAAACTAATTGGACAACTAAAGTTACAATCCAGGTCAAATTCCTTACCAAAGTGTGTATTAGACCTGCTGTTCCTACACTGCCCAAGGTAAACCTGTTGTGTTACAAGTAGGAAAGGAAGCGTTACGAGATGAATGAAATGGTGTGATATGATGCACGCCTTATGGTGCAAGATTTATCTCAAAACGTCCTGTGATTGATAGCAGCATGATGAAATGTGGTTAGTGTTTTCTCCATAGGGATATAGATACGGAGATTTACATGTAAGTTCCCAAAGAATTACATGGACTGGTTCAAATAGTTCCAAAACCACGAAACACCCTCGTAACTCGTTTTGAGGTGTTCACTTATGGATTGAAAAATCCGATAGATGTGGTATACCCGTCCACGTGATTATTTGATCAGTCAGGGATGAATTATGCCCTTGCTGTTAAACTATGAAGTCTTATTCCAAATTGCTAGAGTTACAGTTTATGTTGTTGACACAAATCTCACTAAGACTCCGGAATAGCTTGAGAAAACTGCCTCGCACCTGAAGATGGAATTTGAGATGAAGGATCTTGGGAAAACTCGTCTATGCTTTGACTTGAAGTTCAAGCATTGTTCTGATGGTATATTGGTCTATAGTCAAACTACACCCCAAATGTGTTACTTTTGAGTATACCTTTGATTGTCCATACGTTATATACACATGAGACCTTGAAGAGGTTATGGAATCCGAAATTCCATATCTAAAGTTCAACTTTGCGCTTCTTTGTACTTAGCTCATTGTATTTAGACAAGACATCTTATTCGCTGTTGATCCATTAGTAAAGATGCAGCAACGCACCTACACGCATCCACTGAATTGGTATTAAAGACATACCCTAAAGGTACTACATGGGCAAATCCTAACGCATCTCAGCGGATCCAACCCCCCTGATCCTCGGAATGATGCTTGCCTTGTTTGTTATCCTGACGCTGGTTACTTATCAAACCCGCACAAGGCAAAATCCCCAAATGGTTATGCCTTTACCGTTAGGGATATCGTAATATCTTGGAGGTCCTCGATATGAACTTAGTTGCGAAATCTTTGAATCGTTCCAAGACTCACCTCACTTCACTACGCCACAAGTGAGACATGGTTAGGAGTTCTTGTTGAGAATTTCGAAGTACTTGTTGTGTTTTCATCCATCGTTGAGTCCCAACGACAATCCATAAAGATTATGCCGCATGTATCAACCTGACCAAGCCATGATACATCAACGAAGTCAACGCCAAGACATATTGCACCTACATCTACTTCAGCAAAGCATCAGGAGATTGAAGTCATGCAATATGTTCCCAAGTCATTGCCCAAGTCTACATTTCAGAAGCTCGTCCAAAGAAATTATTTGAGTTGAATCGCTTGTAGTTCTCTTATTTAAAAGTTATGTCTAACTTAGGGGGAGTATCTTGAAGCATACTCACATGATCTTAATGTAGTTTTTTTCCCTGCGATTAGGAGCATTTTTCCCACTAGGTTTTTGCTACCTAACTAGGTTTTAATGAGGCACCTATCCTGGGATGATCATACTCTGTTGAGTTCACTACCTTCGTCCAGTTTGACAAGCGTTTTAGACATTATGCATATTTTTCTTACTTTTCTCCTTAATCTGTGGGTTTTCCCCATTCCTTGGGTTTTACCATAGCAAGGTTTTTGTGGGTTTTTACAAATGCATACTTCAAAGAAAATTTGAGACTCGTGATCACCTGTTGTGCCGATGACTTTATCAACTATTCTACCTTATCTGTTGAAGAATCTGATGCGATGGTTTGTTAAGTATTTACACACTCAAAGGGGAGTGTTGCAGTCATATTTAGAATAGGAATGTGATTGTGTAAATCCTAGTAGATATGGGAGTGTATCTTACATTCCTATTAGGAGTAGATTACCTATTAGGAGTTGTAATCCTAAAGGGAAAGGTTTTTACCTATCCTACTACTATAAATAAAGGCACAATGGGTGGAATAGAAGACACCCTCAATTACACATCTCTTTCTTTCTCTCTATCTATGCCGCACCCCTCTCTCTCTGGCCTCCATAATTGTTCAGTAAATTATGCCTACAACAATTCAATATTTTTCGACAAAAAATAATGAATTTTTTTTCTTTTTATAAAAAAACGTTTGGATTGGTTTCGTGAGCTAAGATGGCTTTGCCCCCAAAAAATAAATAAATAAATAAATAAAACTCCTTCAGCCCAATTCAGTCCCATCCAGTTGGTCACCCAAACAGAAACCGATAAGCCTAATCACTATTAAAAAATTCATAAAAAATTAATAACACAAATAATAATTAAAATACTAAAAATATAAAAAATATTAAGTTTTTTTAATTTTTTATTTTTAATAAATACCTAACCATGAACTTTCACCAATATTTTCAAATATTTTCAATCAATCTTTTATTATTACCAGAAATTAAAGGTAAAATTATATTTTATTATTTTATAAAATAAAAAATATTAAGTTTTAATGAAAAGGGATTGGACTAAGTTTATTTTAACAAAAAATTATTTTATAACTTTATTTAATAAAAAAACATAAATTTTAACGAAAATGACAAAAGTTTAATATGGTAAAAAATAAAACATAAAAAGTAATAAAAACTGACACGAACGCGCATATCCATTACACACACTATTTCTAAAACTAAACGGCACTACACTATTTTTGAAATTGAATAGTACTACACTATTTCTAAAACTGAATTGTATTACACTATTTCTGAAACTGAACACTATTTTTGAAAAATAAACACTAATTATTCTTGAAACTAAACACGAGTACTACACTATTTTTACAACTGAACACGGATACTACACTATTTCTAAATCTGAACACGGACACTATTTCTAAAACTGACTACATACACTATTTTTTTAAACTGAATACAAGTTGGTGTGCACTAACTATTTCTTAAACTGAATATGTTATCTTTCTAGGAAGTTTAACGATCATTCTTCTCCCTCTATTCTTGCAATTTCTCGGTATTTTCTCACATTCCAAACACCTTTTATTCTTTTAATTATCTTCGATTCTCATTAAATTTTCTCTGGATCTCTTCAATTTCTTAGCCTTCTACACCAATTACTTAATTCTCTTCCATTATCCGCACATCGGTGGCTTCCTCTTCTCCTCTACCCACAATCTCACTTTCTTCCTCTGCAAAATTGAAAAATAACTCAAATCAAATCAATAAAATCGAATACAAAAATATTCATCAAACTACAAATTTGTTGAACGTTAAAGCCAAGAAAAGTAAAGATACTGGTGCTTAATTTGGGAAAAGGATTCTCTTCGAATCCACTTTGTAGGATCCCCATATTCTAGTTATTCATAGTACATCGTGCAGCTAGTTTTCATCAGATACTATTTGTGTTTAATTTTAAATGAAAAAAATTAAATGATTTCTGACCACACGATATACGATGAATGATTAAGATGTGAGATCCTAAGATTCCCACAAAAAGATCCGGATGGGATCCAATTTCCTTAATTTCAAGCTGCTTCTTTGCCTGCAGATCTCACGCCAGACATAGGCATAATCTCACGCCGACCAACAGACCTACACTTCAGCTACCAACACCTAGGTTTGTGGAAACCTAGAGATTTTGTTGGCTTGATGAATTAATTTCTAGTTTCTACCCAATATATCATCAACCAGTGCTGGGTCCTTATTAATAATAATAATAATAATAATAATAATAATAAAGCATTGCACGTGCTTTTTATAGATTTATTTTTTATTTTTTATTATTTTATTCTTATCATTAAATAAAGTTATAAGATGATTTTTGATTACAATTTAAAGTTTTGAAGTCATTTTTATTAATTTTTTTTATTTTAATACGAATTGCCTTAATTATTCAATTTAGGGATAATGATGCACTTGGACAATTATTATTCGTTAAAGCTGTTGAGTTGCTTATAGGCTGGGGGAGGCTGTCAATGATGAACTGCTCAAATTTTCATAGGAAAAACCAGAATTAAAGTCCCAAACATTAATACATGGGCTCTTGGAAAGAGAAAAAAACAAAATACAAATACGTCTATTTATTTTTTGTGTATTTATACAGTACAAAATACAAACACGTGTTTATTTATAAAGTAACTATTAGAAGGGCGTAACTCGTAAGTAGATTATTTTAGACTGGATTTGGATCTTGATGAAGCGACCATGATATTTGCCTTAGATCCACCATATTATATGTTTTAATACCGTTTGTTGAACTTGCCCTCAAATGGTTTGCCAAACTTCCATGCCGAAATTTGCCATGATCATAGCCGGCGGCACCCCCATAGCCATGGGAACCACCATAGCCATGGTAAGCGCCACAGCCATACGCAGGAACACCTGTGACAGCACCTCCAGCTAACATCCCTCCCATTTCAATGCCAGCAGCTCCATACCCTGTAAGTAATAATCTTTCGTCAGTCACTAAGAAGATAAAAATAATATTCTACTTTGATGTATCATTCTAATTGGTTCTTCATATATGGTGATCAGTAGTTGAAAGAAAATTAAGAACATCACTTGATAAATGTCAATGTGAATGAGAAAATATGTTTTCAAAAGGGAACTGTTATAGGCCGACACTCTAAAATTCTTATTATGCATTCCAAACTTAATGATATTTAGAAAGAAAAACATACATTTGAGAAGTGTAAAATGTGATTGGAGTACCAATAACAATTATATAGTTTCTTCTATTTCATCATTTCGTGTCTAATTGATTGTCATGCTAACTTACAAAAATATGGTCTTCTTAGCATTTTCCTTTATATAGTTCTCTTCTCTATCTCTTCCATTGAAAAGAAGGGTAAAAAAAAATCAGATTGTCATCGTTCAATAAAATTTTGAATTTAGTCTTGATTAATATATCCATGAATATTATTGCCCTATAATTTTGTAGAACCCAAGTATATAAATCAGAATAATTATAAACCAGAAAACTGGTAAAGTTATAAAATAGATTAGGGACGATCGGGTTGTGATTCGATCGCACGCAGAATGATAAGATGCTGCTGTACCTGGTCCTGGATAACCAGTTGGTGGATATCCCCAATAAGAAGGATAGGCAGCAGGAGGATACCCGCCAGAAGAAGGGTATGCATGATGTGCTTGCGGGGGATATCCATATCCTTGTGGAGGGTATGATCCATATACTTGTGGAGGGTATGATCCGTACCCTTGTGGAGGGTATGATCCATACCCACTTGCAGGGTATGAAAATAGTGCTTTCTCAGTTGTCTCATGTTTCTCGTGCTTTCCACCTCCCATCTTATCAAGTAGGTAAGATTGATCCAAATGGAAGGCACCACTTAGTTCATGGTTGAAAGAACATAACATGTTAGAGAGTTTTGTCGTAACGTATCATACATAATTACAAACAATTGTTATGCTGATCAGATTTAAATAATAAAAGATATATATTACCCAGCTGGGATCAATCTTCAGAACCCTAGACAAAGATAATTCTTTCCAATTAAGCAGGACGTAAATCTCAAAACAGTTTATACATGTCACGAGCTTATTAGGCCACAAATAATAAGAAATCCATGTTCCTACATAAAGCATGCATACATATTGTTGGACCAAAAAAATTAAACTAAAGCATATCTATTAATGCAGAAACAGAAGACAAGAACTAGAGATTAGAGAGATAGAGATGGCTCACAAACAGCTGTGTGGGGACTCTTAAGTTTGCCCTCAACACTGGTCAAACAAACGTGTGTGTGAAACTTAAAGAAATGAAGTACGTAAATATAGGGATCATAAAGTAAACAAGTATATATTCTTGTCAATATGATACCAATCCAATGAATATGATATAATGATAGCACTGCGTTACTTCAACGTGTGTTTTTTTTATTTATTCCATTCAGTAAAGGACCACTAATATTTGATGACATGTGATTTCTCCAGTATAAGTAGGGGCGATACAGTTCGGTTTGATTCGTTCTAACACTCAAAATATAGTTAAACTAATTTTTGTGTAACATATTGGATTGATTTTAATTAAAATTACAGGTGAAGCCCACCCAAACAAACCATTGTTATGCTGTTTTGTTAAACCAGTTTAGGCTTTGGAGCCTAAGCAAAGCATTTTATTTTAGGAAAATTTAGTATTTGGTCTCTTGCTACTAATATTTTTTGGCTAAGACATTATTGGTTTTCAGATTTTGCAAGTCCCTAATATTAATGTGTTAATGATTTAGTATATCTCAGTTCGTAATTTTTTAAAAGGGTGATTTCTTTAAAAACAAGAAAAAGTTATAATGTTGAGCATATGTCAATAATATTTATCTCTACTAATTAATAAAACACTCATTTTTAACCAAAATTCTATGAAAATATCATTTTAAAACAGAACATAAATAAGAAATATGTCACACAACCAAATTTTGCTTTTTTTTTTTTTTAAACCTCACCTACATGTAATCTTAACATATCTCTAATCATAAAATAAAAAAATAAATAAATAAATAAATAAAAAACACACACTCTATATATCACTCTCTTCCTCTCTCTCTCCTTCTATTTCAAAAACAAAAATTTTAAATTTTCTCACACACTCTGTGTCTGCCCATATGCTAGTGTTGATTATAAGCATGTCAATAAGACTTTAATGTATATTGTTGCACTTAAATCAAACAAAATTACCAATTATACCATTACATCACAGCGGGCATTACAGTTCGCAGCCCTCTTCTTATATTTTTTATATTTAGGAGTAGGTCAACCTGACATTAAACACTTCATTGCAGTTCTTGTTTTACAATTTTGTGAATTCAGACTCTGCGATACAATTTCTATTTTATTGAAGTCCAATTAGTCATATCGAGTATTGGGGCTTTAGTATGAGTGAGTTTGACTGCTTTATATAAGATTTAATTAAATCTAATATTAAATGTGAATAATTTGACTATAAAAAAACAGAAACTACAATGCAGAGTCTGAATTTACAACACTACAGCAGAAACTGCAATGTAGTGTCTGATCTGGGGTATAGTTGCAGCATACTCTGATGCCGAGCTTCGCTCAAATCCAAACAAGTGTGACTGCTTCATGAAGAAATCTTCGTTTTCTGATCCCATAATCCTCCAGTAGTTGCAGCTCCTCATCCGCGGACCGCTCGAATCGGGGATGATGGTATGATGAAGAAACATTGTTTTCTTCAATTTTCCCATTTTGATTTTTGGCATTTTCTTTTCCCTAATTCTAAAATTAGCAAACATCATCGTCAGCATTGGAGAACCATGTATCCAAATAGAGCGGAAGCCGAGAAGCGTCTACGCAATGTGACTTCGCAATTCTTGCTCGTGAGATCCGACAATCTCGATCTCATCAAGAATCTTGTTGATGGCTGGTGTTGCTCCTACTTAAAAGAATGGGTAGATCATTGCATAACTTCAGAATTAAACCAAGGTGGAGAAATCCAAGATAGATTCCATGTCTTTGAAATAAAGCTTTAATTTTCAAGTGAAATAAAGCATCTATTTAAAGAATGGATGGATAATTGCCATCATGGAAGACGAGGGATGACATATGATGGAGAAGGAAGAAGATGGTGGGGAGTACTCGGACGGGTTTACTTTTTGTAATTACCCCAACCAATGAACAACGTTATTCCAAAATCCAGATAATTGCTCAATACTTTTTATTTTACTTTAAGTTTGGGGAAGGAAATAATTTGTAGAAAAACATGGAGATGCTTGACTCTTAAGGGTTGAGGAGTAAATTGGTGAACTAATTATAAGGGCCTAACTACCATGTGCCTACCTCATTGACCGATACCTAATGAATTAAGTTTGGGGAGGCATATTTTCGTTATGCCTCCAAAGACAGTCTAATTAAATTGACTGCAAGGGTTAAAATAATTGATTCACTATTTCAAGGGAAGAGCGACACACAAAGAGGGCGTGTGGGATCAAATCAACATAGTTAATATGTGAAGCAAGTCTAGCTCGAAATTTTAACTTGTGGGGAGAGGTTAAAGTTAGTTAGCTATGTCACCGTTGATTTTCAAATATCCTTGTCTAAGTTAAATTCATTCAATATTTTTCGCCACAACATAAAGATTTTATTTTATTTTTTTTTTTGGCAAAAGAATGCACTAGTTCGAACTGACCAGACCGGTTAATTTGGTTTCATTAGCTAAAATGGCTAGCCCTAATCATAGGAAAACGAGATTTAAAGTCGCAAATATTAAGATAGGGGCTCTTGGAAGAGAGAAAAATACAATATACAAATACGTCTTCATTTATTTTTATGTATAGAAATACAATATAAAATACAAATGAGTCTGTATTTACTTTTAGAGTAATTATTAGAAAGGGCGTAAGTAGATTATCTTACACTAGTTTTGGATCTTGATGCAGGGACCATATATTTTCCTTAGATTGGCAGATCCACCATATCATATGTTTTACTTCCATTTGTTGAACTAGCTCCCAAAGGGCTTGCCAATATAGCCGGGGGCACCCCCATAGCCACGGCAACCACCATTTCCATGGTAAGCGCCATAGTCATGGTTGCCCCCACCTTCATACACAAGATGGTCGGCCCCATACGCAGGAACAGCTGCGACAGCACCCCCAGCTAACATCCCTCCCATTCCCATGCCAGCACTCCATGCACTGTACGTAATAATCATTCATCAGTCATCAAGAAAACAAAAATAATAATCTACTTTAATGTCATTTTAATTGGTTCTTCATATGTGATGATCAGTAGCTGGAATAAAATTAAGAACATCACTTGATAATGTCAATGCGAAATGAGAAAATATATTTTCAAAAGGAAATTGTTATTGGCTTACACTCCAAAATTTTTATTGTGCACTCCAGGTTTAATGATATTTCGAGAAAAAAAATATTTTTGTGAAGTATACAATGAGATTTTTGAAATGCCAGTAACAGTTTCATTTTTAAAATTTTATATATATCTATGTATTTTCTTCTGTTTCATCATTTGGTGACTAATTATTATCATGCTAACTTATAAATTTATTCTCCTTAACATTTCCGTTATTGCTCTTCTTTGTCTCTTCCATTGAAAAGAAGGGAAAAAGAATGGGATTGCCATCCTTCAATAAAATTATAATTTAGTCTTTCGATTAATTACCCATGAATATTATTGGCCTATAATTTTGTAGTACCTAAGCATACAATTCAGAATAATTATAAACCAGAAACTGGTAAAGTTACAAAATAGATTAGGGACGATTGTGATGTGATTCGATTGCAAGCAGAATGATAAGAGGCTGATTTACCTGGATAACCAGTTGGTGGATAGGAGGTTGGTGGATGTCCCACGTAAGAAGGATAGGCAGGTGGAGGATACCCGCCAGAAGAAGGGTATGCATGATGTGCTTGCGGGGGATATCCATATCCATACACACCACCATATGAAAATAGTGCTTTCTCAGTTGTCTCATGCTTCTCGTCCTTTCCACCTCCCATCTTATCAAGTACGTAAGATTGATACCTAGCTGCATATCATTATTCAAAATGACCATCTACTTAAGTCATGATTTTACTTAATTCATCATACATGATTGCAATATATATGCTCAGCTGTAAATAATAAAAGATATTACCTAGCTGGGGGACCAATCTTCAAAACCCTAGACAAAGAAAATTCTTTCCAATTAAGCAGGACGTAAATCTCTAAACATTTGCGTGCATTTATTACAAGCTTATATATCTCACGAGCTTATGTAACTAAACAGCTATTAAGCTACAAAAAAATATGAAATCCATGTTCATATATAAAGCATATATATTGTTGGACCAAAAAATAAAATAAAAATAAAGCATATGTGTTAATGCAGAAACAGAAGACAATAACTAGAGATTACAGAGATAGAGATGGCTCACAAACAGTTGCGTTGGGACACTTAAGTTTGCCCTCAACAGTACTCAAGCTAACGCCTTTGTGAAACTTGAAGAAACGAAGTACGTATATTATGGATGATAAAGTAAACAAGCATATATTCTTTTGAATTGATCCCAGTGAATATAATACAATGATAGATTCCTTAAAGTTGATGCACCGCATTACTTCAAGCTTTATTTTATGCCCTATACAGTAAAAATACCACTAATAATGACATGTGATTTCTCTAGTATAAGTAGGGGGACTGAATGTGATTTCTCTTAGTATAAGTAGGGGCGATACAGTCCGGTTGAATCGTTTTGATTTAACTAGAATACAGGTGAAGACAACCCAAACAAACCATTGTTATGCGGTTTGGTTAAAACCAGTTTAGGCTTTCGAGCCCAAGCTTAATGCTTTGTATTTTATTCTAGGAAAAATTATTATTCGGTCTCTAACTACTAATGTTCATTTTTTTTCAAGACCTTATTGGTTTTCAGGTTTTGCAAGTTCCTAATATTGAGGTGTTAATGAATTTAGTTCATCTCAATTACATAACTTTAAAAAAAATTAAAAATAAAAATTAGTACTTGATTTAGAATTTTAATCCTCACACCTTCATCAATCTCCTAATTAATTTTCAACTTAAAACATTTCTAAAATACAAAAAAAATAAATAAATAAGTTTGTGTTGCAATCATATTTAGAATAGGAATGTGATTGTGCAAATCCTAGTAGATATAGGAATGTGTCTTATATTCCTATTAGGAGTTGATTACCTATTAAGAGTTGTAATCCTAAAAGGGTAAGGTATTTGCCTATCCTACTCCTATAAATAAAGGTACAATGGAGTGATACACACACACTTCACAATTAAATCACTATCTCTTCTCTCTCAATATTGTCGGCCCCCTCTCTCTAATCCCTTAGATTAGTTCAATTAAATAGGCCTACAATACGCTATCAGCACGCTCTTGCCAGAAGCTGAGGAATTGACGGATCGTAGTAGGAGGCTATCTTCCACAAAATTCAAAGGTTCTTCTTTGTTTTCTGCCAATCAGGTATGCTTGAAATAAAGGAAGATATTTGAAACGTCGAAGCATGAAAACATTCCCCATGATGCATGAACCCCTATATGTTTAAATTTTCCTTACGATATATAAATTGTATATGTTTCATATATTTGTCAATATATATATATATGTTTGTTTCATGCATTACGCAATTAAATTGCTAAGTGAAATTTGTGAGTCAAAGCATATAAATAAATTAGAAGCAATTTAGAGTTTTTCAAACCCTAGGGATTTCAAATAAAAAAAAAAACAAAGGGAAAGAAAATTTGGCATGGTGCGACACCACCACCGTCGGCAAGATCATGCACCATCGCTAGCCTGAAGCCCAGCTACATGGACCACCACAGCAACACTTTGGTCTTCTTGCTCTTGCACGTGACAACCATGCTTCGGCCTAGGATCAGTTTCGACGGGCCTGAAGCCCCGAGCCCACCAGCAGCTTGGCCCGACTTGCTAGCTAGCCTTTGTGTTTGCTGGGCTTTAATCTTGCCTCGACCCGCAACCAAACAACCAGCCCAGTAGACTGGGTTTTCTTCCCCTCGGCCCAATGACCAGGCTCCAACTTCAGCTGGGCCTTATGTGTGATAACCCACAAGCCAGCTTCGGCTGGGCTTGTCCCTGTGCGCCCCTTTGGCCCAATACCAGCAGCGTTGGCTGCTAAGCTTACCTAATTCCCTTGGCTCGTGGCCTGCAGCCACCTGTGGGCTACTTTTTTGCAGCCAACCCGAGCCCAAACCTTTTTTGGGCTATATATTTTTTCAACCCAATGCTATTATTTAGCATTTTAAATAATTTTAACCCGAATGTTATTATTATTTTTGCTTCCACAATCGACCTTGTTTAGTCTCGATGAAGCGCAGTCCATTAATCTGATAATGAATCCAAAATTGTTGACTTAAAGATCACTTTTGGACATTAATGATTCAATAATTTATTTTTATACTTTAACCGTTGACATACTTTCGTAGTAACGAAGCTCTCACACTTGAGTTCTCGAAGAAACTCAAATCCACGACACTTAATCAGCATATTGCATTATGTGTTTCTTGCAGGAACCTCTCCTTTATGAACTAATCGTTCATAAAACTAAATTGAACTTGTAGTTTCATATTTAGTGCCCTTGAAACCTGAAGCTTTCATTCAAAACATACCACATGAAACTTGTTGTTTTCATGCATAAATTAAACCAATGCATGTCTATAGAACCCCAAATGTTCTACGATATATGTCTATGGATTACCATATGACTAATTATGTTTTTTTTGTACCCTCTACTTTAGGGACATGTCGAACTTGAACAAGGTCAATTTCACCGTTTTGGAAGTATTTGGAAGAAACTGCCTGAAGTGGGTTCAAGACGTGAAACTCCATCTTACTACAAAGGGTATTAGAGCCACCATCAATTCATCTACCTACGACAAACCTGTCGACGAAGCTCAAAAAGCTAATGCAATGATCTTCATTCGAAGACACATCCATGATGCACTGTAGACCGAGTACTTTGTTGAGGAGGACCCACGCACCCTCTGGCTTGCTCTGGTTGATTGTTTTGATCACCAAAAAGACATCTACTTGCCTGAAGCAAGACACGACTGGCAGCATCTTCGCTTCCAAGACTTTAAATCCGTGAATGAATACAACTCTAAAGTTTGTTGAATCTGATTGCTGTTGAAATTCTGTAAAGTCAAACTAACCGAATCAGATCTCATGGAGAATACCTATTCCACCTTCCATGCCACCAATATTGTCCTTCTAGCAGCCACAAACGATGAAAGAATCGTCGTGGCCATGTAAATGGGCGGCAAGCCCAACCACGGACCCAAGGTCAACAAAGTGCCAGCCCTAAGGGAGGAAATATGACCTAGCAGCGTCCTCCCCTTACCTCTAAGGCCCCAAGCTTCAAGAACAAAGGAAAAGCTCCCGTTCAATCAACTTCCACTAAAATGGACATGTGATATCGCTGTGGATCAAAGGATCATTGGTCACACGTATGCCAAGCTACCCTTGAGGCTATTGCCAACTATCATTCTCATCGTGAGTCTAAGTTTGCACATGTGGAACATCCAGAAGATGCTACCACATCAATGGAGATATCGGATTTTCAAGAGGCATCATCTCCTATGGATGAATAAATTTTAGGGTGTTTACCCCTAGTGGCCGAACCCACTAGGAGTGGTCGGCCCCTCTCCCCTACTTTTTTAGGTTTATGGTTTAATTTTGAACATTTTTCCTAAGTCTTTGGAATAATTTGTTTGGTTTTGTTTTGTTTTGAATTATGGATTGTTATTTGATGCATATTATTTCTCGAATTGCTTAATTGAATGAATGGAATTATATTTATGCATGTGACCAATTCAATCAATTTATTTATAGGTAAGTCTAGTAGGGAAGTTAATGTATGGCTGATAGTGCTACCACACACACCATCTTGCGTGACCGACACTATTTTACTAACTTAATACCCAAGAAAGCTCCTCTGACAACTCTCTCAAGCCCATCCAACTTGATTGAAGGATACGGAAAAGCCCTATCATGTTGTCCAATGGTACAATCTTAACTAATAAGGAAGCACTCTGTTCTCCACGTTCTGGAAGAACGTTGCTGAGTTTTAGAGATATTCGAGATAATCAATATCATATTGAAACCATTGAAGATAATGGTTCTAAGTTTCTTTGTATTACTTCGTACGAATATGGCCAGAAACGTATTCACGAGAAGTTGGAACGTCTCCCAAGTGGGTTGTACGTCACAACCATTCGAGGCATAGAAGCCCATCATGTGGCTGACCCTATGCCTGAGTTCTAGAACACTTTGTTGATTTGGCATGATCGTTTAGGACATTCTTAATGTGACATGATATGCCGTATCCTCAAATCATCACATGGGCATCAGTTACCTTCTTATGTTGGATTCCCGCCATGCAAAGCATGTTTTTTAGGGAAGTTCAATACTCAACCGTCAATTACAAAGATCATTCACAGCCCCTCCTAAGTTTCTTTAGAGGATTCAAGGGGACATTTGTGAACCTAGCCAACCAACATGCGGACCATTTAGATACTATATGGTGTTGGTTGATGCATCGACATGATGGTCACATGTTTTCCTGTTATCCACAAGCAACACTGCATTTGCTAAACTCCTAGCACAAATTATTAAGCTAAGGGTTCACCACCCTAGTTATCTGATCAAGTTAATTCAATTGGATAACATTGAAGAGTTTACGTCATATACTTTTGACAATTATTGCATGTCAGTAGGGATTGATGTGGAACATCTTGTACCCTATATTCACACCCAAAACGGCATACCAGAAGCTTTGATAAAGAGCCTTCAATTGATATCTTGAACTTTGGTTATGAGAACCAAACTGTCAGTATCTGCCTAGGGCTACGTAATATTGCACGCAGCTATGTTGGTCCACCTGAGGCCCATCAGCTACCCAACCACATTCACCAGTTACAGTTGGTTACTGGATACGAGCCTGACATCTCGTATTTACAGGTGTTTAGGTGCGCCACTTATGTGCCATGAGCACCACCACTACGTACCAAAATGGGTCCTCAGAGAAAAATGGGAATCTATGTTGGTTATGATTCGCCATCAATTGTTCGATATTTAGAACCCTTGACAGGATATCTCTTTACCGCACGTTTTGCGGACTGTCACTTTGATGAGACAGTCTTCCCGTCGTTAGGAGGAGATGAGCATGCTAACGTTCCTGGAGAATGCTGTGAATTGCCTTGGCATGCTTGCACTATGTCTCATTTAGATCCCCGCACTGCTCAGCCTGAAACTGAGGTGCGACGAATTATAGATCTTCAAAGCATGCCATATGCTTTTAATAATTTAGCTAAGGTGACAAGATCACATATACCTGCTATAAGCACACCTGTAAGGATAGATGTACCTTGCTTACGTCAACAACCCGCTTGGGAAGGTTGGATCGTCCCCAAAGGTAGGGAGGCTGCACCTTCCACGTGGCCCGATACATTGGCGGCTAGCCAATCATCATGGCTAACTTATCCGTTCCAACGCATGAGGTTATTCTAGATTACAACAATGTCTTAGATGAGACAACCTGGTTTCCCGAGAACCGTGAGATTTTGATCCACTACGCAGTATTGGATGAGGTTTGGAATCGGAATGAGATAATCATCAATGATGCATTTACGTACACATTAGCTACTGACATAATCTTAGCAATGACATTGAACCACATTCTGTTGATGAATGCCAACATAGAACACATTGGTCAAACTGGAAACAAGCAATCCAGGTCAAACTTAATTCGCTCGTGAAATGTAAAGTGTTTAGACCTATTGTTCTTACGCCACCACCACGCATGAAGCCTGTTGGCTACAAGTAGGTTTTCGTGAGGAAGCATAATAAGAAGAATGAACTAGTACGGTACAAAGCACGTCTTGTAGCTGCAAGGCTTCTCTCAGTGCTCTGGAATTGATTACGAGGAAACGTATTCCCCTATAATAGATGTTATAATGTTCCGCTACCTTATCAGTTTGGTAGTTTCCGAAAAACATAATATGTAGCTTATGGACGTGGTAACTACGTATCTCTATAAGGATCTAGATACGAAAATATACATGAAAGTTCCAGAAGGACTTCCATTGACTGGTTCAAATAGTTATAGACCACGGAACACTCTCTCAATTAGGTTAAGGAGGTTACTCTATGGATTGAAACAATCCGGACGATGTGGTATAACCATCTGAGTGAATATTTGATGAGTCAGGATTATGTGAATAATGAATTATGCCCATGTGTGTTCATAAAGTAGTCATATTTTGTATTTGCAATCATTGCAGTTTTTATCGATGACATGAAACTCAACGAACTCCCGCAGAGCTTGAGGAAATTGCTACGCACTTGAAATCAAAATTTAAGATAAAGGATTTTAGGAAAACTCGATATTGTCTCGGCCTGGAGATTGAGCATTGTTTGGATGGAATCTTAGTACATCAATCGAACTACACCCAAAAGGTGTTGCGTCATTTTAATGAAGATAAAGCGAAACCTTTAGGTACTCCTATGGTCGTTCAAACTCTAGATGTTAAACGAGATCCCTTTCTTCCAAACGAGGATGAGGAAGAGATTCTAGAACCCGAAGTTCCTTACCTAAGTGCAATTAGGGCTTTATTGTACTTGGCTTAATGCACTAAACCCGACAACTCCTTCGTTGTTAATCTTTTGCAATGCGCCCACACGCAGGCACTGGAATGGTGTTAAAGGCATTTTTTGCTACCTCAAGGGTACGACGGATTTGACCTTGTCCTATACCCACGAATCTTCGAGTGTTGCCGCCCCCTATAGTTCTCGAATTGATTCTCGCCTTGTTGGTTACGCATATGTTAGATATCTGTCTAATCCACATAAGGCATATTCTCAAACGGGCTATGTTTTTACCATTGGAGACACCGCTATATCTTGAAGGTCTACCAAGCAAACGCTAGTTGTAGCTTCTTCAAACCATGCTGAGATTTTCACCCTGAGTGAAGCGTTGCGTGAGTGCTTTTGGCTAAAAGTAGTTATGGAACATATTCAAAGCACTAGTGGTCTTACTTCCATCGTTGACCTTCCTACAACAATCTTTGAAGACAATGCAGCATGTATCGAGCAGTTAAAGAAGGGATATATCAAGGGAGACAATACCAAAAACATAGCATCGAAGTTCTTTTACTCACACCTGCAGCAGTAACATTAAAACATTGAAGTTAAACAAATCCATTCCCAAGACAACCTGGCCAATCTCTTCACCAAGTCATTGCCTAAGTCTACTTTTCAGAAGCTCGTCTAAGGAATCAGTATGCATAAATTATCTTAGTTGAATTGCTTGTAGTTCTCTTATTTCAAAGTTAGGTCTAACTCAGGAGAGTATCCTAAAGCATACTCACTTGATCTTAATGTACTCTTTTTCCTATAATTAGGAGCATTTTTCCCACTGGGATTTTGCTACCTAACGAGGTTTTGACGAGGCTCACATCCTAGGATGATCATACTCTATTGAGTTCACTACTTTCGTCCTGTTTGATGTTTGTTTTAGACATTATGCATACTTCTCACTTTTCTCCTTAGTTTATGGGCTTTCCCCATACCTTGGGTTTTACCATAGCAAGGTTTTGTAAGTTTTACTACCAATGCATACTTTCTTTAAATTTGAGACTCGCGTTCACTCGTTGTGCCGATGACTTCTTCAACTATTCTACCTTATATGCTGAAGATCTAATGCGATGGTTTGTTGAGTATTTACACACTCAAAGGGGAGTGTTGCAGTCATACTTAGAATAAGAATATGATTGTGTAAATTCTAGTAGATATAGGAATGTATCTTATATTCCTATTATGAGTTGATTACCTATTAAGAGTTGTAATCCTAAAAGGGTAAGGCTTTTGCCTAGCCTACTACTATAAATAAAGGCACAATGAGGGTGATACACACACACCTCACAATTAAATCACTCTCTCTTCTCTCTCAATACCGCTGGCCCCCCTCTCTCTCTCTAATCCCTTAGATTAGTTCAATCAAATAAGCCTACAACAGTTTGTACTTATTAATTTAATATAAAATATTTTTGAGTTTTTAATCATAAATGTAACCAAACATATAATTTTTTTAATTTCTTAAATGCAACCATTCTTAAATATACCAATTTTATATAGGTAAAATCTACCAAGTTTTTCAAAATATAAAACATACCTTTTTTTTTAATGTAAAATCCTTTCATTTTTGGAAATTATTATTAGCACTTCAATATTCCATTTTTACTCTCCAAACTTTTTATATTTAGAAAGAAAAATAAACTTGTGAAGAGCACAAAATGAGATACAAATCTATCACCATATATATATATATATATGTGTATGTGTGTGTGTGTGTGCACGCACGTGTGTGTGTTATAGAATTAGTGGGTGAATGCCCACTCAAAAGAACGCCAAAGAAAAGCCAATATCTCAGAAGATTTTGCAGATCCATGTAAGTTCTGCAACAGTGTGGGCTAAAGAATGGTATTCAGCTTCAGTGGATGATCGGGCAACAGTGGATTGTTTCTTGGCACTCCAACTTATGAGATTGGAACCCAGAAAGACACAATAACCACTGGTCGAACGTATATCAAATGTACATCCTGCCAAGTCAGCATCTGAGAAGGCAGTGAGGTTGATAGGACCCTTTTTGAACCAAATTCCTTCAGTGACAGTGCCTTTGAGATATCGAGGAACTCGTTTTGCAGCCTACAGGTGTTATTCTCAAGAAGCATGCATGAACTGGCAAATTTGATTGACTGCAAATAAGAGATTAGAACGTGTCCTTGTTAAATACTGCAAGCCACCAACAATTGACCTATACTCGGTTGGATTGGAGAGAAGATGACCTATGTGATCAAGTTTCGTAGAACCAAGAGGAGTACAGCAAGGCTTAGCACCATTTATATTGGGTTTCCTAAGAAGATTCATGAGGTATTTAGTTTGGTGAAGAAATATACCTTCAGAGGACCGGTGAACTTCCAGTCCCAAAAAGTAGTGCAATGGTCCTAGATCTTTGACTGAAAAAAAGTCCTCAACCTTTGAATGAACTGATTGCATAAAGAGGGACTTGGGCCAGTTACCAAGATATCATTGTGAACACGAAAGATTCCTGAAAACAAGAAACAAGAATACGTGTACAAAATAATATTTTTTGTGTTTAATGATTTGGGGTTACAATCTCTCAAATTTGGTCCTCTGATTCGATCTCCGTAAGATGTAGATTTGTTGATCCAAGGGTCGTCGAGGCTTGATCTTGGATGAACAGTTGTAAGTTTCTTCAAGGGCCTTCGTGGCTTTGATCTTGAAGGTTGATGGAAGTTTCTTCAAGGGCTTTCAGGGCTTGATCTTGAATGTTGATGGATGAGCGGATCTTCAAGGGCTTTTGGGCTTGATCTTGAAGAACGGTTGGTGTTTCTTCAAGGGCCGTCGAGGCTTGATCTTGAATGAACAGTTGGTTTTCTTCAAGGGCTTTTGGGCTTGATCTTGAAGAATAGATGTGTGGATTTGTTTGTTGATCCAAGGGGTTGTTGGGGCTTGATCTTAGGATGAACGGATGATGAATGATGAACACTTTCTTCAAGGGTCGTCGAGGCTTGATCTTGAGTTGTTGGAAGTTCTTCAAGGGAGCTTTTGGGCTTGATCTTGAATAATGGTTGTGTGGACTTCTTCAAGGGCTTTTGGGCTTAATCTTGAAGGTTGATGGATGAGCGGATCTTCAAGGGCTTTTGGGCTTAATCTTGAAGAACAATTGGATGTGTGGATTTGTTGAGGTTGTTGATCCAAAGGGCCGTTGGGGCTTGATCTTAGGATGAACGGATGATAAATGATGAACACTTTCTTCAAGGGCCGTCGAGGCTTGATCTTGAGTTGGTTGTGTGGATTTCTTCAAGGGCTTTTGGGCTTGATCTTGAAGGTTGATGGATGAGCAGATCTTCAAGGGCTTTTGGCCTTAATCTTGAAGAACAATTGGATGTGTGGATTTGTTTGTGCTGTTGATCCAAAGGGCCGTTGGGGCTTGATCTTAGGATGAACGATGAACACTTTCTTCAAGGGCCGTCGGGGCTTGATCTTGAGTTGGTGGAAGTTCTTCAAGGGCCGTCGGGGTTTGATCTTGAATGAGGATTTAACGAAGAATGAAGAGTGTTTTCTCCATTCTTCGGGATTCTTGGGAATTTGGGGGTTGGATGCTTGAGAGCTTTAGAGTTTCAAAGCTTCAAGGATTTTGGATGTGTGGGGAGTATTCTCTTCCATTTTGGGAGTAGAGAAATGTATTTGTGAATTGGTTTGCTATTCCTCTTGATGGAGAAGCCTATTTATAGGCTTTGAGAGTGAATCACCACCATTCATTTTTTTGGTGAAGTGAGTGGATGATGTAGGTGAAGTGAATGGAGGTAGGAGTGAGTGGAGGTTGTAGGAGTAGTGATGTAGTGAATGATGGAGGTTGTGGTAGGTAATGGCTGATGTTGGATGAGGTGTTGGTGTGAGGGAATGATATAGGTAAATAAGTGTTGTATCGTTACATTATTTCATGAATTCGATGTCTACAATCATCAACATAGACAAGAACAATGACTGGAGAATGACCTTTGAGAACAAATAATGAGGCATCTGAAGAGGATTGCACAAAACCAAATTGAAGAAGAGCTTGAAAAGTTTTATCATACCAAGCTTGGGGTGCCTGTTTAAGGCCATATAGGGATTTCCTCAATTTACATACATGATGTGGCTTGTTGGGATCTATGAAGCCATGGAGTTGTTGCATATACACATTTTCCTTTAAATCGCCATGAAGAAATGCATTACTTATGTCTAATTGATTTAAAAATCAATTAAACTGCACTGGAAGTGATAGAAGGACTCGAATGGTGACTGGTTTAGCCACGGAACTAAAAGTCTCTTGGAAATCAATGTCTTCCTGTTAATGATATCCCTTTGCAACCAGACGAGCTTTAAATCTTTCAACAGTACCATTATGCTTTTTTCTTGACTCTAAAGACCCACTTGCAACCAACAACATTTTGAGAGGATGATGGAGGTACTAAGGTCCGAGTACCCGTGGATTCCAAGGCATTAAATTCACCTTGCATAGCAGACCTCCAATGACCATGTTTAGATGCTTGCAAATATGTACTTGGTACATCATCAATATCTAAAGGAAGGGGGTGTTTAGTAGCTGCATAGACTTTAGGCTTATAGATTCCACCTTTGGAACGAGTGACCATTAGATGAATATCACTCGTAGGCACTGAAGGAGATAGATCACTTGAAGAGAGAGGTTCTATGAGGGAAATAGGATTAGAATTGTGGACAAAACTTGAAGATTCATGATTTTGTGATTCTCTAACATCTGATCCTGAAGAATGAGACCCTGAAAAAGGCCTTGAAAGTGGAATAGATAACTGGAGATCCACTAAAAGGTGAAATAGATTCTTGAACTGCAGCCACTGCCTTAGGAAGAGATTGAAAGGGATTTGCAGTTCATCAAACTGCATATGTCTTGAAATATAAATTCTGCCAATCTGTGGGTGAAGACACCTATAACCTTTGTGTTGTAAACTATAACCCCAAAAGAACATAACTTTTTCTTTTGGCATTCAACTTTGAATGAACATAAGGCTTGAGCCATCGGAAACAACTGCAGCCAAATACTTTCAATCTGAAGTAATCTGAGGGTTTGTGAAAAAGCAATTCCCAAAGAGACTGAGATATCCCAGATATTGGCAATCGGTTAATGAGATACACAGCCGTGGAGAATGCCTCCACCCAATAGAGATGAGGAACATTGGAAGCAACAAGTAAAGTTCTAGCAGTCTCCACAAGGTGTCTATACTTTTTTTCTGCACAACCATTCTGTTCAGGGGTATGTAGGCAGCTTAATTGATGTAAAATGCCATGAGAACGAAGAAATGACTGAAACATAGTACTAATGAATTCACCCCCTAAATTTGAGCGCACAATTTTGATTTTATTGCCAACTAAGTTCTCTACATAATGTTTGAATACAACAAAAGTAGAATAGGCATCAGACTTTTCCTTTAATGGAAACAACCAACTATATCTACTGTAGTCATCAACTCACAACATATAGTATTTAAAACCACTAGGTGAAGTAACAAATGCAGGGCCCCAAAGATCACACTGAAGCAATTGAAGGTTGTGAGTAATAGTGGTGCTCGCAGATCCAAATGGAAGCTTATGATTTTTAGCAAAAGCACAATATGAACAAAAGAAATCAATAGTGGTCTTGCCTTGTATAGCAAGGTTATTGATGGAGAGAACCTTTCGAAAAAGTGAGGAAGATGGATGACCCAATCTTCGATGCCAAATCTTCATAGGAGCTTTGACACTTATTAAAGTTGATGGTGATGAAAGGATGGTGTGACTAGAACCTTGCAGTGGATAAAACCCATCTCTAAATGGGCCCCCGCAAAAGCATCTTCCCTGAAGCATGATCCTTTACAGTGGATCTATCAAGGTCAAGAGTCAAAAAGCAATTATTGTCTTTGAGAAATTGATAAGTATACAGTAAATTGTGCATCATATGTGGAATATGCAGTACATTACTCAACTTAAAAGAAGTATAAGGAGTACGTAAAGAAGAGGAACCAATATTTTGGATAGACAGACCTTTACCATCTCCTATGTAGACTTTGTCTTCACCTGTGTAGGGAAAGGAGACAGAGAAATTGGCAATGCCATTCATAATACAAAACTTCCAAAGGAATTAGGGTTCAGAGATGATGATTCAGAGGGGGGATGCCATGATTGATAGAGGCAAGATTCGAGAGAAGAGAGGAAGAATTACGAATCGAAAACAGAAATTGATCAAGAAAGTGTTCAAAAATTCAAGGCGGTGAGCGGAAGAGGATCGAGTCGATTAGTCGATGAGTGCCGTGAGGCAGTTGGACGAGATACCATAAAGAAACAGAAACTCTCTCTCTCTCTCTCTGTAACAAACAGATTTTCATTCCTTGAATAATTACAACAGTACAAGAGGATATATACAATTACCACAACTAATTGTTTACAGTTATAACTAACTAGTGACTTGTTTGGTTAGCTTAGCATCTGCCTTAATATATTAGTCTATGAAAGGCTAAGAAATCATTTATTATTTGTGGACATTTACAATAACTTTACTTTAGATGGAAAAACCAAGAGCATATTAATATTTTTTATGCAAAGATATTATAGGAACTAATATATTAATTTATATTGAATACTGAACTAGGAAGAAAAACAGAAAAAAAAAAAAAAAAAAAAGAGGATCTGCCACTTAGTCCTATGGTCTACTAGTGAAAAAGACTAGTATTCTTTTTCACTTGTAAGTAAGAGATTTTAGGTTCTATTCTCATCAAAGGTGAATTTGAACCACGTTATTACTAGTCCAGTGTAAGGCTTAACTCACTCTCTCACCCTCTTAATGTAGTAATATCGTTTGTCAAAAAACAAAACACATTTAAATCTTTATAAATAAATAAAAAAGCACAGTGATATTTCAAAGTGAATTTTTCAACAGTTTAACACCATGAACCAAGTTCAACCTGTCGTATACCCTCCTAAAAAAAAACATTACGTAGTTTACATCAGTATCACAAAATTTAAAAGCTGCATACAACTTGTGAAATGTGCTCTATTATAAATTAGTATAGTTTATATATTTTCTTCTTCATTATGTAGTTAATCCCCTTTCAATTCCTTTTACTTACAAGAAACGGTAACTAGCTTTACTAACAAATAAGCATAATTAATCTATTTTAATCAGTCTTGTCATTAACCTTTTGCTTTTTTTTGTTTATTCAATTACATAAAAAAATTACAAAATTTATCGTTTGAAGAAAAAAAAAATTATACAAAAAGATTTAATTGAAAGATGTTCAATAGACACAGATTATGAATTGATAGCATAAAATTTCAAAACAAAACCCACTTGCAATATTATAATGAGGTGGTGTGTGATGATGAGTACATAGAAAAGTGAGTCCTTCTCTTACAAGTAAAGGTGCATAGTTGCATGCAAAAATCTTCACTTATCCTCACATGCATGATCTCTAACCCAGAAAAAGAAGAGAAATAAAAGAGCGAATGGAAGAGAACTCTTCCTAGAAGAGAAGAGCACTTATCCTTAGAGTTAAAAGAGTGAGATTCTAGTTTTCAAAAGCAAGGTTCTAAAAAACGCTAGGCGCTAGTTGGGTGGTGGGCTGGAGTTTAGCGTCTAGTTTGGTTAGGCAGGTGCCTAGGTGAACTAGACAGATTTAAGTAAATATATTATATTTCGTATAAATAAGTGTCTGCTTATACTTGAATATATATAACTTCATCATAAACTATAAAATAGAATGACAAATATATTATGAAGTATTGAAACACAATGAAAACATGGGGAACAAGAATATATAATATGTGTTCATTTAAGTATTCAACAAGTCTCTTACAATTTATTGAAAAAAAATAAAATGCAAAATTAAAGTTATCTATTTTCTATCAAAGTGAGTCGCAACTTAGGCCGGTGCCTAGGCGAGTCTAGCAGGCTCTGGTGCCTAGGCGGTTTAGGCGAGCGCCAGCAGATCTTGGCGCCCTTTCTTAATTTTCAAATGCCTAGGCACTAACCAGGCAATAGCCAACCACCTATTGCCTAGGTGGAGCCTAGGCGTAGGCGGAGCCTAGGCGGTAGGACATTGACTTCAATAAAAAATCTAAAATGTATAAGGTTTGAGTCTATAACAGCTAGGGATCAGGGACTGCAACTAATCTATTCATTTGACCAATAATTAGATTGTAGTAAGTATATATAATTCAAAATAATTAATGATAAACCAATATTTTTATAAGTTACAAAACGAATACATTCGTGACAAATGTGATTCGATTACCTTCAGAGTGATATGAAGCTGTTGAACCTGATGAATAACCACCTGCGGGCTGATATCCACCAGCATAGGAGACCTGTTGATATCCTCCGGAGGAAGAATATCCAGGTGGAGAATGGCAGCCAGAAGAAGAGTATGAATATGATGAATAATTTGTTTGTGGTTGTGGGCGGTATCCATATCCATAACCATACCCAGAACCTGAATGATGAAAATAGTTCTTTCTCACTAGTCTCATGTTTGTCCTCATTTCCAGCTGCCATCTTGTATGTAACTGAAAATATTAATGTTTTTAAGGACTGTAAGGAAGAATAATAATTTTATAAAAAATTAATGTTATAAACCTTATACATGTAGTAATACATGCGTAATTAATGTCACGAAAATTATGTTAATGTAGGTAAATATTTTACACAATAATAAAAAAATAAAAATAAATAAAAAGTTCTTAATATATGTAAAATTGATGCAAAATAATTTACCTACAAAATAAAAAAAATGTTATTAGATTTAAAATTAATTTACCTATATTTTCCATAAAAATATAGATCAATTATTTGCATATAAAATAATATACATGCAAAATATCATTTACAAAAATAAATAACGTGCTAATAATAAATTAATTTATATATAGGTAAATTAATTAGCACAAAATTTGAGACCTGTTATTTGATTCAAAATAATTTATCTATATTTTATATATCTAAACTACATATTAATATAACCCTCTTTATCAACCAAAAGAGGGTGAAAATACTATTTGATCTTCTAAAAAGAAGTTAAGGGCAGTAAAGTAATTTTACAAAACAAAATTTTGATGTTTTTGTTTAAGCCTCACCTACATATAATTTTGACATCTTTAATTTAAAAATAAAAATTAAATATAAACCTCTCTCCCTCATTCCTCACTCCCACGTTCTTCTCTCTTGCTCTCTCATCTCTCCTTGAATTTTAAAAACAAAAATAAAAAATTTCACACACACTTTGTGTGTGGGCATATACTAGTAAAGTATGAGTAAATTATTTGCATATCATAAATAGTTCACCTATTGAATTAAAAAAATGTTAGATTGCTTCAAAGGAAAATAAAAAGCTTACGGGGAGAAAACGAAAAGTAAAATTTTTGAAATGTCATATGAACTTATACACTATTTTCAATTTGTCATATGAACTAAAAGTTTTATCGATTTGTCATCAAGTTTTCGGAATCACTAGTTTTTCACTCCCACAAATAGTGCACCTATTGAATTAAAAAATGTTAGATTGCTTCAAAGGAAAATAAAAAGCTCACGGGGAGAAAAATAAAAAAGTAAAATTTTTGAAATGTCATATGAACTTATACACTATTTTTAATTTGTCATATGAATTAAAAAATTTATCAATTTGTCATCAAATTTTCGGAATCATTAGTTTGTCATCTCACCCTAACTTTGTTAAGTTTTCTATCCAAAATAAGTCATGTGACTTGCACATGACTTGTTTTCAAGGTTATTTTAGACAGTTCAACTCTCTATTCTTTATCAAAATGATTGACCATGTTCAAGTCTCAAAGATTGCAGTTAGCTAAACTTCATATTAGTGAGCCTAATGTATGTTTTCAGTAGTCCACCATAAGCTTTTGAAATAAACACACGTTTTTTTAACTATTCTTACCAAAGAGAACTTATGAAATAGAGTCAAAAGTCTAAAACCAATTTATTCTCTCACACCCAATGTTACCATATCTTTGTATAAAAATAAAAAATAAAAAAAATGAACTTGTGAAAAGGAGGTCAAAATTCCAAAATAACCTTGAACACAACTTATTTGGATGGAAAACTTAAAGGAGTTAGGGTGATATGACAAATTAAATGATTTTGAAATTTTGATAAGACAATCGCTTAACATTTTAGTTTATATGACAAACTAAAAATGGTGTATAAATTCATATAACATTTCAAAAAAAATCTCAAAAAGATAATAAAATTCGTTAACATAATTAGGGTATTGTGGCATAAGTTCTAAATAATTTGTAATAAAGTTACTTATTTTCCCACATAAGTTTGAATTTGAGTTTTATTTGAATGTTTAAGCTAGACGGTTTTAAGTTTAAGAAACAAGAGTTACCAGAGTCTATCTCTAAAGAATTTTATATATAATTACATGAAATTGATCCCTAGCTACATAATTATATCATTCAAAAATTACTGAGGAAAATAAAAACAAAGTTCTCATGAATATTACTGTTCATTTACTAGATAGTATGTTTATGAATACAATACGCTTCTTCTTAATTAACGGTCTAAACAACATACAATGATAGAGAGTTTCGTTGTAACATATCTTAGTAATTTTATTTTTAAATGTACTATTATTATTAAGGGGAGGGGGGAGAGTTCGAGGGAGTTTCAAACTCAGAACGTATGGGTAAAAATTCAACATCTCATCCATTAAAATATTAGACCACATGCAATGTAACATAGTAACTGAAACAAATTCTTTTATGTTAAACTTGAAATAAAAAGAGATCATCTATGGAACCAATCTTCCAAACATTTGTGTGCATTTATAATTTTTTGTCTCACATCTCGCATAATTAACCGGCCCTAAAGAAAGACATGTTCAAATAAGAAACCCATGTTCATAAAAGACATAGTTTTAGAGTTAAAAAAGAAGAAAAAGCATAGAAGTCAGTTGATAACTAATTCGTTTTCAGTTATTAAAATTAGAAAATTCGTTTAGTAACTACTTTTACCTTTTAGCTAAAAATCAAAAATCAAAAATCAAAACCAAAATTTGAAAACTCAATAAAGTAGCTTTCATTGTTTGGTACGAAAATTGAAAAGTAGTAACCAAACGAGTCTTTTGTTTTCCTTTTCAAAAAAGCAAAACCAAGAACTGAAAATTGAAAATAAAATAGTTAACAAAGAACCTTTTAGTTTTGGCAAAAATGAAAAGAAGTGCGGTTGAGAAGAGCTTTCATCCACTTTGTTCAAGAAGGAAGAAAGCAAAAAAGAAGAACAAATAGGCGATTTCAGAGCACGAGATTATTGACTAGGCGTACCAAAATAATTTGACACTTTGCCTTAAACACTCAAACAAAAGCTTGTGTGAGATTTGAAAGAAATGAAGGGTATATGTACGATCATAAAGCAAACAAGTATGATGTTAGAATCTCATCAATTTGTAGTTTAATCCAAATGATAAACAGAATCCATAAAGCTAATGGCGGCTCGCGTTAATTCTACGCTTGTGCTTTATTTTATGCTCTCTCGTAAAGGACCACCAAGTTTTGAGGACGTCTTGTCAAAATTTTGAACGTTATATGTAGGGGTGGAGGAAAATACCGAAAAACCCGAACCGAATTAAAAATTTCGAAACTGAACCGAAAACGTCTTGAACCGAAAATCTCAAACCGTTAGGTACCCGAAACCGAATCGATCCCAAAAAGTTCGGTATGATATTTGAGTGTAACATCCCATCTGCTCGATGTGTGAAAGTCCAATCCCTAAAACTAAAATGGTAAAATTTAGTGGAACCCCATATGATTCTTTCATTTGTACGTCCATCTTCGGAATGTAAAGAATTTGAAAGTAACATCCCTGCATGTCTGTTGAAAACGAAAATTGCAGATTCAACGAAGAATAAAGAGCAGCGGACATCATAAAATGCTCATATCCAAAAGGTAAAAATTGTCACTCTAATATTCTAAACATTGCACTTTGTATGAATGGATGGGTGGTTATGTGAAATCTGAACGTGTCTGGTAATTGGGTTTTTTATATGCATGGATTTGGATTTTGCAAGAAGGCAAATGCGAATCAAATTGAAATCCCGAACTATATTGAAATCCCAAAAAAATGTCAAGAATACCAAAATTTCAATTCGGTTTGGTTTTTCGAAATCCTGTCCGAAAAGGGATCGGTTTGGAATTTGAGTAGTAAGTTTTAGTACGGGATCCTGACCCAAACCGCCCCTGACAAAGATACAAGTTTTAAGAGGATCTCCAATGTAACGAAGGGTATTCGGCCAATATTCGCCAGAAATGAATAAAACAGTCTACAATCAAGAGCATTTTGCAAATGGGCGAAATATTGGTGCTCAAATCAGGCTCTAGAAGAGCTAAATAGTGTAAGCCCCCAGGCTTTTGGACATTTCTTTTTCTTGGAGCCCACTACTTAATGGCATGATGTAGAAATACTTGGGGTATATACTAAAAACTAATAAAAATATAATTTTATATTTTTGAGGGCTAAACATATGAGATGTAGAACTCACACTTCCATCCTTGAAAAGAAAATGAGATGTAAATAGGATGTCAATGTGATTTTTATACACCTCTATACTAAAAATTCTAAGTGCATCTCCAATAATGCAATGAAACGCACGATGGTGGTCAGAAGAAAGCTGAAATGCTTCGGTGAGTCTTCTTAAGCATCGAAATAGTGGAGTGTCGTGGCGAAGCAACCAACTGATCCTTTTTTTTTTTTTTTAGGGTAAAAAAATAAAAAATAATGCAATGAAACGTAAAATAGTAATAAAAATGGGGCTCTATTTTCTTTTCTTTTTTTTTTAGTTAGTAACTCTGTATTTTATCAATAAAAAAGAAAAGAAAAAATACTATCAATTTTTGGAGTTATTTCTAATTTTCCCTAAAATAAAATAAGGAATTGTTATTAGCACTCCAAAAATCACATTTTACAATCCTTACAAGTGTATTTTTCCTTCTAATTATAGAAAGTTTAGAGTGTCAAATGAGATTTTTGAAATGCTAATAACAATTCCCATAAAATATAAGAAAAAGTGTCTTATTTTCTTTCTTTTGTTAACCCAACTCTTTGTGTTTGGGCTTTTATTTCTGGGCTTGAACGCGAACCCCATCCATAAAGCTTTCATCTTTTGATGCTCCAATCCTATATACTCAACAGGAGGATTCAACTTCCCCCAAGCAATGAAATGCTTTCGGGCGCACGAGATTATGGTTTGTGCATCCGAGTTCAATTGTTACAATGCTTGCGCTCCCCCTCCTCCAATGAGAGTATGTTGAACATTCTTCAGTAGTATCTTGTCCAGAAGACTTTCCCCAGTATCCAGATCACCAACAAACCTAGTAACGAAAAGACCCCAGGAAGCAATGTTTGTGTCTCCACTTGACATTGCCATCGAAACAACTTTCGCGACTTCAGCTTCTGCTCCTGAGTCACAGAGCCCCACAATCAACATATCATAAGTAGACTTGTTAGGCAAAGTGGCAAATAGCCTTTTTCTATCATCTCCTCTAAAACCTTAATCTCCTCCTCTGCTTTTCCAATCTTACAAAATCCTTTGATCAACATACTATACGTAAAAGCAATCGGAGCACACCCTTTCTCCACCATGTCATCCCACAACCTCCCTGCCTCACACAACTCCCCCACTTCACACATTTCCGCAATAAGCATGTTGTAAGTCATGACACTTGGAATCGAATCTGTGCCAAGCTGATCAAACAGTTTCTTAGCTTCCCATACGTTTCCCTTCTCACAAAACCAGTGCATGAGAGTGCTTGACATTGCATTATCGGGGCTGCAATTCTTCTTTAAAAGCTTTTTACACAATTCAGAACCATCCTCCACCTTCCCTTCGCGACACAAACCATCAATCACCTTACAGCAAAGCGCCGAGCTTGGTATATACCCTTTCTCATATCATTAAGCAAATTAACCGCTTCGCCCGACTTTTGCCCTTACAATAAGCTTCAACCATAACCCCATAAGTGACCTCATTTGCTCCAACCTTATTTTCCTCCATATCATCCATGACCTTAACGGCATCAACCAACTTCCCTTGCTTAACAAACCCATCCATCAAAACTGTATAAGTAGTCGCATCCGGATACCATCCTCCATCCAAAATCTGCCCAAAAACCCTCTTGGCGCCAACCATATCACCCCGCAAAACATACCCGCCGATAATCGTGGTATAAGTCACCACATTCCGGACAAACCCCATTGCAGGCATTTCGTTGAGCACCTTGAGTGCAGTCTCCACATCATTCTTTTTACGGAGCGCTTTGATCAGTTTATTACAAGTGGACAAGTTTGAGAAGACCCAAGACGCCGAAATTGCGAATGAGGGTGATGAAAATGTCTTCGGAGCATTGGATTTGGGAGTTTTTGAGGTCGGAGAGGAGGAGGTCGATCATGGGGTGGAAAGCGCGGGAACGGGAGAGGCGGTTGAGGATGGCGTGGTAAGTGTGGTAGTTGTGTGAGAATCCGGGGTGGAATTTGGAGGCGTGGTGGAAGATTTGGAGGGCGAGGTCGAGGTTGGGTTGGTGGGCGATAAGGGAGATGAGGCGCTTTGGGTAGAGGCGTCGGGGCCAGGGTTGGATTGGAGGGATCACGGTGTAGGAGTGGAGGAAATCGACGGTGGGGGTTGGGGTGGAGATGGAGGCGGAGGAGGAGTAGGAGACGGTGGTAATAGAGTGCAGGAGGGGCGAGGGTTTGGCTGAGATCTTCAGACGCAGCATGCTGAAGAGGTGAAGGCAGTGGCATCGGCAAACGGCCTCCACATTTGAACATTATATGACCGTTGCGTCAAATTTTAGAAATGAGGATTCACGTTCATTGATTGTACATCATGCAGTTAATTTTCGTTAAGTATTGTTTATATTTGATTTTGAATAAAAAAATTATAATATTTCTGACTGTACAATGTACGATGAATGGACGTAATTGGAGAATCTCATTCAAATTTTGCTACCCAAGGTTTGGGTCATGACCAAGAGAGATGTTTACAAGCCGGTACTTCAAGTAATCAGTGAACGTTCACAGAAATTTTTTTTAAACTGGGGCATATCCATGTCCTCCACTTAAAGCAAGTCTAGTTGAAAGGGCAAGGCCAGGATAAAAGCTTTATTCCTCTCAAAATGTCATTATTTATGAAATATAGGCCTCTTAAAATTTTGTTTCTTGAGACGTTTGAAATTAAAAAGTGTTTAATGACTAGTTTTCATCGGTTATCAGTTTCTTTCTAAGTTGACATTTTACGACTCAGGGCTAAAATAGTCCCTTGAAGAAGCAAGGCTAAACTAGCCCCTTTAAAAGCCATGGCTATTTTAGCCTGGGCTAGATATATTTCGTTAGAAATTAAATTTTGTCATCTCAAGCGAAAAAATAATTTTCCCTAAACTAATTTGCGTGCATTGGATGTACTCTTATTGTAACTCACGGCTCGGCTACTACAAAAACACGGATTAAAAAAGACACGCCACCCTTTTCTTTTGGAACCCTTGAAAGATAAGTTACGAATCCTAGTTGCTGAAATAGAAAAAACAAAGTGACCACGCAGAACGTAATATGTGAAATGTCTTAAATGTATTTGTATATATCACGTAAAATAACATATCGCATAAAACAATAGGATTGATAATAAGAATTTTTCATCTTAAAAATAAACTTGAAAGGAAAGTTGTTGATCATGTACTTTTGTTACTACCTACGACCGCCTCCCACCACCATCAACCCCGCCACCATGACCACCACCTATTGCAACCATCATCATTATAACTATTACTGTTGTCATCTTAAAATTTATATTACAAAAACACTATTACCAAACCCGAATGTTTTATTCAATTATAGATATTGATAACATGCACGTTTTCAATGTTCTCTCTTAAAAATCATTCTCGAATTAGATTACTAGACTCATTCTCTGAAATAATATTTATCGTCTCGCTTTGCAAAATAATTCTTCAAAAGTCGGATTGTAAAATGTTACCGTAAGAGCACTAAATTCCTACAAAGTCTTTAAGAGGAGAAATGGTTTCTCCTTGGGTACACCTCTTTATTATTGTTGAGATTACAATATGAGATATTTAATATTCGACTTTCATAAATGACAAGTTTAAAAATAAATTATAATTGATGTCCAACCAGATATCATACTAGCAAAAGAGTAAAAGAAGCCTATTGGAGCTAGAGGATTGCAGTAGGCCACGTGTCCTTGAACCTAACCTCAACCGTCGAACTTGCAAAGAATGCCAGTGGCGTGTGTCTTTGCTACAAACTACAAAATGCCTACCCCAACATCACCTTTCCCTTTGTTCTGGTCTGGGTATGGGAATGGCTATGCTTTTATCCCCTTTAAAGCCACTGGCCTTCTCCACCTCTGCATTCTCTCAGGACACATCATCGTCTTCGTCTTCATCTTCATCTTCGTCTTCATCTTCGTCTTCGTCATACCGACCCGCTGTTCTTCTTCCAGTTAAGTTCATAATTTCTCTCTTTTACTCATCTGGAGTTCTCACTTACTATAAAAATATGCAATAACATTTCCTTTTTGACAAGGCAGCGATATTTTAAACTATTTTAATTTACGGGAGCGATATTTTATACTATAAAAATCCGAATTCCATGGCTGTCGCACTGCCATAACTAACTGATCTAACCAATATCTCCAAATTTGCACCAACATTTTATGCACACACTTTGGATGATGGCATTTTGTACAAAGCTTAATTCATGTTGTGTGGTTGTCTGGTTTCAGGGTTTGGGGAACAATTCAGCTGACTACCAGAAGTTGGAGCTGACTCTGAGAGGGTATGGAGTGAGCACAGTGGTTGCTAAGGTGTCAAGAATTGATTGGCTGAGGAATGCCGCCGGCTTGGTTGACCCCAATTACTGGCGAGGAACTCTCAGTCCCCGGCCTGTACTCGACTGGTATGTCGACTCACTCTCCAGTAATTGTTAACGTCTGTTTCCTTATGTGTAAACCTTTGGAATTTAATTGACTCTCATTATAAATATATAATAGGTTAGATTACTGGATTGAATTCGAGCTAACAACGAATGAGGTTGCGTTGTCAGGTATTTAAAGAGGGTGGACGAGGCGGTACAAGAGGCCAAGGAGCTGTCACAAGGTCTTGCTCAACTCTGTCTTACTGCTATGCATTACATGTTATTATGTACGTCTTCCTGTTTACTTCTTCTGAATCCAGAATACTTATATTCACCGTTAATCTCGATAAAGCTAAAACTAACGCTTCCTTGAGGGTTGTTGAAATGAATTTGAGATAAAGGTCTGTATCGAATCATTTGTTACGTGCTGCCTTGTCCTATCTTAGATGATACTAAAAGATAAATTGATTTCATCTCTGTCAACCTCTTAGCGTGCTGCTAGATCTTAAATCGCGTTGCTTGATTTTAGAATTCTCATGCTTTAGGAGCTTTTGAAATGCAGCTTAGCTTATGCTTTAAATGGAAATTTATATCAAGCTTTTCTACGCCAGAAGGCATCCAGTACCGCCCCCATGAAGCAACCATTAAGCTATGCCAAAAGACCTTTACTTAATTTGACTGGATACTCGAGTTCTCCAGCAAGTACACTAGTATAACTGTTTGTTTCATTTGTTGTAGCTCTAAAACTGTTGGACATACTTCGTTGTAGGTGGGACTTTATCCCTCGTTGGACACTCAGCAGGAGGATGGCTTGCGCGTCTTTACATGGAAGAATTCGGATTTTCAGATATTTCGTTATTATTGACCCTTGGAACCCCCCACCAGTATGTTATCAAACTCTTATCTTAATAATTTCTTGCTGATGACTGCATATGTAAAGTTAAGGTTTATTTGGCGATGACATCCTTAGGCGCTTCTGTTATTCCATCTGTATAATCTTACTTCAAATTTCATCATAACCACGACCTATCTGTTGTTTCAGGCCACCACCAAAAGGCGTGTCAGGGGTCATTGATCAAACGAGGGGTCTCCTGGATTATGTTAATAAGCATTGCTCGAAAGCTGTTTACACTCCCGAACTGAAATATGTATGTATCGCAGGGAGGTAAAATCATAATTTGATTCTGATTTTTGTTCCAGTTCAGATTGCTTCTGTTATTATCTGAATGAATTTACTTTACGTAACCTTTTTTTTTTTTGGGGACAAATTAAAGGGTGTGAAATGACACGCACCTATTTGTGTCACTGTTATCGATTTTGACCTTCTATGCAATGGTAGTTGCTTGAATGAAAAATCCTCAAAATATATATGAGACATGTATATGTAAAACTGCAGGTATATTCAAGGTGTTCGTTTATTTGGCAACTCAAACGAAACCATTGATTCTGCCCTCCCGATAGAGGGTGTGGAACCCTCATCAGATGTTGCTCTCATAAATGATGCGAATTTGAGCACTCCAACATCAACCACAACCACCACCACCTTGCGAGCGCGCTTTGTCGGGCAAGGGTACAAGCAGGTAAAACTCCCCATTGTCTCAGCAGTTTAAACGGTCACTTCCAATCAAATTAAAATTATGAATATCAACTGAAATACAGAATACAGTTTGCATTGATATCTTATGATAGTTATGTTTCTTGGTGTTATGTCCTCTGACATTTCTTGTAAGCCGATCGAGCATCAAAGTTGCAGGCTGAATGCCAATAATGAGACTACCGTTTGGTTTCAGGTATGTGGGCAGGCAGATGTTTGGGGAGACGGGGTTGTACCAGAAGCATCAGCCCATCTGGAGGGTGCCCTCAACATTAGCTTCGACGGTGTTTACCACTCACCAGTTGGTTCAGATGATATGTTGAGACCATGGTACGGGTCTCCTGCCATCGTAGAGCAATGGATAACTCATCTCCTTAACTAACGATTTCTGAGGTACATTCATGAAAAAAAAAATTTATAACTGGAAACTTTTTAAGAATATATTGAGCAGTCTCCTTGCTATCTGTTTACTGTAATTCCTGTTTACTTGCCACTCCTTGGCGTTGCTCTGGTAATGATTCATGTAAAGACGGAGAGAGAGTAGAGGGAGGTTGAGAGAGCGGCGTCGACGGTGGCAAACATCCTTCTTCCTTGTTGTTGGCTTCCTCATCAGTCATCACTCTCCATTCATTTTAGAGAAGGAAACAACACCAACAAGGGAATGAGATATCAGAATTTTCGCTTTAGTAATTTAGTAAATTTGATGGTATGAAATGAAGTGATTACAAGTATGTAGTATTTTACGAAATATTTTAAAGGTTGTATGAATTATAATGGATTTTAAAAGAAATAACAATGCCAAACATGGGTAATAAAAGTATTAGTTGGGTAATACATCATTGTTTATTAATTAAAATATTAAGTGGCACAACCTAATTGGACAACATAAAAAGGGGGTTGGTCATATGGGAAATGGAGAAAGAATATCATTTTCTCTTTTTTCTTTGTTGGAACAAGGTCCAAAAAACAGCATAGCTTTGCTCCTATTAGCTAAAATTAGACCTTTCTTCTTTGTTCAAAACTTCTCTTGAAGAATATACTCACAGTCATTGTAGTCTTCTGTCCTCCACCACCGCCCGACAATTGGGAGTCGGTCACATGAAAAATGGAGAAAGAAAATCATTTTCTCTTTCTTCTTTGTTGGAACAACCAAACAAGGTTCAAAAAACAGCAGAGCTTTGCTCCTATCAGCTAAAATGAGACATTTCTTCTTTGTTCAAAACTTCTCTTGAAGAATATATGCACAGCCATTGTGGTCTTCTCTCCTCCACCATCACTCCACCGTTGGGTGGTCCTCGAAGGTCCATGAATAGATCTACTCCTGCCTCCGCCTCTAATTCTCTCTCTCTCCCCATTATTTTTTTTTTTAATATTTAGTTTGGATCGTCAATCACTTAGTATTACAGTCTAGTGATATCCTCTTTACCTATAAGTGAAAGATCTTAAATTTGATTATTGTTAAAAACGAATTTGAATCACATCATTCCTAACTCATTGTGAAATTAAACTCATCCCCTTCCCCTATAAATAATATCATATGTTAAAAAAAAATTTAAAAATTCGGGCCATCACCAACCGACGAAATCGACGAAGGGTCTTTGCTGGTGAAGTTCGCAAGGCAGTAGGCCAAGGGCGGAGAAACGGATCTGGGGGGGGGGGGGAGCACTGAAGGTGGAAGGGATTAACGTAAACAAATTTAGCTTTATTTTGGAAAGAAATATTTGATTCCAAACAGAGCCGTCTTCTCGGAGTCCAAATACCACCTTTATCTAGGCAATTCAATTCCGAATAGTTTAGGAATTCGATTACTAATATTAGGGAGACCCACCCTTTTTCAAAGGTTTTTTATGTTAGTATCCCACAAAATGTTGAATGCACTTATATTAAAATTTAATATTAAATGACTTATTTACTTCATTATGCAATGATAATTTTGACCTTGTTAGGTTTTAAAAAAACAAAAAATTTATAAATACACCCCAAATCACTTTTAGCGTATTATTTCTCTTCTTCAACTATCAAAACCTCTCTCATCCTCCATTGTTGAACGAAACCCTAACCAATGAAACTACAGACATGTTGATTTAGAAAAATTATTTTTGACGAATGAAACACGAAATCGATGTTTCGGAAACTTCATATGAGGTAAGACTCCATATTTTTCATTGTTTTAGTGATTTCGATGACATCAATAACTATTTAATCTTGCTTTTGCTGCATTATTTAAACTTCTATATTCATATTCATCTTTTAGGGATCACAAGGATTACGTGAAAAATTAAACACCTAAATTACCACCAAATATTAAAAACATACGACATGGGTTTTAATGATGGAATTGAAAACAAACTCATATATGATTTAAATC
Organism: Pyrus x bretschneideri; assembly: GCF_019419815.1. Classification (NCBI taxonomy): domain Eukaryota; kingdom Viridiplantae; phylum Streptophyta; class Magnoliopsida; order Rosales; family Rosaceae; genus Pyrus; species Pyrus x bretschneideri. Next base: position 208,157 of record NW_025999546.1, on the reverse strand, counting down.
TTAGGCGGCATTTTTTTCAAATTCTAGTCTGCATTTTTGGAAAAGTTCAAATGAATATGAACATTTTTGAAATCATTCATTTTGAAATCATTCGGCAAACGTATGATTTGAAATCATTCAGCAAAACTAAACGTTCAAATGTTTAAATTCAATCCCTGAAAATTAAAAATGAGTGTTATAAGATTTGAGAAATGTGGGATGTATAGAAAATATGGAATGTATGTAGAAAATATAAGTTGTATATTGAGAATGTGGGATGTAAGGTGTATTATGGGAAAACATGTGAAGTGTATTAAGATAATTTTTAAGTGAAAAAGCAAATGTAAGATGTATGAAGTATGTAAGGTTTATTCAATAATTTGTGAGGTATTAATAAGCCTTTTCTAATTCCCCAAATGTCAGCAAGCGCTGGAATGCTTTGAGAGGCGTGCAATTCCGTTTCTTTCCTCTTATCCCGTTTGGAAAACACGCCATTAAATTTAAAACGGATCATGTTCTCCTACGTGCCTTCTATACATCCAAAAGGCAGACCAACTAATTTCAATTACGAAAGCCCTTCCCTTCCTCAAAATAAGGTCACAAACGAAAGTTGGTGAACATAAAACTACATCAAATCAAAGCAACACGAATGGACATTCATTCAGCCTTCACAAAGTGGCGCGAAAGCAGCTTCCCAATTTCCAGAAAGCCCACTTTTTCCCTCCCTTCAAAAATCCCCTTTAGCTTGTCATCACAGTAAATCTCCCTCTTGTTGGCAGGATTCTGCAGGCACAAAGCACAAAGCAGAAGTATTTGAGTACTATTACTCAACTCAACTTCACATTTCAATTGTACAAAATTCATATGAAAACAAGCATTCCATAAACACGTTAGGATCCACACCCCCGCTGCACTTTCCTAAACTACCGTAGAATTAAGTAGCAGTCACAAATTTAGTGTATACAAAGCATACGGTTTCAATATGTGACAATTTCCCAGACCATCTAGTTTGATACACAAACCCAACCCACAGACATGTAAGGGCACAACTCATTTGAATTTCATGGACAGAAATTCCAAGTACTAAGGCCACAAGGCCACACAGTCTCGTGCCATCAGCATCTAGGTGCTCACGTCAAAAGAAACAAGCAACAATGTAAGTCGAAAACATAACACTTAAAAAGTCTTCCAACCCCTTGGGTAATTGCCAAGGCTTACATTGTTGCATGTTTCTTCGTATTGGCTATACTAATTGACATGTAGCATTGCCTCAATACACAGACTAGAGATTGGGTCTTCAATCATCAAGTTTTACTTATATAAAAATATTTCAAGATCAATGGAAGCAAGTATGGCATTACTTATGACTGCAAACACTTGTTTAGACAAGACACAGAAGATCTTGAGGGTCAGAAGTTTATATAGCATAACTTTATTCAGCTGCCCAAAGAAATACTTATGTCGATAAAAGAAGACCTTGCATAACATCTCTTAGCTGTAATAGCTACTCACTAGCCATCCTAGTTAGAAACTATAAATCATGATCCATAATTACATTACAAAGCTATATTATAGCATCCCTGCAACTTTTTGGGAAACTACGGAATTACAATCAGCAGAGACATCTCAAAGTATTAAAGTAAGCATGAATCTACATCTCAACACTGAAGCCAAATGCATTCTGAATAAGATTGTGATGCCAGGCTGATGAAAAATGCTAAACACGAAATCGAATCCAAGCAACAAATGAGAACCAAGAATTATCCAAATTGCACATCAAAATTAAGGATCATGAACCAATATTATGTCAACATATGCTTAAAATCGTGTAAATTTGACACCTGAACATGATGCCCATACACATAAGATGCATGCATCAGATGCCAAGGAAGGTGAGACAAGACAAGTAGGACAGTTAATACAAAAATCACAAACTGGGGATATTTAGTACTTAATCTGACTCTTGGAACATTGGATACCCAATTCACACCAGCCAAATCCAAATGCAACCACTAGATACTACCACATGGCCATCAAATAGAAGTAAAAACAGAAATGCAGAGCAGCATCTCTTGGGGTTTAATTGACTTCGGGGAAAAAAAAAAAAGCTCATATTCGAATCTTCAAAACCTGACTAACGACGCGTTGTTTAAACTCCACATTCGGCCAAGTAAAATCTTAGGATACAACAAATATATTTCGTTCTTAGAAAAAAACAACAGACCTAGAGAATGATCATCCAAAAGTGCCTAGATATCTCATTTTCTGCACCCCACTACAGCTAGTTCCTATTTTACTATTCTTTTTTTAATTTTTTTGGGGGATTTACGGCTTAGGGTTCAGGGTTTTAGAGCTTTGAGACTTTTTTTCCCAGCTAAAATCTTCTACTTTACAAAGTAAATTTAAGCAAAACCCACATAAATAAAACAAAAAACAAAGCATCTTATTAGAACCCATCAAAGAAAAACCCCAAAACAAAGAAAGATCAAACAGTTAGAAGATATTTATAAATATATAGACAAAATACAGTGTGGAGCCGAGAGAGACGAGGACCTGCAGATTGTGGAGCTTGATGTGGGCCCAGATCTGCTTGACAGCTTCGGCCCGGGAGGACTCCTTGACGCCGAGGAAGCTACCCAGAGCTGGAGAGATCGGAGTCGGCTTCATAATCCCGAGGGTGGCTTTGGGCTTGGTCGAATCACCTGCTTCCTTGGGCTTAGCCTTCGCCTTTGGCTTCGGAACAGCACTGGTGGCGGCCTTCGAGGATAAGAGAGCAGCTCCGCCGGTGGAACTGGAGGATCTGGTCGCCGCCATGATAGCCCTGGAAACCCTAATCAAACTCGAAGACGCCATTGCTCTCTCTCTCTCTCACACAAGTGACAGCGACACCCTTTGATCTCTGTGCCCTAATTACTCAGAAGACCCACCTTTTGCCTATTTTCAAACGCTTCTTCTCTCCCTCTCTTCCTCCATACTATAAAAGCCCTCTGTTTTATTTTATCAGAGTTTAAGGGGAGGGATCCTATTTTTTAACAAGTACGGGGATTATTTTTTTAACAAATAATATTATTTACGTTAAGAGAAAATATAGGTTTAACGTTACAATGAATTAGTAATAATATGGTTTAAATTTGTTTTTGATGAAAATTGAACCTAAGATCTTTTATTTACAAATGAAGATGAATATCGATAATACTAAGTGGCAACAAATATGGGGATAGGTTGTGGGCTCTACACACATTAAACTTCTTTATTTCATAAATTATTTTTGCAAAATATTAGTCAAATTAAAAATATTTGAGGCATCTGATTGAGTTTAAAGAAATCGACAAGTACCATCTTCTAAGAAACATTGAAAACGATTTGGATCATTAAAGTTTGATATAGAATGAGTCGCAACCAATTTCTATTTTTTTGAAAAAAAACGAATGTCATGCTAGTTGGTATCTATGTTTAAAATTTATTCGATAAGGTCGATATTTTTATAAAAATATCCAAAAAAATCAAAGAAAAATATGAAAATGGGGAGTGAAGTCTGAACTTCACCTTATATCAGAGAAACTAGGTTTGGTCTAAAATTGATAGATATCGTTGATATTTCTAGCATATATGTTAAATATTAGATAAATTATTATATTTCATTCAAATCAACATTTGACAATTCCTAAACTTTTATTTTAAATTTCCATCATTTTTATAGAAAGCAACTGATATCGATATCGATATTTGATATATTTATTAATATTTTCACAAATTTGCATGTCGATATTTAAATTCGTACCGATATTTTAAACATTGATTGGAATCTGGCTTAGGCTCAGACACATGGGCTTTCATATAAAGTCTTTTTGGTGACACATTTTTTGTCACTCTGCTTCGACTTAAAAACACATTTGGTTGCCGTGGTTTAGTTTTCCGACTTTGGTCTTTATGGACCTGACTGGTTGCTTCTTTTAAGCTTAAAATGTTTACGTGAGGGATTGAGTCCAAATTAATAAGAACTAGACGAAAAAATAGTTGGAAGAGATTAGCGATGCTTTTCATAAACATTAAACGACGTGTGAGAACATTATAACTCTGTGGATGTGGCCATCGTATGTTGAGAACCGTAAGCATCCAGGCGAGGCGTAAATTTTCTTAACAATAAAAAAAAATGTCTAACGTTTGCCTCGATCAGTTTTAGGTTTTTTCTTTCTTTTATCATGGTATATTATAATCAATTTTATACCTATTGAGTTTGGAGCATTAGAGGGAGTTAAGTAGCATAACTGTCGTTTAATACTACGGTTTAGTGATATTTTTCCTCATTTGTAAGTGAAAGGTCTTAGGTTTGATTCTCATCAAAGACGAATTTGAATCACATTATTAATAGCTTATTGTGAAGCTTAGCTCACTTTCTCACCTTTTATTGTAAATAATATTGTCTGTTAAAAAAAAAAAAAACATGGCTAACTGTCTGCTAGTTTGGAGCATTAGAGGGAGTTAGGTAACATTCTGCACATCTTTAGTATGTCATATAGCATTATCAATATGGTCTTTATTTTCAATAAATTAGTAATAAAGAAATCTGAAAGTGACAGAACCTTAAATCATTGGTCTCTGTCGGATAATGGCAAAGGCAACCTTCAATATTTTGAAGATTATCCAACTGATCCAAACACGCTAAACTAATATCATCTGAATTAACAAACGTTTTATAAACAATATATGAGAATTAAAAAAAATAAAGTAAGTGTCTTTTCAGGTATAAAGATCGGAAAATGGTTTGATCGGGATCAACATGGAGCCCATGTTAAGCAAAACATAGGCCTACTTATTTATAAAAATAGTTGTTTTGTTTTTCTCAGGAGAAATGATAAGAGAACTATTTCAAAGTGAAACTTTTCATAGAGTTTTTGTTATTTTACAATTTAACGTTAATTTTCGTATTAATATTTTAAAATATTATACCAAAAACATGAGATGGTAGAGAGTTCACAAAGAGTCTCCTTAACGTTTCTCTTTTCTCAATATTTAAGACATATTGTCCCAAAAATTCCATTATAAATTCTAGGTGTGGTAGTTTGTGACTTTGTGGAGTCGACTTCTTCTCTCACATTTGGGGAGATGAAATCAAACACAAGCCTTTTTTGGTTGTGGCCGGCTTCAAGCCTTTCTCTTTTCATCTATTTGAAGTTGGAAAAAAAAAAAATTAAGAGGTTACTATAAATTCGAACAGATAAATAATGACAAAAAATCCAATCCTTAAGAATCCTTGTTTTTTTCCTTTGATCAAAATAAGCATAAATGAAAGCTTGAACAAATAAAATTATTTCTATTGGGATTTCTTGGGGATTATGATTGCTGCTAAGCTAACTATAATGCAAAGTCGTACCTCTTTTATTCATAAGATCCAAAAAGTTGGGGATGGACTGTAAATTCATTGGCAGTATGTCTACGCTAGTTCAAAATCAACTCGGACCAATAATTTGCCTGTCCACCATGAAATGATATAATATAACCCATTTGTTTATAGTGAAACTTTCATCAACCAACCGGTCTTCGTGAGCAATTTATTTTCTCAAAGCTAGTCCGACCCAATTTTCTCAAAAACTTTAATACAATTCAAACTCAGCTCTTGGAAGTTGTACTAATCAGGCCATAGTCAAACCTTGGATTTATGGGTAACGGTATAATTGACAACTACTAGAATTATACACGCCACCACTAAACCGATACTCTAAAATACTGAATGAGAAACACTTAATATTATAATTTTTTTCGCAACTCTTATGGCACATGATGTGCATGCATCAGAATACCAACTATAGTACGAAATCCAATGTGACAATGTAATTTATTCTAGAAAAGAAACTGAAAAGCTAAAATTATCTCTTTTGAGTTAAGCGACAACAAAATTTAAACAAGTTAAAAAATAATATTAAGCCACCAAATTTATTCGAGATATTTTTATCGAATCACATGTCACCCAATAATTCCCATATTGATTACTAATTAAATTGAAAAACAATTCAAATTTGAATATAAAACATTGACACGTTATAGAATTAAATGGTAGAAGTTGAAATTGATAAGAAAATTAAAGGCGGGATAGAGGGGGGAAAATGAAAGAAAAGGAAAACGAAGGGGAGAGAGAGAAACAGAGAAAGACGAGAGGAGAGAGAGAGAGAGAGAGAAATAAGGGTAGGAAAAACGCTTGAAAAGGAAGTGGCAGTCAGGTTTACATGTTTGGGGGGAATTGGGGCTCAACACTCTAGAGAGAGAAACAAGAGAGAGAGAGAGAGAGAGAGAGAGAGAGAGAATCCTTCGAAATTCCATCACTGTATAGTAGCTAGCACAAATGAGAACCAAGGTAGGGAGAAGGGAGATTTGGGACAACAATTGGAAGGAGGCAATGCCTGCTGCCGGTGCGCTTCTTGTGCGAGACGCCGGCAACAACAACCCCGACGGCCCTTTTGCTCTTCTTCACCAACAGCAAGCTTCTGCCGCCGCTCATGAGCAAGAGCATCTGGAGGAACCTCAGGCTACCGAAGAAGCTGACGATGGCGAGGGAGACGGCGAAGCTGAAGAGGACGGTGATGATGAGGGTGGTGGCGACGGTGACGGTGCGGCTGGTGGTGATGACGAAAATAGAGAGCGTAACAAGCTTGATGACGGCTTCTACGAAATCGAAGCGATTCGCCGGAAAAGGGTTCGGAAGGTACTCCTCTCTGCTCCCAATTTTTTTGTTTTTACAATTTTTTATACTAATTTGTTACCAATTGAACTTTTCCAGTGAGAAATGATTTGGGTAATTTTCATTCGGTTGTTTAATTTGAGTTGTGGTAAGAAATGATGGGTGTTTATGTTTGCTTACTTATTTAATCTGATTACTGAGTGCTTTGTGTTTTCATTTGTGTATGTTGCAAAACCATGATATAGGGTCAGCTCCAGTACCTCATCAAATGGTGCGTAAACCTCCTTCGTATCCTCTTTTTTGTTGTTGTTTAACTTAATTTACGCGCACACTGCTCCGTTTGGGTGAATCAAATCAAAGTTATGTTCATGTCGAAGATGGAAAATAGTTTGGGCAAGAGGAGGAGGGGAGAAGATTAAGGCCTATCTGTGTCTAGTAGACATTCTTATCCCAATAAACAACCCTATATAGTAATACGTAATAAACCGCGAAGCACTTGTGTATCTAAAATCTCAAACTTGGAAACTTAATAAAAGCGTAATCTGCTTTGCCTGTTAATTGATTTGGGGTATTTATTGCTATTGACTTATACAGGCGCGGTTGGCCAGAGACGGCCAATACATGGGAACCGTTGGATAATCTCCAGTCAATTGCTGATGTTGTTGAAGCCTTTGAAGAAAGGTATTATTTTGTTTGGTCTTCTATTTTCCCCGAGCTATTCATGTGGTTTCAGAAAACTTCAGCAAAAGGACCATAACTTTTGACAGTGTTCAAGTTTACAAAGATTGTAGAAACTAAATCATTTAACATTTTGGTTGAGTTGATTGGGGTCTTTTTCTGCGAATAGTTTATTCGCAAAAATACAAAACTTCATACTTTTATGTAGTTATTCTTATTTCTGCTACAAAAGTTTACATTTTCGCTGAAACTAATCATTTAATATAAGTTTTTCTTATGTCGTTCATAAGCTTGCGTACTGGAAAGCATCGGAAGCGCAAGCGTAAGCAAGGGACTCCACTTTCTCAACCCAAGAAGAGGCAGCAGCGTTCTACTGATCCTATTTACAATATGACAGATGTGGATATCGGCATCGTCGATAAAGCTCTATCCTCCACTGCACTCAACTGCTCGAAACTTGTTGATCTTCTTCCCCCTCAACAGCCTGTGGGTTTAGCTTGTGTCGGAGAGAATGGTGGGAATGTCAACAATATTGAAACAACCACAAAAGTTAATGCTGAGAATGGGTGTTTAAATATTTCCCAACAAAATGGTGAAAGGAGAGAGGAAAATGAGTATGATCCAAAGCTTAGTGAGCTCAAAGCAACAACATTTACAAATGTTGTCAATTTGGATAAACTTTCTGTACCTTTCCAAGAAGCAAGGGCTCCAGAAGTTAATGGCCCTACAGATGGTCTTTCCAAGGTTGATTGTACAGAAACAGTACAGAGCAATCGCGGAGCTAAGAGAAGGAAGTCTGGTTCTGTGAAGAGGTTTAAGCAGGAGACACAAGTTTCTGAACTGGGTGCTACAACAAATGCAACAACCAGAGTCAGTGTTAGATATGGCGGTAGAGTTAATCAATCAGGGGCAGAAAATCTTGATTATGCTGGGGGAAATTCAAGTCGTAGGAATAAGATTGATGAATCTAGAAATGCAGTACGTATCACCAAGATAATAAAGCCTATAGGGTACTCAACTTCTGTATCAAATGACGTCCAGGATGTTTTAGTCACCTTTAAGGCAATGAGGTTTGTCTTGAAATTCAATTTACATTTCTATTCCATTGCTGAAAATAAATTTAAAATTATATCCTGACCAGATTTATGAATATTATTTTTTTGAATTGGTTAAATAAAATTATATAATAACCATTCGACTGGGTTATTCCTAACAAAGCTACGTTTTAGTTAGTTAGTTAGTTAGTTACTATTGGAATTTCAGTAAACTATTTTTTTTCCCTTCAGATATGATTCATCTAAAGATGCCATGCATTCGGCTAAAAGAATGATTCTTGTGTGGTCATACAATTTTGTGGCTATCATCTATAAATAGTTTTTTCTTCTCATATGTTTATATGACTTGTAACTGCATGCCCCTTGAATATAGTCTTCTCAAATATTTTTATAGAGGAATGCTGTGCGTAAAATATTATTAAAACTACGAATTTGAAAAGATTTGATTTCTTTCGAAGTGCTTTTATCATTAATACCATCTTTTTCTAGCAAGAGTTGTAAATTTAAAATTGGTATGTTATGCACCTTGATGCTTTTAGATATTTGATAAGAATTGTAGCATGAGAAAATGCCCTTGTGAACATCCATTTCCTGTCCTAATAGGAACTGAAAAGGTACTTTATGCCTCCTATGCAAACTACAGGGGTCTTTCCAACTCATATGTGGGGATTAGACATGATTTCAGTCATTTACCAGAATAATCACAATTATAGTCCTAAATAGAACATGTACGGACTTGGAAATTACTATTGAATTAGGTAAGGCTGTAGACTCATAGCTAGTTGTGAGGGTCTAAACTTAGGGCACTAAATTTATGTAAATGCCTAAAGTATGCGTGTAGCATGCTAGAAAATGCTAGCTGTGAGGGTTTAAACTTAGGTCGCGAAATTTATGTTGAAGCATAAAGCATGCGTATGGCATGCCAATTCAGGCTTATCACGAAATTGAAAGCGCCTTGGTCCATAGAATATTTTGATTGTTTTTTGGAAACTTCTTATTTCTTTTACACTATGTTTGGATGAGGGAAATAAATTTGGAATTTGGATAAAAATCAGAATTTGTAAATTAACATGTACCAATTCCCTTGTTTGGACTCATAAACAGAATTTAGAATTTCCGTGTGGAAAAAAACTTGGAATTTGGGAAATCGAATTCCCAAGTTTAAATTTCATGTAAATAGGTGTTATTTCTCAATTTCTATGATTGAGAGCTTAAAAATAGCAAATTCCGTATTCAATTTTATTGTTCTTTTAGGTTAACCAAACAAGAAAATTCACAAATTCTAGAAAATAAAATCCCGTCAATTCAATTTTTGTCATTTTAAAAGTTCTTAGTAATTTTAAATTTATTCATCCAAACATAGTGTTAGGGATTTGTCTTGTACATTTGCCCTTTTCCTGGCTATGTTTGGGTGAGGGATTGAGGTCAAGCTAGTAAGGAATAGGTCACACAATGTTGATAGGAAGGATTAGAAAATCCCCATATGAAACATATGTGAGGGTTTGCAAGTCCCTAGTTCGAATGTGTCATTTGCAAATCCCTCTTACATACCTTTGAAACAATCATTGGAGTATCTAATTCCCCCTTCAGACTTTGAATCCCTCGCCCAAACATTTAGGCTATGTTTGGGTAAGGAAGTTTCAAGGGATTGAAGCCAAACTAATGAATGTACCATAAAAGGTTGAATAGAGGGGATTAGGAAATGCTCTTTATGAGAATTAAAAAGGCACGTGAGAGGGATTTGTAAATAACTCCTTTCAAGTAGGGATTTGCAAATCCCTCTCAGGTTGTCACATGCCTTTGTAATGTTGATGAAGGGCATTTTTGATCCCCTCTATCTAACAATTTGTAGTCCATTTCATACTTACTTGGCCTTAATCCCTTGGGACTTGGAAATCCCTCACCCAAACCTAGCCTCAAGGATTTTCATAGTTGTAAGCTTGGTCTCAAAAAATTTTCTCATGCTTCAACATCATTCGTTCTGGAATCCGGATCACCTGGGAAGCACAAAGTTTTTTAAGCGAATTAAGATTCTTCATTGGATATTAGACAAAGCTACACTGTGCTTGCAAGTATTACTCAATCTTCTTTTCTCTTTCCCGACCCTTCTGTGTGTAACATGTGTGCCCAGCATGATTCATTTGTTTTAGTTGGAATGTCACTGTGCCTAGACCTAGATTGGAACATTCCCGATGGTTGTTCATCAGTTCACTTCTGATTTTGTCAATAAGAGTTCTTTGACTGGTATCACGCTCTTTGTAGTTGAATTTAGAATATTTTTCTAGTTTGCTTGATAAAATTTCTTGAGTAATATATTTGCTTAGGAGCAGTATTACATGGCATCAGTGTAGCTCCATCTCTGATGGCTTCTGAGTCTGAGCAGCTCTATAGTCATTGCATAAGTTCGACCCAAGACCTGATAACGTTTAATTGTTAATTTTATACAAACGGAATGTGAAAAGTCTAGATTCTTCACGATGAATATAGGAATTTGTAACCAGTTCTGCTCTTCAGTTGCTACAAAACCAACCTAAGTCCGGATCACATGGTTCTCTTCACATGCTTTCTAACATTTTTGTACGTGGTTGCCTTGTTATAGGTCTGACGGATCCGAAGTGATAGTGGACAACAAGTCTCTCAAGGTTAATCATCCACTTCTGGTAAGTGATTATTGCTCAAAACGATAAACATTCTGTCTTGACAACATTTCAGTCGCTTTAGTAGCTAATGATTACTGACTCGTCTTTGCTATGGTCATCTGTACTACCGCTAATCTATTATCTCCTTTTCCAGTTGATCGATTTTTACGAGCAACATCTCCGATACAACCCTTCATTTTAGTTCGAGGCGTAAATGGAGGATGCAACATTGATAGGTAGATCTAAGTCATCTTTGTTGTCAGATGTACACAGTGTCGGAAATTCGGAATTGTCGTAGTTTGCATGAGAGTGCAGGTTAACAAACGTAGTTCAAAAGTTTGGTGAACTCGGCCAATATACCAGTAGCTGATGGGCTTGTTTCTCTCTCGTCTATCCTTCATTGACCACAGTGTTTACTGTATTAGGAAATATTATGAGATTTGTTGCATCTGGATCTTTTTATTTTAGTGGTCAATAGTATATGGATCTTCGTATACTCAGGAATTTTTAACCATTAAATTTTGAACGTTGTATTTTTGACTAAGATTTAACGGTTAAAATCTGTACTTCAGGGAGTATATTAAAAATCTGAGAAATATTTACGTATTTCTGCAACAAATTATCTATCCGTTTTCAGATTTCATCATTGTATGAATCATGAACGTCTGGTTGGGGTTGTCATCGTCTATATCACGAAAGCACCCTCTCTTGACGGCATCGGAAAACATGTCCTTTTTGTCACCATTATTTTACTCAATTAAAAATTGGACTAATCAGGAAAAACATATGCATATTAACAAGCTGTTCCTGATACTATATTCTTCACAGAAGATCAATAGTTTATGTTCGTGCAGAAAGAGGCTGTGGCTTGGCTGCCTAGAGACCTTGCTATATCCCTTTACACTACATTATAAAACGTTTTTGGGCTTCCCAGTCGCATCGTTGCAATGTGGTATTATAATTTGGTTGATGAATTGGTTGATACTTTATAAAAGTAGGGCAGGATATCATCATTCAGTGTTATAAGAGTTTTAGTCGTCAGATTTATTTTCACAATTGTTTGTATCTTCATAGTTTTAACCGTTGAATTTAGTTTACATTGAAAATAGAACAGTTAAAACACCTGTAACATTTTCAATCTGAAGTCATTCATTCCTCTATTATTAATGTTACGTACTATTGAAGAAATTTTCATGGTATTAATAAGTAGATACATGTGTTATAAGGCGAGAAGATTAGCAAACATCAGCTGACACTATAATAATCAGACCAAAAACACTCTCGTTGAGAAAATTACAATAATAAAAGAACAAAGATTCCAGTAGAGACGTTGGCATCGCTCAACAAATCATCAAAAAAGAAAGAATGATTGTGCTTAGAAGTTATCTCCAACTACTAACAAACAAGCCTTTCCCCCTCTTATATATCACTCCCCTCCTTTGCTCTGATCAATAGCCTAGTTTTTGCTCTCTGCACCCACTGGAAAGTGCTTTCTGCACCCACACTAGAAGCTTAGAAACTGCCAACTGAGCTTTGCAATGGGGAGCAGAGGGCCGTCGCCACTTGTACCTTCTCTATTGGTGGGTGCATTGGGTTTGATCGTCTGCAGACCTACCTTAATATCCCTGTTTGAAATCTCAGTGTCTTTTTTCCAAGTAGGTGCAGAGACAGAGCGAAGAGCCAGCTTTGCCTTTGTGATGCTTCGATGCATTGTGTAGTACAGGGCATCATATCTCGCTCTAAGTGTACCAAATGGTCGTGTCAAAGCAAGTAACTGCTCGAATCACCCGATTTCTGGCAGACCATGCTACCTAATTTGCCCTATATGGCGTGCATTGGCTCCTAAATACGCTTAAAGCCGTATTCATAAGAAGTGATGCAAATATATCCTACTCTATTTCCTCAATGGTTTCAGGAATAATCATTATTCTATCAAATATCCTTAAAACTCAATGACGTTCTTCCGGAATGGAGAGAATATAAGGCATCTTTAATGATAGTTCAGTACCATTCATATAACAAGGAGCAGTGATGATACCCTTAATCAGGTTAGATAGACCTGAATTTGTTGTTAGGGGGTGCTTTAGGTAGGAAGTGTGTAGTAGCACATTCTTCCAAACAACTAACTTCACCACATTTGTTCTTAATCACATGTTTAATTGAATTCGGTCACCTGTATACAAGAAACATGATTCAATTAACTCATATTTGAGGACACCATCTGTAATTTAGAATGAAAAAAAAATACCAAACTTGAATCCGAGAACATAGGAAATTGTTCACAAAATAACCAAATTTAACTAAGGGGATGGTGTCAACATTGACATTTCATGTCAAAATTGTGCTCTTCCAAATATGTTAGGTGGAGCAAAATAGTCTCACATATTGACTATATGAATGGTACTCCTCAACAACATTGATAGAGGTACAGTCAAATGCATAACCAATGATCTCTTCCATCAAGACGGAAATAGATTCTGTAAGTTGAGGTTCGAGAATACTGTCCCTTATTCTTGAAGTTTTTGATTTTGGGTGCCAAGGAATCGCGTTTATGGCCGTGATGCCACCCCTTGGTAGGCGTTGATTGTAGCACTATTAACGTGCTTGGATTTCATAACCATGTCACGACCCCTTTTGAATTCTAACAAGTTAGGTTTTGTGAAACACTTAGCATTTTCTTCAAGCAAAGGGAGTGTCTTTGAGTGAGTATAGGCGCACCTATTGAGCTGACATTAGGCGAACTGTTGTGCTTTCCAATGAGCAACATGGTAGTAATCGGATTCAAGAATCTGGTAGTCTTTCGTTCTCTACACTACTACTTCAGGAGCATGTTATAGTCGTGGAAGGATGAGAAAAATCTTCTCCACTCAAAATTTGATCGGATTAGATAAACTTCATAATTGTACCCATTCATGGACGTAAATTTTTCAATCATTTCTTGCTTCAAGCAATCTTTCATGATTGAAAGGTCTATAGAGCAAGCTAAAAACCGTGGAATCCTCTTTAACAAGGTACTTCTTTTTGTAATGCTTTAGCCATAAGTCTTCACATGAAGATTATGGCGGTTCTTATTTAGCTTTTCCACGCCACTGTTGACTTCAATGGATTCTCAGCTTTTTTCGTAGTCAAGTGGAGCTCACATCTCGTACGAACGTAAAGTAGTTTTCCTCATAAACTTCCAAATCAATGAAATCAAACTTATTACAGTTTGACAATTCGTTGAATGGAGGGAACAACATTATAGTTGGTGCTATGGGAAATAAAAACTCCATAAGCATCAAAGTTAGAATATTCGGGTTCTAAGACATGGTTTGGTCTACTGGATCAATCGTGGCGAACTTTGGGTCTCTAATGAGTGGTGAGTTTTAGGAAAATTTAGGTTTCTATGGCTCCGAAAGTTCAGATTAGGTGTTAAAAGTATTAACTCCAGGTTCATAATACCTGCAACAAACACAATGTATACAAGACTATATGTGTGTGTGTGTGTGTGTGTGTGTGTAAAGTGAAAACTAAGTCCTGAGAAATAGTTTCAAGGCTTCATATGGGTCAAAGTAAATAGGTCCGTTTTGGACTGCAAATCCATTATAGAAGAAAAGAATTCAAGCTCAAGGCCTAAAAAGCCCAAAGAGAAACAAAAAACACAAGCCCAAAACAAATTAGACTGAGCTTTCTGGTGTGCAGGCCCAAAAGGGCTGCGGGTCTGAGTTGATATCAAGCTGAGTGAAAACTGGGTTAGTTTCGCCGGAAAACCATGGCGTGGAATCGCTGTAGGTGGTGTGGTGCATGATGGCACAGACATGGAAATGATGTCAGGAAAACGATCTCAGGTGAGGCAAAGCTGATGGTTTGTCTAGAAACCACGTAATCACGACATAGAGGATTTCTCGACTTTGGGATCACGAAGCATGATGGCTACAGAGACAAGCCCTGTTGGAAAATCCCACATCTGTGGGGGAAGTCAACAATGAAGACTTTAAATAATACCAAGGTCTTTTTATAATAAAACCTCACATCTGACGGATTGGGTCCATTGATCAAAAATTCCAACAATGTATCAGAGGCCACGGTTACAGGCCAATGCAAGTCGAAGGCCTGTCACTTCGAAGGCCTGTCACTAAGAAGGTTACAGGCCAATGCAAGTCGAAGGCCTGTCACTAAGAAGTGTGGGCTTGAAAATAAACTTGGATTTTTAACATAGAGCCGGTCTCTGAGGGGCTTGAAAATAAGCTTGGATTTTTAACATAAAGTCAGTCTTTGAGTTCTTAAAATATACTTCCTAGAATGACTGAAAACAAATCTAGACTCTATTGGAGCCAACCTCTAAGTTTCAATTGCTTGGATCTCCACTTGTAAACCATTAAAAGGGATTCTATTAAAGGAGGTTCTATGTAAGGGGGCGTGTTGACAAATCCCACATCGGTTGGGGAAGTCAATAACAGATAAGACGGATGATAATTATCAAATTGAGGATAATATCGGAACCCTTAGAGTAGGGTTGCTCGGCCCATTGATCATAAATTCCAACATGCCCGAGTTGCTTGAAGGCCGGCGACGTCCCGAGAGACAACAGCGAGCATGGGTGTATGGATTAGAGGGGGAAAATACAATAAAATCTGCATCGAATTTCATCAAATTTGTCCAGTAGAACAACGCTGACCTGAAAAACGATGACGTTCAGGTAATCGGAAGTCCACACTATCGGCGTAGGTGTCTCGACTTCGGTCGCGGGTTTTACGTCAAAATCCCAGCAAGATTCTTCTAGAATCTCGTGTTTCTATGTATGGAAACAACTTTTGAAGTCCAAGATGACTTCCGTTCATCGGTGAAATCACGAACATCAACGCAAAACACAGTGAGGTCGCTACAAATCGACGGGGAAGACGACACTCGGGAAACGGTGTCGTTTTGAGGGCTAAAGGTTTGGCTCGGCTCAACGGCACGGCACAACGGCTCGGCGGCTCGGATCACAAGGCTTTAGGCCCTGGCTAGGCGACTCGACATGATGTCAGGGTTTGAAAAAAAAAGATCGTTTTCTTCTTCCTTTTGCTTTGCTTATTCACACATGCCAATTCATCACAATTATAATAGGAGTAGTATAATATAATTGCGAACAATATTTTGAGGAGGATATATAATTCGGTAATCGAATATTAAGGCTCATGCTCAACTGTAAATGTTTCATGCAATTATGCTGAAAAAATATCAACATTAAATTCTTGTGTGTAGAAGAATGTGGATTGCGATTACGAATGCTGTGTACGGGTTTATAGAAGAATATCCTTCAATTCCTTAGCTCAGCGTTAGGAACAATAAAGAGGGACGGAGAAAGGCTTGAGTAATTATGTTTTCTTCCTCATGCCTAGTGTCTTTATTCATGGAGGTAGATTGTCTACCCACTGTTTGGTCATGATTAAACCACTTCAACATTTTATATTAATTTTTTAATAGAGATAATAAGACAAGAAGTAATAGGAATATAAAACGTTGACGTGACTTAACCGTGACTGCACAAATAGGAGGGGATGAGAAGGGCACCCAAACAGAATAGTAGACATTCGGCCTCCTTTATTTATAGTAAACTAGATAGGATCCTTGCCTTGCATGCAATACAATAATAAAGGGATCTTCTAGTATTCCAAATACATAATAAAGGGATCTTCTAGTATTCCGAATACAATCTATTAGTGGTTTACACAATCATGCACCTGTTATAATTAAATATTTTAACAATATGCATATTTACATGTTTATATATGTTTATTAGAGAAAGGATCCATGACACTGTTAATACTTTGCAACTGCAAGTTCTTCTTTATTGGTAATATCCATTGAATGCATTGCCGGATAAACTATAACACGATGACAAAATCAGAAGAACAGTAGAAAATTACAGTCAAGTCATCTATCGAACGCTAGAATAAAAAATAAAAAAATAAAAAAATAAGCTTAATAATTTCTATCTACATCCATCCAGTGTTAGTATAATGTCAAACCAAGGCAGGAAATGTGAATTTCTACTTCTATATGACGAATGTTCGACTGCGCTAAGTTGCAGGTCGACATTAAGAAAATTTGAATTTATACTTCATCCTATAGCTCTCTTTCACTTGACAAATTCGAGCAACAGAATCCAGAGAAGTAAGACACTAACCATTTGGACAAAACACTCGCACTCATAAGCCACAATAGGGAAGTATATAATACTTCGATCTAATACACCAGGAGTTGTATTTTACTACATCCGATTCATCTACATAGAGGAACATTATCTCAAGCAACCAGATCAACCTCGTCGCGCTCTGGAGAAGCTACATCTAATCTCATCATACTCCTATATTCATTTGGCACAGGTGCCCCTGCCTGCACGCATAGCTCCACCACAGCTGGAGCCTTCCCATAATACCTCTTCAGGTTGTTATCCAGAGCAGGACCATCTATGTCGCGGACATGCCAAACATAATTCGGACCCACAAGATCGTCTATTGTTGCTTCTTGCCAAGCATGCAAACCATTACGAGATTGATGCTTTGAAGCCTTGCACATCCTCACTTTGTGCCCCTTGGGACCTACCTGAACCTCTAAACAATATCCACAAGTCTTCACACTGTATTTCTCCATGATCTTCTTTGCTCCGGATATCATCTCAAACCATGAGTCCATTGTAATAATACTTAACTCGCTCAAAGACTTCCCCACTTTATCGCTCACTAATGTTTTATCCACAAGGTTAGTATCACTCTGTGAATCTGAATTCCTCAACTCCTCAACATCAGATTTAATATCAGAATGTACTACGAGATCAACAATCCCAGAATATGAGTTCCTATTCACATCATCCATTTTGTTAACCGACTCAAAATCTACAATTCTTCCTTCGATACTATATACAGGTCTCGTTCTTCTCTTTGTTGGGTACTTTTCAATCTCTAAACCAGCCTGTATACAGAGCTCCAAAATGGCCGGGATTCGTGGGATTTCAAACCTCTCATCATGCCCAACTCTTGGTTTTCCAACACGGTCATAAAGATGGAAGCATTTAGGAAAGGAAACCACATGTTGAACTCCTCCTTTCCTCCAAACATGTGTCGCACTCCTAAAACCACTGTTTGGGCCTGTACAAGTTCGTATTTCATGACCGACATGTCCAATGTGAACTTCAGAGCAAAACCTGAGAATAATTATTTAAATTAGACGACGAACTAACAAGCATAAGTATATTATATTTCTGATCAGCATGGCATTCGGTAAATCAACCAACTACAGGAAATAGATTAAGAGCCTGTATATTTATGTTAGCCATTGACTTAATAGTTTTCAGTAAAATGTTTCCATGTGTTTCCATAGACTCTAAATATCTTCCCCAAACTAGCTGCACACCAGCCCTGCCATCCATACAGGAAATTGCTTTGACAAGTTGAAAGCACCAAGCAATACACATACAACATTGAGATTACAAGCCAGAAAGAGAATCTAAATGTTAGGCAAAGATATCCCTCCTACATGATCAATACAAGTCAACCTCAATAACTAACCGTTCAACCCCTTAAAAGATATAAATCCAACTAATAGATAAAAGGAGATTCCAGTGTATATGAGTCTAAATTCACGATCCTAAGCAATTTGGACAAAAGAGGAACCTCAATGTATAGGGATGCACAAATTTGGTTCCCTAAGGTGAAATTGGCAAATAAGAGTTGACACATAAACTTGTAAACAAACTCAAGGAACGAAAACAAGGAAACAAAAAACAAAAGGCAACCTCTGGATACCTGCACCGTTGGACAGGAACAACTTGGACAAGTTTTGACAAGCCAAACAGGAGGGACTTTCGAGCTTGGTAAACTTGATGAGCTACCTCAACCAATTCAGGGACCAACAATCCATTATCAGGTGGTTCTTCAAGCATCCTGCAAGGCTCAGCCTTCCGGGCTTCTTTCTCCTCCTTGGCTCTTCGAATCAAAACCTTCATGGGTATAGGGTAAGGCTTCCTTTCTGACATTTTTTTAGGAGGTCTCGGTACATCAGCATACAAAGGATCATCTGTTTCTCCTCCTACAGTAAGGGTTCTCTTGGATGTAAAACACGCCTTTTGATCAACAAGGCAACGAATCCTTGCAAAATGACAAGTCTTCCATATTATTCTTCTCTGCATACTGTGTGTAGAGTCTCTGAACCATTACACCCACCATTACACAATATGAAATAGAAATGAGAATTAAAGTCAATCTAATAACAGTGCATTGGGTTATCAGGACTCAACTAATTTCATCTTTCAAGAATGCAAGCATAGTTCAATCGATTGCAATACTTCCAATGTAACACATAATATTTTCAGATGCATGTTTTAAAATAAAAGGATTAAAATCTGATCATTAGGCTACATTGTTGAAAAAAAAAACCGATAAACTCAGACAGCATGTACTTGGAACAACTTAGGTACAATACATTTGATATCCTTATGTTTTTTTTATCTATTTCTTCTTTCGTTCAAATATAGATATAGGGGATTAGCTATAAATATCTGCTAAATCTTGAAATTTGAAGTTGCTCCTCCAACAACAACAACAAAGCCTTATCCCACTAAGTGGGGTCGGCTGTAAGAATCCTAGAATGCCACAACGCTCAGTTTTGTTAGATCCAAATACTCCAAGTCTTATCTTACGGTCTCTTTCCAAGTCTTCCTAGATCTTCCTCTACCCCTTTGGCCCTGAGCCTCTGTCTTGTACCAGACTGTTTCAGGAACTAAGCTTGCTGGCTTGATTTAAGCTGGACTAAGTATTATCCTGCCAGCGTTGGGCGCAAGGCTGGACTAAAACTACAAAAAAAATTATTTTGATATACATTCATGGCGTAAAATAGCAACCCCTCGTTGTCATTACCAATAAGAAAACGGTCACCTGATAAAAGTTTGAAACAAATCCACATAACTCACAATTAATTAAAGAAGAAAATAACACATCTCCAAGTATTTCCCTTTCCGAATTCCGCTGCCTCAAAGTTCAATTTGGTGGTGTTGGAGCTCAATCAACTAGTAAAAAATATTGGCCTACTTGCTCCACATTGACTTCACTCCTTCTAGTTTTACAGTATCTAGTCATACAGTTTAACTCAAAGTAGAGTATACAGTCACAACAATTCCTAAGCTTTGTTTTCATTAAGGCATTTCATCAAACACTTTAGGCGCATCCCAATGACAAAATCTCGTCAAAATCGAAACATAATTTATATGAACAAAAATTATACACATTCAACTTATAACCTACTGATAAGAACTAATGACAGATAAATTGAATCGAAAACACGATTATGGACTTACCTCTTCAAATGAACAATTACTGCTGATATTTGAACCTTTCAACGTCCGGAAAAGAAGAGGGAGGGCTGCGCAACCACTCTGCAGGTTCTTCTGGTGCGAGGAAATGGTGGTGGCTTGGTGTGTCGGGGACAAAGGGGCTTTATTTTTCGTTTTTGCTTTCCTTGACATACTTATTCCCATTCTTTGACTTATTTATCCCCATTCATTTGGTTTATCGTTGTAATTGAGAGTTTTTAGAGGGTTATAGTTGCCTTTTCAGCCTAGTTTTATTTTTCTTTTCAAAATTAGCTGAAAGGAGAATTTTAAGTAAGTTTTTAGAGTTCTAAGTAATGTTATTCTAAATAGTCGGCAAATATGGTCGGAATGAAATAATTTGGTTCTTTTTTTTTATTGTTTCTTTTGAGTGCGTAGATATTGTACATTAAAGGAAGATGAAGTTCAATTAAGCCACAAAATAGGTAATGTGAGGAAGGTTAATACAAGTACTTTTCCCCCCGAAGAGAAGGACATGATCAAGCTGAATTTTGACGGATGGATTTCCAAGGATCGGGCAACGGCGGCTTTTGTTCTTAGAAATTGTGACGGTCAGGTTATGGGAGGAGTGCCTTCGATCTGGATGGGGTCACCATTACATTCGCTAAAGCAATGAGATTGAAAGAAGGCCTTTAAGTTGGCTTGGTCCAAGGGCTTCCAAAAGGTGGTGATTGAGGGCGATTCGAAACTTGTTCGTGAGGCGGTGCAAGGTAACTGGGAGGTCCCCTGGAGGATTAAAACTATCGTTGAGGATACCCATAGTCTTGCTTGCTCTTTCAACCGGGTTGTGTGGAAGCATATGTACCACAAGGCAAACTTTGTTGCGGATGCCTTTGCTCATCTCAAGTTGTTGATTGTGAATCCTTATATTTGGGATTGTTGCTTGCCTTCTGCTGCGCTTGATGTCTTTAATTTTGATTGTATTAGTAACGGTTGTAATAGAAGTTTTTGTCTTTAATAAATTTCTTTCTTGATCAAAAGAAAAATTATCCATGATGTATTGACCACTTTATCCATCAAGTATTAACGATATATCGACAAAGTCCAAAGATTGTATCATTCATTGATTTGTATTTTCATCGTGTTAGCTGCTTTCGACTAATTTATCTTCTTTTTTTATTTATTGGTTGATGACATACAATGCTTGGTTTCATGTGTAAGGAGTAATTTTGACATGACGGTTTTAGCGTACAAAGGTCATGATTTGTATTGTTTATTTTCTTTATTATCATTCAAATGTCATCTCTAAAAAAATTTCACTCAATATGAAAACTGCTAAGTTGACGGTTAATCATAAGATATTACTTATTATTATAAACATTGATTTGTTCAAAACATACAAATGACAAAAAATGAATGGTTTGGGTTATAAAGTTTGTATGATGAAACAATGTCACATTATCATACCAAGACGAATGACTTCCTGTAAAGTATTAACCACATTTGACATATTAGCTCACGCTTTCATAATTTATTTCAACTTGTTTTCACTTTCGAAATTTTTGTTTCCATTCTTTTTTCTTATTTTTCCCCTTTCTATCATCACCCTTCTTTTTTCACCAAGTCTTTCGTATATGTACATTCCTATTTCAAGCACAAAAAATAAAAAATTAAATTCTAAAAATGAAATGATTATAAATAAATAAATAAAACATCTGGTCCTCTTACTCTTAGCCAAGAATATATAGAAATATTGAACTAACTAATGCATATTTAAATGGTTTAGGTTAACTCAAAGAAAATGATAGGGAGACTGTATTTTGATAGACCATATTATTCTATTTCTCTAACAATGTGAGACTTAGTTGTATTGGTTGATCATACTTATAATAAACCAGTAATATAAGTGATCTACCAAAATATGATTTTTCTAGAATTATTCTAACCAAAAACCCTAGTTCATACAAAGTGAAAATGTCTCTTTTTTCTTTCTCTAATAGTTTCTCTCCTTTTTGGTACCAAATTTGGCCTCTAGGACGTTCTACAGTGCATAACTTGGACTTATATTATTAATTAGTGGGAAATTAAAGAAACAATTGCATCGGCTAGATTAGTCTACTCTATTTATTTTTTTTTGTTGTTGGAAACAATCCTCTCCCCCTTGAAACGTTTGTAAACTTGTCAACCTAACGACTTAAGCTTTTGCATGCGGGAAAAATGGTGAACCAAACGAAACTTATGAGTTGGTATACAAATGTCATGCAAATTAAGTACCTGGCATATACATGTCCATCCTCTTTTTTCTTCTTTGGACTATCATATACGTATATAAATGTACATATACGAATCGATACATACATACATACATATATATATTTATATTTTCTTGTCAAAAGATAAGTATAAGATAAATTTTCTAAAAATAAAAAGAACAATATATGAGAAAAAAAGGGAATGTTTATTGGTTTCTGGAGTATAAATAGAAGGAAAGCATTCATAACGGATCAAAATTATGTAAAGTAGGGTATTGTTTCTAAAGTCGTAGGCGGCCATTGTTCAATTCAAATAGAAGACGTCTGCGACTTTAGAACAACAACGATCAGGCCGTGCCTCGCTCGTGAACAACTTTGGTGCCTCTCTTGGTTTCACGAGGACCAGGTTTATCTAATCCCTTCCCTTGTTAATAACATTTTTGCATTTAATCATTCTATGTTTTATGCATGTCATATGTGTTTTACACCTCAAATGGCTATAATTATGATGTATGGGAGGAAATTGAGTAAAATAATTAATAAAATCTAAAGATTCAATTGCTTTGCGTGCGTATTGTGTCTACGTATGGACATGTTGGATAATAATACCAAATGTTCAAGCTTTTTGGTATTATGGAGAATGAGGAAATAGGGTTTAAGATCATGGATTGGAATCCATCCAATATAACAAAATAGATAATAACAAAGTGCAGCTAAGTGGCTAAGGAAATATTATTGTAGACATCGAAATTTCAGTAAAACAAATGTTCACCAATGCATTAAAGTTTTGACGTGTCAAGGCATACATGGCATACGCCACGTGTTGTACAAATTGTACACATGGCGTGTGACTCAACAAAATAGGAAGAAATACCCTTGAAGGATTAAACAAGTTTTTCTTCTCATTTTGGGCAATGACAAGGCAAGTACATTTCAATCCATTGAGGATCAAAACAAGTTTTTCTTCTCATTTTGGGCAATGACAAGGCAAGCACACTTCAATCCATTACGGATCAAAGTAAGTTTTTCTCATTTGGGCAATGACAAAGCATACACATTTCAAGTTTAAAATGGTGTTAAGTGGGAAATTAGGCCATAAGTTACACCACTTCAAGTTTAAAATGATATTAAGTGGGAATTTAGGCCATAAGTTACACCACTTCAAGTTTAAAATGGTATTAAGTGAGAAATTAGGCCATAAGTTACACCACTTCAATTTCAATATTGCATTAAGTGGGAAAATTAGGCAATGGTGCTTGGAAAGGAAAAAAATATTTTTGTGGTGGTGATTCATTCTCAAAGCCTATAAATAGGCTTCTCCATCAAGGTATCAAGCATCAAGGAGTTCACAAATACATTTCTCTACTCCAAAATTAGAAGAGGAATTCCCCAAATCCTTGAAGCTTTGAAACTCCAAAGCTTCCAACCATCCAAATTCCCAAGAATTCCGAAGGATCAAAAAAGCTCTCTTCGTTCTTCGTTAAATCCTCTTTCAAGATCAAGCCTCGACGGCCCTTGAAGATCCATTCATCAACTGTTCATCCTTATATCAAGCCCCGACGGCCCCTTGGATCAACAAACAAATCCACACATCTATTCTTCAAGATCAAGCCCAAAAGCCCTTGAAGAAAACCAACTGTTCATTCAAGATCAAGCCCCAACGGCCCTTGAAGAACTTCCACCACCTCAAGATCCCCGACGGCCCTTGAAGAAAGTGTTCATTGTTCATCATCCGTTCATCCTTAGATCAAGCCCCGACGACCCTTGGATCAACAAACAAATCCACACATCTATTCTTCAAGATCAAGCCCAAAAGCCCTTGAAGAAAACCAACTGTTCATTCAAGATCAAGCGTCGACGGCCCTTGAAGAAAACCAACCATTCTTCAAGATCAAGCCCAAAAGCCCTTGAAGATCCGCTCATCCATCAACCTTCAAGATCAAGCCAAAAAGCCCTTGAAGGAAACCAACTGTTCATTCAAGATCAAGCATCGACGGCCCTTGAAGAAAACCAACCGTTCTTCAAGATCAAGCCCAAAAGCCCTTGAAGATCCGCTCATCCATCAACCATTATTCAAGATCAAGCCCCGACGGCCCTTGAAGAAAGTGTTCATCATCCGTTCATCCTAAGATTAAGCCCCAACGGCCCTTTGGATCAACAACATCAACAAACTCATACATCCAATCGTTCTTCAAGATTAAGCCCAAAAGCCCTTGAAGATCCGCTTATCCATCAATCTTCAAGATCAAGCCCCGACGGCCCCTTGAAGAAAGTGTTCATCATTCATCATCCGTTCATCCTAAGATCAAGCCTCAACGGCCCTTTGGATCAACAACATCAACAAACTCATACATCCAATCGTTCTTCAAGATTAAGCCCCAACGGCCCTTGAAGATCCGCTCATCCATCAACCTTCAAGATCAAGCCCAAAAGCCCTTGAAGAAATCCACACAACCATTATTCAAGATCAAGCCCCGACGGCCCTTGAAGAAAGTGTTCATCCGTTCATCCTAAGCATAAGCCCCCAACGGCCCTTTGGATCAACAACATCAACCAATTCACAAATACATTTCTCTACTCCCAAAATGGAAGAGAATACTCCCCACACATCCAAAATCCTTGAAGCTTTGAAACTCTAAAGCTCTCAAGCATCCAACCCCCAAATTCCCAAGAATCCCGAAGAATGGAGAAAACACTCTTCATTCTTCGTCAAATCCTCCTTCAAGATCAAGCCCCGACGGCCCTTGAAGAAAGTGTTCATCCGTTCATCCTAAGCATAAGCCCCCAACGGCCCTTTGGATCAACAACCTCAACAAATCCACACATCCAATCGTTCTTCAAGATCAAGCCCAAAAGCCCTTGAAGATCCGCTCATCCATCAACCTTCAAGATCAAGCCAAAAAGCCCTTGCAGAAATCCACACAACCATTATTCAAGATCAAGCCCCAACGGCCCTTGAAGAAAGCGTTCATCATTCATCATCCGTTCATCCTAAGATCAAGCCCCAACGGCCCTTTGGATCAACGACCTCAACAAACCCATACACCCATTCTTCAAGATCAAGCCCAACGCCCCTTGAAGATCCATTCATCAACTGTTCATCCTTAGATCAAGCCCCGACGGCCCCTTGGATCAACAAACAAATCCACACATCTATTCTTCAAGATCAAGCCCAAAAGCCCTTGAAGAAAACCAACTGTTCATTCAAGATCAAGCCTCGACGGCCCTTGAAGAAAACCAACCGTTCTTCAAGATCAAGCCCAAAAACCCTTGAAGATCCGCTCATCCATCAACCTTCAAGATCAAGCCCCGAAGGCCCTTGAAGAAACTTCCATCAACCTTCAAGATCAAAGCCACGAAGGCCCTTGAAGAAACTTACAACTGTTCATCCAAGATCAAGCCTCGACGGCCCTTGGATCAACAAATCTACATCTTACGGAGATAGAATCAGAGGATCAAATTACAAAGAGATCGTAACCCCAAAATCATTAAACACAAAAATATTATTTTGTACACGTTATTCTTGTTTCTTGTTTCAAGGAACTTTCGTGTTCACAATTATGTGACACCAAATTAATAGTTTTTTTGTGTCAAAATATATGTGCTCGTTTGAAACTGTTTTTAAAATGGTTGAAAACACTTTGTATGAAAATGCTTTCGAAACCAATCTTTAGTAAAAAAAAAAATACAAGTGAATCATGAAAAAATACTTGAAATGTTTCCTATAAGAAGCACTTTAAGTGCTTTTAGAGTCCAGAAATTTATTTTCTAAAGGTTTTGAGTCATTTTAAAAACATTTCCAAACGAGTCATCATTTGCACAAATAAGAGTTTCTTTTTCTTCGACCAGAAAAAAAAAATGAGAGAGAGAGAGTTCTTTCTCCTATACTTCAATTCAGATCGAAGCTAAGAAATATTAGGTGACGCCAAATTAACAGTTTTTTGTGCTAAGAATATACGTCACTTGTGCAAATAAGTGTTCCTGAAAAACTCTTTTTTCTATACTTTAATTCAGATCGAGACTGGTGGTGTATTTGTTTTCTTTTCAACAACACGTACGTGTGATGACATGACAGTTTAGGTAGCTTAGGAATTTTATAACTAAGCAAGCTTTAGACTTTAATCAGATAATGTTAAGCCATGAAAAGCAGTCACTTAGAGAGTTGATATATTTTTGCTTTCCGATTTCAATTAAACAATACACGAAATCGTGACTTTCCTCCACTCGTTTTCAGTTTCAATTAAGCAATACACCAACATAAGCACTGCCTAGCTAGTGCCTACATCCAAATACAATTTTGACTTAAGTTCAAGACAACATGGGTATACATTACCCTTGTCTTGAATTTTTTTTTTATTTAGTGGTTGGATTAAGTAAGCAATAATGTTACGCACGTACCGTGTTAGTCAATCATTTATTCGATTTAAACTTAGGCGGACCTCATTTAATGAACAAACTAGATGAAAAATGGTTGGTCTTCATGCCTTTCGCTACCAAAGTCGTAATTAGGACCCAATTTTTTGGGGAATAAGGATATATTAACACTAAACGGTGAGAGGAATAAATTAGTTTTGATCTTGTCATTCACAAGGTTTGAAGTTAAGACTTCTCACTTACAGGTAAAAAGATTTAATGTCGTTTAAGTGAGACATGTAAATTACTGGCATTTAATCCGATTAAATCCATGGGATTCGATATTGTATTCAATAAAAACTTTTTTCCTTTCTTTGCTATCAAGCAAAAAAGAAAACATCACAAATCAGATCCCGTTCGAATGCAACGCGGTTAGTTCAATTTGAGCACTGTAATTTTACTAATTTGTGCGTACATTTTGGAGGTGACAAGGAAAAATCACATTTTTGGTGCAATATTACAGTGCCGATTTATTATCATAAAAATGTTTGTCTTTACACGTAAACTCACAGCAAGCACTGATTGTAAAAACGCAGGAGAGGATACTCTCAGAAAAACCAGAAAAAGAAGAAGAAGAAGAAGAGAAAAGGTCCCAAAAAATAAATAAAAAATAAAAAAAGGTGAAAAAATGGCTGGTGGTGGAGAAGGTCCAACGCTAGAGTTCACGCCAACATGGGTGGTGGCGGTGGTGTGCACGGTGATCGTGGCTATATCTCTCGCAGTAGAGCGTGCCCTACACTCCGGCGGCAAGTACTTGAAAAAGAAGAAGCAGAAACCGCTGTACGAGGCGTTGCTCAAGGTGAAGGAGGAGCTGATGCTGCTGGGGTTTATCTCTCTCCTCCTCACTGTCTTTCAGAACAGGATCACCAAAATCTGCGTGAGCCCTAAGATTATGGACAAGTGGCTGCCATGCAAACTCCACCATGACGGTCTTCTGGACGGCGAAGAAACTGCCCATTATTCCGCCACCTCCGTGTTTGGCGGCATTTTTGGACCTACCAGGAGGCTGCTGGCTGCCGGGGCGAAGGCTCAAGAGGGTTACTGTGGCAAAAAGGTATCTTCAACATAACCCAACTCCATATTTATTTATTCATTTTTTTTTTAATTTGTGCTCCTATATATGATGATCCTCTCAATGTTTTAGTGTCCGATGAATGGCTATACCAGGTATCAATCAGTTTACATACGCTACCAAGTGTTGATATTCATCAACATTTGAGCAAATATCAACACGATATTGATTAGAATATTGATATCTGGTGTCAAAGGAAGTGTGTTCTTATTTCAATTCTTTCGCCGCAGTGCTTGGGATATTTTTCTACGTCTGCTTTAATTTTTGAAATTTTCTGTGTAACTTGTCTAATTTATTTTTGTGTTTTGATATTTCTCAAATGGAGACTAATTAATGAACCTGTAGTCTGGTTCAATAGCGTACCAAATTGGAACCCTTTGATTGAATTCGAAGGGGTTTTGGGTGTGAAATCGAAGCCTCTTCAATTGAGATGAAAGTGGTTCGATAGTTCGCACCCAAAACTCATTTGTGAATTGGGATTAAGTGAATCATTTCCTATTTATCATGATTTAATGAACTGAGAAGTTGAGGACAAATTAACAAATAAATGGTCTACTTTTCTTGAAGCCATGCTGTCTATGCTAATTTTCCAGGGGGATAAGACCATAAATAGGTAGATAGATAGACATACCATAAGGAGAAACAGCTAAAATGCAAATTGATAGACATAATTTTTGAAATTCATTTTCCGGAATAAGGTACCATAAAAATTATGTGCTCTGACTATTTTCATTTTGTTTCTCCCACAGAATAAGGTACCATTGCTATCTGTTGAGGCATTCCATCACCTGCACATCTTTATCTTTGTCCTAGCCATTGTCCATGTGACCTTCTGTGCTCTCACAATTGTCTTCGGAGGTTTAAAGGTGAGCTTAAGAACACCGATTATTTTGATAAACCTTTTACTTGACGTTTATTGTTGGTGTTTTAAATGCAGTACGTTCATAGCATCCTTGGTTTTTTTGGCCATGATTCAGATACGTCAATGGAAACAATGGGAGGAGGCAAATGCAAAAGAGATTAGTGAAGTAGATGAAGGTATGAATTCTTGCTGTGTTTTCTTTGATATGTGTTATTGAATATGAGATTCATGTGATGTCCCAATTGCATGTTTATGCGTTCAACAACACAACTAGCAGGGGTTTAAGTCCATTAGAGAACGCACTGCGAGTCTTCAGATGAGCTGTCGACTGGCTTGCTGAACTACATTCTCATTTGGATAGGCTTCACACCATTGATCTTGTTGTTGCTTGTTGCTTGTATATTTCCCCAATTCGAGATTTGTGTTGGTGCAGCTCAAACAAAGATCACCCATGTTCAGGAGCATGACTTTGTCAAGGATCACTTTTGGGGTATCGGCAAAAATTATCGTGTGAAGGGATGGCTGGTAAGATACTTTTCCATTTATAATGCAATCTATCCACATATATAATTTTAAGTTTTTAACTAAGGCTAGAACTCACAGATGATAAAATAATAGTTGAGTTTAGTGCATTTCCGTTACTTTTAAGTAAAGGAAAGAATTGATGCTTGTTATTGTTTTTCAAAGAGGCCATGAACGATTTTGGTGAGTCTTGCACAATCTTGGGATAGGAACTGTTAAGGAATCTAAGAAGTTAGACCTCAGATTCACTTGAAATCAGTACAGTTTTATTGTTTTTCCAAGTGGAAATACTATAATGCTAACGCCGTTTTTGGTTTGTTATTCTGCACGCGTCCAGCATTCTTTCCTCAACCAGTTTTATGGATCAGTGTGCAGATCAGACTACTTGACTTTGCGACTTGGTTTCATCTCGGTAAGGTACCTTTACAAAAGGTTGATGAGTTCTCAGTGTGTTTATTGCCTTACTTGGCTCCTAACCTGAGTTATATTTTTTGTGTTCATTATTTCTCGCTGCAGACCCATTGCAGGGGAAACCCCAAGTTTGATTTCTACACGTACATGGTACGCACCCTTGAAGATGATTTTAAAAGAGTCGTCGGTATCAGGCAAGTTTTATCTGATATAATTTTGCCATATTGTTGTTCCTTGTGAATTCAATGGGTAATTTTTGAGACGTTTAATGCCTCTGACCAATCTGCCCTGTAAAATGGTTTTGATTTGTTTTGATTCACCATATGGTTTTCGTTGGCTGCAGTTGGTATCTTTGGATATTTGTGGTCATCTTCATGCTTATGAATGTCGATGGTATGATTCTTGTCTCAAACGAAACCACCTCCCTTTGACATTTTCATGCACTTGTGGCATAGATTGCATTGCCCGCCTTTAAGAAGAACACTATCGCCATAAATAGTGACATTCTTTTCTTTTTCGCGTGCAGGATGGCATGCATACTTCTGGATTGCATTTATTCCTTTCTTTGTAAGTGGTCTTCGCATAACCTTGATCGGGTTTTGTCAATCATTTCTCATGTGCATTACTTTCATTTAATCTGCTGTGCTTGCAAATTCAAGCATTTAATCTAACTCCTTCCATTACATTTCAGTCACTGCGTCGTTTGAGTTGTGCATAATATAGAACACTGATTGTTCTCCTTCATCATTCATCTGATTTCAGTTCCTTGCAATGTAATCAATCGTTTGTATCCTCTTTCTCCAGCTTTTGCTTGCTGTCGGAACTAAGCTGCAGCACGTAATCACCCAGTTGGCTCATGAGGTTGCTGAGAAGCATATCGCCGTAGAAGGAGAACTAATAGTTCAACCATCAGACAAGCACTTTTGGTTTGGCAAGCCCAAATTTGTTCTCTTCTTGATTCATCTGATCCTCTTCCAAAATGCTTTCGAAATGGCATTCTTTTTCTGGATATGGGTAAATACAGATTCTTCGATCCACTTCATACCGTGCGATTACAGTTAAATTGTTAAGTGAGACTGACTTCATCTTTGATCTGCTTATATTCTTTTGCAGGTTCAATATGGTTTTACATCTTGCATAATGGGAAAAGTAAGATACATTGTCCCCAGGCTTGTTATTGGGTAAACCTTCAAAGACCTTTCCCTTTTTCATTCTTCGTTCGAAAACCACTCGAAGAAAATTCAATTTAACATTTCTTGCTGCTAATCCCTCTCCTTTTAATTTTCTGTTTCATTAGGGTGTTCATTCAGGTGCTCTGCAGTTACAGTACTCTACCACTTTATGCCATTGTCACGCAGGTGCGTCGAGTTTAAAACTACAACTTGCCTTCCCTTTTCCAGTGAGTGGGGGTTTGGCAAATTTAGTAAAACATTGATGCTGATGGACAAAAAACTCCCCTTACTCAAAGCTTACATGTAAGCCCCTTCGAGGAAGACTCGAAGGCAGTTTGAGTACGATTAGAAGAGTCGATACTAGAAGGGGCTTCAAGTTAAAAAGGAGTGTCATTTGTCCACAATCATCAAATTTGGAAAGAGTCATTAACAGATAACAAAATAGTGAGTTTAGTCAAGTTTTGATGCTATTTTCCATAGTCATCAACTTTGGCTAACGTAAAGCTTTCTAAAAATGGCTAGTTTTCGTTACGATGACTAAATTTTGTCTAATTTTTTTCGGGGTGGTTGTCAAAGTTCCACGTTCTTTCAAGTTCTCCATTCTTTTCTGTTTCTGCAATGCAATGTAGATGGGAACCAAATTCAAGAAAGCAATATTCGACGAGGGTATACGCTCGGGACTTATTGGTTGGGCTCAGAAGGCAAAGAAAAGGAAGGCGAGCAGCGTCGACGGATCTGGATCCACCTCTGGTTCCTCCGTGGGAGTTCAGCTAGGCAAAGTTAACCAAAAGACGACGACCAAGGGCTGAACATCTCTTCTTCACATGATATATATCTTTTTGTAGAGTCAAATATAGCCGTAGTTCTCACCACCCTCAAGATTATTATTCTGCATAGGGGGGCCTGAATTACTCAAATGTCAAATCATATCATTTACTATGAGTTTTTATGAAATAATTCCGATTCGGAATGTAGAAATTATATTCAGGAATCAAGGTATTATGAAATATGTATCCAGTTTTTCCTAATTTTCCATACATAATTCCTTTTGGCCCTGATATAGTCAGTGTATGTGCATTTTCTAGCACACCAATGGTGTTTTTGTCAAGAGTGGTTGTTGTCTACACTAAAAATAAGAGTAATTCTGCGGAGACTATATTTATAGGTTAAATTTGCAAACTAAATGATGTGTCACTAAAAAAAATAAACACGTTAATCAACGCTTAAGTAATAATCTAATATCTCTAGCATTGATTTTGACCTAATAAGATGATTTACAAGGAAATAAAATTTGGACTTTTAATTTACTCTAATGAACAATGTAGGCCTATATTGTTTTTGACTAGTCAAAGATACCAAAATCTCAGCCTTCCCTCTCGATTGCAATGAACATTAAATGCAACGCACGTTAGTGTTTCTGGAGGGAAGATGATTACGGGTTTAGGCAAAATACCACTTACAGCCAAGACCTTAGAACTTTAGGAACCTTCCTTTAAACTCTAAGATCAATTAGAATTTGCTCTGTTACCATCTCTTTTGCGTAGTATCGATTTACCAGCCTTAAGACAGTTATTCTCTTTGATTGTAACTCTTTACAAGGAAGCATCTTTAACCAAATCTGATGGTCTAATATCCAATCCGATAAAAGTTGTATCAATTGTTCTTAGCTCAAATCTGAGAGTGGCAGCCCATATGAGACCAATTCATATGGCTGCTCATCTAGGAGGAGTGCCATTTGGAAGAGTATGGTTGATGGAGAGGCATCTGTGAACGTTTTGCCTCTCAAAGTGTTAAGAAAATTGAGCCTATTACATGCTGATTTAATCTCTATATAGTTAACAGCATCAAATTTTTCTGGGGGCATCACCAAAAGCTATGGTGTTATGCCTTTAGGGGTTGACTTGGGATCAAAGAAACTTATGGTGGCTTTCTTTATTGGGGAAAACACATCCACTTGTAATGCATTGTTGGGCATAGATTGGATCCAACAACCATTATGTTTACACTTGTTGGATCCAATGAAGATACGTGTTCCATGCTTAGAGGATTTTACGAATTAGGACATGCCAACTCATGGCCAGTTTTCCCCTCTGCCAACATTTCAAAGGCAAACTTCTACAATTTAGATGTGCAGTGACGGAGTCAGAATTTTATCCTAATGGAGGCATAATAATAATATTATCAATCAAGGTACCCATAGAGATGTATCATATCAAATTCAACTTCTTATGTAAACCGAGGCCAATGCATATTCTGAGAAAATGTTGTTAATGCTCATTCCACCATTCTCTAAGAAAAATACGCACCTCCTATGCATATTGGACTCTTGATACAAATCTTTAATATGTAGTGCATTACCCTTAACTATCTACAAAAGCATACTAAAAGAACGTGGCCTTCAATATCCTTCTCTTTTCTAGATTTCTTTAGGGTCAAGCATGATAACTAAAGAGAGACAATTGGTGTTATTGGAGTTCTTGTGATCCCAATGACCCCACATTTTCCCCGCTACTGCATATGTGGGAGTATTTCGATACACGTGAGCTGATAAGAACGGCCGCTCTACTTAGGTGATGATCCCAAAGCTTTTGAAGCATGGTGAGTCCATGACTCAGGAGGAGCGGGACAGACCTTTCCTCATTCCAAGTCTCAAATCTCCATATTAGGTACATCTAACAAGAGAAAGATCATGTGGTAGCAATCTAATCAAAAGACTCTTGATTAACCGCTACAACCTTGATCGTCTTTGCCACCAACTTCCCAAAAATCTCTTGGAGTAACCTAAGCTGGATTATAAAAATAGTAATGATAAT
This sequence comes from Pyrus x bretschneideri, assembly GCF_019419815.1. Classification (NCBI taxonomy): domain Eukaryota; kingdom Viridiplantae; phylum Streptophyta; class Magnoliopsida; order Rosales; family Rosaceae; genus Pyrus; species Pyrus x bretschneideri. Next base: position 174,324 of record NW_025999546.1, on the reverse strand, counting down.
TGTTGACTTCATTTATGCTATGTTTGGACGTGTGAAATAAACTTGGAATTTGGATAAAAGTTAGAATTTATAGGTTGACATGCACCAATTCCTTTGTTTGGATTCATAAACATAGAAATTTAGAATTTTTGCGAGGAAAAAAAACTTGGAATTCAGAACCTCTAATTTCTAAGTTTAAATTTCATGTAAATAGATGTCATTTCCCAATTTCTATGATTGAAAGTTTAAAAATAACAAATTTTGTATTTAATTTTATTGTTCTTTTAAGTTAACCAAATAAGAAAATTCACAAATTCTAAAAAATAAAATCTAGTCATTTTAAAATCCTTAGTAATTTTAAATTTCTTTATCCAAAAATAAAGTTAAGGAATTGACTACAATACTTACACATATTTAATAGGATAACCATCCGACATTGGATGTAAAAATACAGACTAACTAGATACTGACAAGGACTAAAGTGGAAAATTAACAAAGAATTTGGAGGCAAATATCGAAAAATAAACCCCACGGCCGATGGATCACGAGTCACCCGATCAACCCGATCCAATTCTCCCCCCTTCCAAATTTTCAATGCTTTTGTTTCACCATTTTTCCGCCGGAAAAACCCAGGTAAACCCTAACAAACGCTATGACTCTCCACTCCATTGTCATACAGAAGCTTCTCAGCACCAATGCCCATTTGGGCCGCCGTGTCGCCGCCCACCACTTCAAGCAGTTCACCTACGGAACCCGCAATGGCATGGCCATCATCGACTCGGACCGCACCCTCATCTGCCTCCGCAGCGCCGCCGCGTTCATTGCTGCCCTCGCCCAGCAGAAGGCCCGCTTCATGTTCGTCAACACCAACTCCCTCTGGGACGAAATCATCGAGCAGATGACCAAGAAGATTGGGTGCTACAGCCCCTCCATGAACATGCTCTGGCGCACCGGCGGCTTCCTCACCAACAGCCACAGTCCCAAGAAATTCCGGTCCCGCCATAAGAAGATATGCTTCGGCCCCACCCAGCCGCCCGATTGCCTTGTGGTTTTTGACACGGATCGTAAATCTTCGGTGATTCTGGAGGCCGATAGGTTGCAGATTCCAATTGTTTCGCTTGTTGATTCGGCAATGCCATTGGAGTACTATAAGAAGATCACGTATCCAATTCCGGCCAACGAGTCGGTTCAGTTCGTGTACTTGGTGTGCAATTTGATTACCAAGACTTTTCTGCTTCAGCAGAAGAGGAATGGTGCCGTTGCAGTAGAGGAGGAAACGAGGTGCGTCTCGCGTTGTTTGTGTTTATTGAGTTGCTCTCTACTGAAACTTTGTGGTGAAATTTGATTGTGTGTTTTATGTTGAAGGGAGCAAGTGGAGAGTACAGAGGAGAGTAAGAGTACCAACAAGGCTGAGTTGCTTGTGCTTCCTTACAACTTGTTACCTATTTCTCCTGGTAACATGGATATACATTTCGTTTTCTTTAATCAATTTCACCAAAAGTAATCAATTGTTAGAGGAATTTCTTTTCGTGCGCGTGTGAGAGTGCAGGTGTTGAAGAAACTGAGGAGCTCTTAGACAAGCTTGTAGTGCTCAAGTTCAATGGAGCTTCGGGCACAAGCTTGGGATTCCATGGCCCCAAGTATGCGCTCATACTCAATTACTTGGACATTTTTCTTTTCTCACTTATTGGATTCTTGGGCTAACTTAGTGTACTTGGTTTGTGCCTGTATTTTTCTAATTTTTGTCCTGGTTGGTTTTTCTAATTTTTGTTCTGGTTGGTTTTGTAGCAAATTTACTGTAATTATATTTATTTTAAATTTATTTTTAATGCAGGTCCGCTATTGAAATCCGTGATGGGTTGACATCTTTAGGCTTAATTGTTAAGCAAATTGAGGTCGGTTTGAACCACTTTCTATCCGTATTTGTGTTGCTTTCAAAATTGCATAATATATTCTGTGATCTGCACTTCAGATACCATAACATCACCGCTCCAATTTCTTTCAGTCTCTCCGTTCTAAGTACAGATGCAGTGTTCCTTTGCTCCTGATGAACACACCAACGACACACGAAGATACTGTCAAGGTGAATTTCCTTTGCATTTCCCTGTATGTTCATACTTTTGGATCCTATGGTTTTTTGCTCATATCAGCTTGTGTAATATAGGTCGTGGAGAAATATTCCAATTCAAACATCGATATTCATTCTCTTAAGCAGGTTTTTAGCTCCAACTTGTATTATTTTTTAATAGTAGTTTATGTTCTTTTTTTCTTTCCCTTTTTGGGTTATTGGAAGCTTGGATTGGGAATTACTTGTGAATGTATATCTTCGAATTTATACAGACCCAACAACCACAGCTCAAGTCACATGGAGTAGAACAGGGTGGTGAAGATGAACTGTATGTCATCTTTCTTATGCCTTTTCGACATTATTAATTTTTTTAACTAATATATACAAAATCTTTCGATTTTGATGGCAGACAACACATTTTCAGAATAGATTTACATTTTCAGAATAGATTAAGTGTTATTGGCTCCTAGTAATTTGCTATGTCTTGTCCTGTGCGAGGATGGGAATTTTTTTGTTCGTCTACTTCTCTTTTCATCTTGATTATGTGCACTGTCTAGGGATCTATCCATATAGACAACTGTAATATCTAAGTATACCATCCAATGCATATCTCATGCCCATATAATCACCAATTGATTTCTTTTGACAGTTAATATATTTATATCAGTTATACTACTTTTGTGTATATGTGAAGATATCCTTCTGGTCATGGAGCATTGTTCCTTTCCCTTGTGAAAAGTGGAACTCTTGATGTCCTACTATCACAGGTTTGTATAGTAATGCAGCAGTGGTGATACTCTCCATGTTTTTTTTTTTTATTTACATTTTCATCTGAACTTCTGAGAAACATCAATTGGAATCAATCCATAAAGAAGTACCCGGCGAGAGGTGGTATCTAAAGGTAAACTTGACTAAACTTCTTCAGCTTTCCTTTTCAGGGTAAGGAGTATATCCTTCTGGTTAACTCAGCCAATGTGGCTGCTACAATTGACCCAAGTATCCTTGTCGTCGTTTTTTTCTTTTATTAGTGTAGTCCTCTTTGATACTTTCATTTATTTTGTGCTTTTGTTCTTTTTTGGGCCCAATCTTAGATCCTTGTGTCCCTTAAGTGGATGTGTAGAAATTTTAAACCATTTGATTGAAAACAAAATTGAATATTGTATGGAGGTAACAATTAACCCTTCCTTTTTCTTTGGTTTATTTTTCCATTTTCTGTGGTAAATATTGTAATTCCGATTTTACCCTTCCAACAGGTCACACCTACCTTTTATGATTCAGATTTTAACAACATTGGTTCACGCCTACAGAAGTTTGAGGTAAGTTGTTTAAATGGTTCTATATGACTTTCCTCTTATCTTCAATCCAGTAAAATTGTGATTGGACTGCTCAATGGTAGTATTTTCAAGGGTGGTTAGTTTTTCACTTCTTATAATCTTGTGATGCAATTTATAAATATTTGAACTTTTGAGTGATAGGTTAAACTTGAAATTCTTTAATGACTCCACATCTTGTATAGGTCCTATTTTCATTTTAAGTTGGTTGTAGGAGTCAGATTCAAGTTTAGGGGAAGCCTTGAAAAGGAAGAAACTGCTTAGATAGATTTGGAAACCTGTTCATAAAGCTGCACGTTGTGCCGTAATTGACCATAACCTGGAGTTCTAGATTAAACTACTGAAAAGTTATTTTCATGGCGGAAACCTTCCATCCATTTGTGCTATGATCCATCCAGTGTGTAGGGAGTTAGGTTGGAGGATATACCTTTTTCTTCCTTTGCTCTGGATAGGAAATGATTTTGAAGTGTTATTTTTGACCAAAAGAACCGAGCTATACATTTGGATATGCTTGTGGTGTAAATTCGCATACAACTGGCTACTGATGGTTTTAACAACAACATATTGGTGATGAACATAATTATCTAACCCAAACTAACTTCAGGTAAGATGAGTTGTCATTTGTCAATGACTCAAAATCCAAATATGTTCATAATCCTAAAATACTATACGCTCTTTTGCGAGACAATAAATTTGGATAGCATCAACCTTGCTAATTGGAGCTGCAACATGGATTTGGGCTATTGTTATTTTGAGAACCCTCCTGAGTCCTAATTGGGTTGATCTGCTGTGTTATGGAGGATCTGTTAGGCTCGTTTTATTGCTGAGAGAAATTGATTGTTGTTTTCTGGGGTGTTTTTATACCCATGTTCACCGAGAGAATAATTTACTATATAATTTCTAGAAGTGAACTTTTAAATCTAGTTTTGTTCCTAATCCAAAATGCTCTGTTTTGCTGAAGTAAACTTGTTTTGGTTAACTTGGCTTTGTTTTTGTTAACCATTGATGGGTAGATTTTATTTGGGGGAAGGATCCATGACACCACATTTCAGACACAAGTTTTCAGCCTTCAATTTCGTCATCATCAGTATATGGATTAGTTTTTGAACAGTCTATGATTGAACTCAGTCAATTGTATAAGTAACTCATATGGTCAATGTCAACAACAATCAGACACACTTCCATTACAATTTAGAATGGTAGCCCAAATCTGGGAGAAGGAGACCAACAGAAACCAATAGCTTAGGGTTTCTGCGTGAAGAGGAGGAGGAGGGTTAAATTTGATCTCTTCGATTTTCAAGGAACGAGAGAAAAATAAAATAAAATAAAATGTTTCAGATTTATTATTTCAAAGTTTATTTATTTAAAAAATATCAATTAAACTTGGCATATCAAATTCAATCTCATCCGTTCATAATGGGCTAATCCAATGGCATAATAGTTTTGTCTAAACTTGTGTCTAAAATGTGGTGTCATGGATCCCTCCCCATTTTATTTTTTTCTTAATATGTTAAATAATAGGTAATTAATATTTCTTCCCATAATATAATGCAGCTTGCGGAAATAGCTCAGAATTTTGTCAAACATGTAAGTTGTGACTTATTCCTTTTCTTTTTGGTCTTCTCTTTTGGTTATGTTTTGTTTTATATCTCACTTTCTCGGTTTGAAATTCTATTTTGTGCTGATTATACTTGTTGTGTTTTAATGATTAACTTGATTTTAGTATCATTTCTATTAAATGACTCTTTTGTGTTATGTGCTTGTTGATGCATCCAAGTCAATGGACAAATTCAAACTTGTTGATACTGGCAGCTTGTAAGTTGAAATAGCAAGTCTTTTACATTGCTTCTGCAACTGAATAATATGTTTAATTTCACATTTGTGCTATTTTGTACAGGTGGGTCAATTTGAAAGCCGTTAAAAGGCTTTTGGATACAGATGCACTAAAGATAGAAGATATCCCTGTTTCGAAGGTACCATACCCCATAATCTGTAGAACTTCCCTAGTAATTACTAAAAATACTGTTCCCTTTTAACAGGGAACGGATAGTGATGAAATTCCTTTGCAAGAAACAGCAGCTGGTTCAGCAATACGGGTATTTTTCGTCCGATGATCATTACTTGTCATTTCTTTCAATGGTTATTGTTTCAATGTTTTTATGTAATGTAACTTTTATGTCTGTACCAGTTCTTTGATCGTGCTATTGGTATCAATGTCCCCCATTCTCGATCTCTTTCAATCAATAAAACATCAGACCTACTTCTTTTAAAGGTGATGTTAGCACTGCTCTAACCCATACGTTCAATATTAACAAGTGAAATATTACTCTCTGTAGAGCTTTAAATTTTTAGTTTTTGTTATATCTCATTTATGTACTTCTACAGTCAGATATCTACATCTGCGATGAAGGAGTTCTAGTTCGGAATATAGCTAGAACTAATCCCAAAGATCCTCTTATTGAATTAGGACCACAATTTGAAAAGGTAAAGATCTGTTTCATCATGGCAATTTCCATTCCTTTATCTGTTGCTATTTGTCTTTAATAGCTTTATTTATTTTATCTCCTTCAGGTCAGTGACCTCCTAAGTCGATTTAAGTCCATACCCGATATTATTGACCTGGATAGCTTGAAGGTGACTGGTGATGTGTGGTTTGGAGCTGGTATAACTCTCAAGGTATTGTTAATGTTCTGCCGGAATTTGTTTCAAATTTGTACGAACTTTGTGCCCAAGCATATTCTGAATTGTAACCTTTTAGCTTTATGGAGTTTATTTTATTTACTTTGTGATATCGGTGGTAAAAGACCTCAGAATCTTACTGGAAAACAAATTGCTAGTTCTGGCAGTATCTATGATTATACGCATGACTCGGGCATTGATATCAGAGCAGAACACATGTACCATGCATTGGACTCATATTCATTCAAGTTCATTCATTCATTTATCCTTTCATATAAAATTAATTTTCTTGAAGAGCATATTGCCATCAATCTTTCCACTGTTTCTCGCTGTTTATTTGTCGATTCAACACCAGCAATAACTCATTTCTTTTCTTATGGTTGATTTACTTCTCAAGGGGAAAGTAACTATTATTGCAAAACCCGGAGTGAAATTGGAAATTCCTGACGGACTGGTAATAGAGAATAAGGTAAGTCACTTTTATTTATCTATTCTTTGTTTATCGATCCTCTATGATCTTCCACTTTTATCTGCTAACGTATTCTGTTACACTGCCCAGGACATCAATGACCCTTCAGACATTTGACAAGGAGATGCGTTGCTCAGAAAATGTTAGTGAAAATGTGAGTTGACCTGCCGAACATCTACCTCTGGAGTCCTTGTAGCTAGCAGCATGCTTTGACACTGCTACAAATTCCGTTAAATATTCCATTATTTGTTTTGAGAAACAGAGATACGGAGGAGCTCTTCACCGGCGCAGTATTTATTTTGGCCGAGAATTAGAGAGGTCTGCGTGACCAAATAAGCTTCGTGTTAAATTGTTTATTGGAAGAGGTAGTATCACAGCAAAAGGTTGTAGAATAGTTCCATTCGGTTTGTTTACTGACTGATTTTTTCAGCTGTAATCTGATTTTAGTTCTAAAGTGCGGCGTAAGGAGCTTAAATCTCTGTAACGGAATTGGTATATCAAGTGGTTCTCGTTTGAAGTTTCTTCAATGAAGGTAAATGCTAGTTACCTTTCAGTTTTAGGAGAATTTTTTAGTATGATCGTCACGCTGTTCTTTGTTTCTGACCGTATGATATGACATGGGTGACACAGTTTTCCTTTTTACCCTTTTCACTGTGTAGAATCCACCAACATTTTGCGTGGTGACCCAAATTAACAAAAGAATCTTTTCTGTGTACCCTATCTGATTAGACCCAATGAATGCATCAAGAAAATAGTTAGGCTTAATTGGATTATTAGGTAATAGGGTAGTTGGACGATAATCTATGTGGTAAAAATACTAGGATTTAAGCTTATGTGGTGAAATCTGTTAAGATTTAAATCCAAAATTGAAATTTTTTGTTAACTCTGTTAATTTTTAGCACATAAAAGCTCATATGTGAGATTAAAAAAATAAAATTAGCCTTATATGTTTACAATTAATAGAGAGTTTCATTTTAGCCTAATATGTGGTTCACGTGTTAATTAATGGAGAGTTGATGAAATTTTTAACTTTGGGCTTAAATCCTAACAGATTTCACCACATGGGCTTAAATCCTAGTTTTCGCCTGTATCTTTCGTTACAATTGGATGTTTAAATGATTTTGAATTTGTTTAATTTTTTGTAATGGTTATTCATTTTGAATTAAATTATAAACGGTTTGGATGGTTGGCAAAAGTTATAGAGTGAGCTATGCAAGTGTCAACATTCAGGAAATGATTCATGGTCATCGTGACATCTAGGTCAAGTTATAATGTCATACGTGAGTTTTTCTCTATATAACATTGTATTGAACTCATCACATGGCAATAAATCCGTTTTATGTTATTTTCCTCTCCATATATAACAAAATATGATTTGAGGTAAAAGTAAAAGTGATTTAAACCCATCCCCTTTTTTCATCTTAATCTACTAAATCAAGAAATTTGTGTCGTTGAAATTTCATTCAACGATTGAAGTTATTATAACTTTTAAAGTGGGTCTTTATTTGTAGTCGTTTAATCAAATTTCAATAGCACGGATTTCTTAATTGGATGAATTAGGAGGAAGGAGAGGATCCTTTCTATCCCCTTCTACTCAATTTTTATTTTTCAGCCCTACTGTAGTTTGGGTGGTCCCACATATCAGTACAGTATAGTAGATAAGAAACAAGGCCACCCGCCCTGCAGTCCTCTTCCTCTCTCTCAACCCAAAAACCAGACAGCCATGTCAATCCTTTCCATTTCTTCACCTTCTTCTTCCTCCGCTCTCCTCCCCAATGTCCTTTTCTCCTCCAAATCCTCCGCATTCCTCACCCCGCCACTCCAAATCGCGGTCGCAAAATCCCACAAAAAGCGACCGACGGGAGTCACCATGAGCATGGAGGCCGGCATCGGAGTCATGGCCACGAAGCTCGGCATGATGAGCTTCTTCGAGCCGACCGGCAAAGTCGTCCCGGTTACCGTCGTGGGTTTCAAGGAGGGCAACATCGTCACCCAGGTAAAAACCCAGGCCACCGACGGCTACGACGCCGTCCAAATCGGTTACCGTCGGGTCCGTGACCGGAAGCTGACGAAGCCCGAAATGGGTCACCTCCAGAAAGCCGGCTCGATCCCCCTCCGCCACCTCCAGGAGTTCCGGCTGCAAGACGTCGAAGGATTCGAGCCGAACCAGAAGCTCTCCTTCGACGAGCTTTTCAAAGAGGGTGACATCGTCGACGTCTCTGGAACCACAATCGGAAAGGGGTTTCAGGGAGGAATCAAGCGGCACAATTTCAAGCGGGGGCTGATGACCCACGGATCCAAAAGCCACAGAGCTCTGGGTTCAATCGGTGCCGGAACAACGCCTGGAAGGGTGTACAAGGGGAAGAAGATGCCGGGGAGAATGGGAGGGACCAAGACCAAGATCAGGAAGCTGAAGATTGTGAAGATCGATAAGGAGCTCAATGTTGTGATGATCAAAGGCGCCCTGCCTGGTAAGCCTGGAAACCTTCTCCGCATTGCTCCTGCTAAAATTGTGGGCAAGAACATTCCCAAGAGCTAGTTTGGTTCCTTTTTTTTGTTTATGTTGTTTTTTTTCTGTGAATTTTTGTATCGGCATTGACTCGCATGAATGAATGTTAAGTAATGTTTTGTGAATTTGTGGAAATATGGAAAGATATATCGAATCTCAATATCGATATTAATTGTTATGGCGGAAATAATAGAAATTTTAAAATGAAATTTTAGGGATTTTTAAACATTAGGTTGGGTGAAATACAAGAGTTTCTATGATATTTAATAGATGTGTTAGAAATATCGGCAAAATTTGTCGATTTTATTCTAATCTTAACAGTTTCTTCGATATAAGGTGAAGCTTAGACTTCATCCCTCATTTTTATATCTTTCTCTAATTTTTTTGGATATTTTCTTGGAAATATCGATCTTATCGAAACCTTTTTAAACACACATTCACTTGAATGCTAGATGGTCGAAATGTTAATATAATCTTTTGTGAAACTATCTTCGATTTCAATGGAAAAAATGTTTGCGGAATTTGTGATAGAAAGCAACAATTTTGGCACAAGGATAAATTGAGTCGTCTTCGAAAAACCAGGAAATCAACCAAAAGAGGCGTTGTCTGTATTTCTGTATTGTATGTCTCAAGTGATTTGGCTGCGTAGGATCATGCATTTTGACATGGTTGTTCAGAGCTTATAGCAAATTCAGAATGTTATATTACTCGACAAAATGATATAACAAAATGACAATGTTATCGCTATTTGAAAATCAATTAATGTCATCCCTTAAATTTGATGTTGCACATGAATTTGGTCATTACGTTTAGACTCTGTTAAGTATGCTGTTTGTGTAATCGATCGAAAACCCAATTGACACAAATCCGTGATTTGGAAAATTCGCAAACCCTAACCCCCTAAAGTTCAAATCCCGCAAGTCGTATCTCAATTGCCATTTCTGCAGAAAGTCATCGAAGCGGTCAGGGCTCCGAACAACAATGGGATGAAACAGAAAACACTACGAAATTGAAAGAGAGAAACGAAACCTCATCCGCTGCAGCATTGCCCCATTTTTTTCTTCGTAGGTCCAACGCAGAGACCAGAGCAATAGCCAAATCATTGTTTTTTGTGTTTTCTTTATTTCTAAAATTATTTTGTTTGGTTTCTAATTGCATTTTAATTTTTTTTATATTGATACGTGGCGTTTAATCATTGATTGTATGGGCCTTTTACGAGTCACATTAATAAATTACTAGAAAATTTGACGGATTTGGGACAACAAGGATCAAATTAATGTGCGGTAGTTAATTTTAGGGTCAACATTGATCAAATTTTAAATTAAGAGACTAAATAATGATTTGTGATAAAAACTTATCAAAATATTTGTCTCTTGATATAAGTATTTATTAATAATTTCATAGAAAATGGTGAAAATACCCCTTTATGTTACCAAACATAACATAACTTAACTTGAATGAAATTGGCCGACTCCTAGAAAAGTGAGACACAAATTTAAGCTTTGAAAAAAAAAGAGTAAATCGTACTAAAAAGGCTAAATAGTCAAAATGGTCTCTGAGATTTGCATAACTTATCACTTTGATTCCTGAGATTGAAAATCAATAGAAATAGTGTCTGTCATCCATCATTTTGATCCTTCGGTTAAAAACTCTTTGGGAAATTTTCAAAGCTTTGTAACTCAATCGTTTCTTAACTAAATTCGACCCATAATATATCAAAATGAAGATAGGAAAGTGTTGGAACCCATTAGTTGCCGAAAATGGCTCGAAAATAGCCTCAAAGGTGACTGGTCAGCGAGAAAACTGGAAACTGGGTAAACTTTAAACGTTCATAACTTATTCAATACTCAACGAAATCGAGTGATTCAAAAACGAAAATCATACTTCTTGACGAGAAGAAGATAATGGTACCTTTCTTGACTACTAATTCATCGTGGTTTGGTTAGAAAACGGCTCGAAAGTGGCTAACTATTTTCGTGTTACCACTTTCGAGCCGTTTTCCGGTCAAACCACGGCGATTTAGCCATCGAGAAGGATACCATTCTCTTTGTCGCGTCAAGAAGTATGATTTTAGTTTTTGAATCACTCGATTTCGTTGAGCACTGAAGAACTTATAAACGTTTAAAGTTTACCCAGTTTCCGATGAGTTTTTCAGTTTTCTCGCGAACTAGTCACCTTTGAGGCTATTTTCTGGCCATCTTCGGCAACCATTTGGCTTCCAAATGGTATAATCACGTTCGACACTTTCCTATCTTCATTTTGATATATTATGGGTCGAATTTGGTTAAAAAATGATTGAGTTACAAAGTTTTGAAAATTGCCCAAAGAGTTTTTAACCGAAGGATCAAAATGATGGATGATAGACACCATTTCTATTGATTTTCAATCACAAGAATCAAAGTGATGAGTTATTCAAATCTTAGGGACCATTTTGACTATTTAGCCTACTAAAAATGGCTCATTTGGAAGTGAGGGATCATGTCATCATGACCCGACTACAATTTACTCTTAAAAAATTAATGGCTCATTAGGAAGTATTTTTTTTTAAATTGAAGGAAATTTTGAAATCAATTCATATTAAAAATGCAAATGAATTACGAAAAAAATACTTAAATGCTTCAATCACTAAAAATACTTCAATTACATTTAGAATCTAAAATATATTTCACCAATAACATTTTCAGTCATATTTTTTGAGGACGAAGTGAGAAACTGAGACTCGAGTTCTTCTTCTTCTCTCTCCCTCTCCGTCAACACAGAGAAAAAGGAACCCAGAATTCCACTCTCCCACTCCTTGTAATCCACCTGAAAATCCCGAAGTCCAGAAAACAATGAGTGAATTTATGGACCTGGAATCCCAAGACGGGGTTCGAATGCCATGGAACGTAATCCCAGGCACGAAGCAAGAGTCCACCAACAGCGTAGTCCCAGTCTCCGCCATCTACACTCCGATCAAGCCATTCCCCTCCATGCCCGTCCTCCCCTACGCCCCCCTTCGCTGCCGCACCTGCCGCTCCGTCCTCAACCCATTCTCCACCGTCGATTACGCCGCCAAGATCTGGATCTGCCCTTTCTGCTTCACCCGCAACCACTTCCCTCCCCACTACGCCTCCATCTCCGACGAGAACCTCCCCGCCGAGCTCTTCCCCCAGTACACCACCATCGAGTACGACTCGTCCATCGAAAAACCCACCTTGCCTCCGGTCTTTATTTTCGTCGTCGACACCTGCATGATCGAGGAGGAGCTCTCATTTCTCAAGTCCGCTCTGTCTCAGGCTCTCGGTCTCCTCCCGGACCACTCTCTCGTGGGGCTCATCACTTTCGGGACCTTCGTCCATGTCCACGAATTGGGTTTCCCCAGTGTCCCCAAAACTTACATTTTCAAAGGATCCAAGGACGTCAACAAGGAGCAATTGCTTGAACAGATGAGTTTCTTTCTCAAGAAGCCGAAGCCGGCTACTGGGGTTATTGCGGGCCCCCGTGACGGGTTGAGCACCGAGAGCATTGCCAGGTTTTTGTTGCCCGCATCAGATTGTGAGTTTGCGCTTAATTCAGTGTTGGAGGAGTTGCAGAAGGACCCTTGGCCGGTGCCCGCGGATCAGAGGGCCACCCGGTGCACCAGCACCGCGCTTAGCGTTGCTGCCAGCTTGTTGGGAGCTTGCGTGCCAGGTTCTGGAGCTCGGATCATGGCATTTATTGGTGGGCCGTCTACAGAAGGCCAGGGTGCTGTAAGGATTCTTAGCCATTTTTCTGTTGGCACTGAAACTTAAAAATATAGGGTCTCATTGATTGATAGTAAAATGTTTTTGCTACAAAGATCGCTGTTAGCAAGAATTGATAGGTCTGCCGAAACATGTAAGGTAGAGATTTTATCCCCGGTTGGTAGTTGGAAGGTTGTGGTTGCCTCCTAAGGAACTTCTTAGGCAGCTTTCCTGCTACTTGGGATCACTGGAATTTATTAGAAGGGAATATTTTACACACGTTGTTTTCTTTTTCTTCTTTTCCCACTTTTGGGTGCTTTATTGTTGTTACTTTTGTTACTGCATTCCTTAAAGGGGTCTTTGATGCAAAGTCATTAGAGAATGAAAGATAAACTAAAAGGGAAATGGCAAATGCTTAGTAGTTGAACATTGGCGGTTTGTAATGCCTTTTTGGCAATACGTGTGTTCTGACATTTTGGCTTTTGCAAATGGTTGTTTTTTTCAGTAATATGTGTGTTCTATGGCATTTTGGCTTGTGTAATTGGCTGTTTTGCTCAACATACAAGACCAATGAAAGTGGTGCTAAAGGTGTCCTGATTGTTTTCGCAGTTAGCCCTGTGAATGTTCTGTGCTTGACTATAAGTGGAACTGCCTTGACCTCCGTTTCCCAACTGCTCACCTCTCTCCCTCCCCTTTCTTTCGTGGATATGGTCTAATAGTACCATGTGATAGTTAGACTGTTGACAATGTATTTATATTTGGGATGCCTCTTCTATATATACCTTGTTTTCTAAGGTTATTGATTTTTAATTATTTTCCTCCAAATTTTGAATTTAACTGGTTGAGATTGTAATTATTATGTAGTTTAACCATGTAGTGCTTAGTGTTTCTTTTACGATAGCATGGTGGCAATTCTACTTTACCTTTTTAATTACTAATTTGTTATAGTAAATCACACTGTACTGACTTTTCTGCTTGTGATCTTTTGTAGATTGTGTCAAAAAACTTATCTGAGCCTATTCGTTCTCACAAGGACCTGGATAAGGATTCTGCTCCACACTTCCATAAAGCCGTGAAGTTCTATGAAGGACTATCAAAGCAGCTTGTTAACCAAGGACATGTTCTTGATCTTTTTGCTTGTGCCCTTGACCAGGTGATTTTTAAGTTGTCTCTACTGTTTTGTGGCGATGAATATCTAAGTACTTTGCTTCTTTCCCTTCAGCTTGAATCTGTCCATACATTTCTGTATATATGTATTCATACCAAATCTAAAAGAAGAATTGCACAAAAAGCCCCAATGGTTCAATTTCCAACATATTCGAAATGGTTTAACAACTTGTAATGAACTACTTTAATAGAAGAAGAGTAAAGATTAAAGCTCGCTTACCTCAAAGTTTTTCAAATTTCTACAAAAATGAAATTTCCAACTTATTGGAAAAGAGAAGAAACATACATATTGCATTGACATGTTATGAGAGTTAGATAGGCTGTAAAGATGCGGATAGGATGCATACAAAGGAGGCTCCCCTACCAACAGTCTCACTAATCTTCTACACTCCCCATCATGGCACAGAGATAATGGAGAAGGGAAACGTACCCTGTGAAATATGTTTCCAATGTCCTTGACTCGGCCCTTTAACCATAATATTAGAGTCCCACGAAGTCGTTATTTTCTTTTAAGAACACCATGCCAAAGAGAATCCTTTCCAATAGGGATCTCCATTACCACTTACGAATGATGGCGACATTCATTTGTCCAAGTTGTCTATCTGTTTACTACCCTTTCTCAGGAACAAGATAGAACCACCAGTGTTACTAGATGTTTTTTCTTTTTAGTCCTTGCTAACCATAGTCATCTTTGGGTTTCGGACATTTAATGTGCCTGTTACAAATCTATTTATGTTACATTTTCTTTTCGGAGGGTGTAGGTATTATGTTATTGTTAATTGATATGAAGGGGAAGGATTCTATATGTTGGAGACTAGTCCTGATCCCAAAAGAATTGAAGTTAAATAATTTATTAAGCTTCTTGAGCTTGTACACTGGGGTTCCACAGATTATGGGGTTCACAGATTAAATTCAAGGCGTCTTATTTGTTGGCGGTTTTTGTTCATTTAGAATTATTTCATGTTTCTTTTGCATGCTATTTTCCCTTTCAGGTGGGGATCGCAGAACTTAAAATTGCTGTTGAGAGAACTGGAGGACTAGTTGTGCTTGCTGAAAGTTTTGGCCATTCGGTGTTTAAGGACTCACTCAGACGCATTTTTCAGTCGGGTGATTATGAGCTTGGTTTATCATCAAAGTACGGTTTCTTTGGTCAATCTCAGAGTGGGAAATTGCACCTGTTTATTTTCATATTTCATCATGAACCTTTCCCAGTAGATTTAGAAACTTTCGCTTGCTTGTAACTGTTGGAATGTCAATATTTTTGTTTATATTATACTTTGGCTTTCTTGACATGTATAGGAAGTAAGTAAATTTCATTTGCGGAAAAGAAAGAGTTTTAGTCGAAAGAACAAAAGGTTTAGTTTAAAGCAGTGTTTTAAAAAAGCATGCCTTAAAGATGCGCCTAGGCGGTTTTGGAGGCAGGGTGATGATGAAAATGCCTCAGCCCAGTGGGAATAGGCTTAAAAGTCGCCTAGATGTGGTCGAGGTGCGCTTGAGGTGTTCGACTGGGCCTTTTATTTATTTTTTAAATTTTAAGTGTAGACTTGGCAGTGAAGAAGATGATATTACCTTTGATTTAGATGAATGATATCTTTTTTGTATGTTTGTGAGTTAAACTTGTTTGTGACTTGTGCACTTGCGAATAACAATGGAGATAATTATAATATTATACCTTAATAATTTTAGGTCCTGCCTCACACCTCAAGGCTTTCGTCTAGGTGGGGCTATTCATGAAATGCCGTGGCTTCGCCTTCGCCTTTTAAAACATTTGTTTAAAAGTCAGAATATGAGCAACACTATATCTGAGCTATGTGGAAAGAAGAGCTCACGGTGATACAAAAGAACAGGGGCTGCATATTAGGACTCTTTACAACCTCAATTGGGGCCTTCATATTCCAAAAACATTTTTTGCAGTTGCCTTAAACTGGCAGTTTGTTTTACTATTAATAATTTGCACTGCTTATGTATCAGTAGAGTGGTACAGATACTATTTTGTCTGGTACTTTCTGGTCTAGTGTGGTTGCTTTGTTGTTGAGCATAGTTTCAGATCAACAACCTAGGAATATAAGATTTACTTTTGCATTTTAGTTTTTTCTTTTATTTGTGGCAAGGTTTAATGTTTTAATTGCTCTGAAAAGCAAATGGATTAGTTTGAGTTAAAACAAAATGCTTGATAATGTTGCATTAACTCCAGTAAGCTTTTATATATTGCTCCTTAAAATAGTGGCCTTATATTGTACCAAACTGCAGTGGACATAACACTGCATAAATTTCGTCATTTTCTGCGTCTGTGAAGCAGATGTTTAAACTTGTGACAAATCTTTACTGGGTTCTGATTTATTTTTATTTTGATGCAGTGGTATATTTGAGATAAACTTCTCAAAGGATGTCAAAGTTCAGGGAATTATTGGTCCTTGTGCATCGCTTGAGAAGGTATAATTAACAGTATTTCAATGATCTCTCTTTTTAGCTGGTCATGTTCCTAAATCTTTATACTGGTGACCCTGTGCAGAAAGGTCCTCTGTGCTCGGACACGGTTGTTGGTCAGGGGAGCACTAGTGCATGGAAGATGTGTGGCCTTGACAAAGCGACATCTTTATGTCTAATATTTGAAATTGTTAAGAAGGAAATCCCAGATGCTACTGTTCAACCCACTAGCAATCAATTTTACTTCCAGTTTCTCACTTAGTATGAACTCCTTGCTCACAAACTCTTGAGTTGTTATATTAGTTTTGCCTAATATAGAAGGAAATATGTTTACTGATTATAGATATTTTGCTACAGTTATCAGCATAGTAGTGGTCAAATGAGACTTCGTGTTACAACCCTATCAAGAAGATGGGTTGCCGGACCTGGTAGCGTTCAGGCAAGTTTTTCTGTGCAGCATGTCCTCAATATATGGTGCATCATTTATTTTGGTTGCAAAGAAACGATTAATTTAATACATCTATCTCTAATAAATTAATAAGTATATGATATATGAAGGTATTTCTTTATAGTGACTGTTGCAAGATATTGATTTCTTGCTATATATTTATACATGTAGAATTCCTTCCTGTATCTCATAGGTGATACCTGCTTTTGATTACATAGCATAAACTTTGCTTTCACTGAACCTCCACAACCACTTGCAATTTTTTTGTTTGAGCATATTCTGGTTGGAAGAGACTATGGGGTTGAACTGATGGCCATTTTGCTATCTCTCTCTCTCTCTCTCTCTCTCTATTTGCACATTTTAGCTTCTTAGTTTCATTGCATCGGTTGTTGACTTTTTAATGATTATGAGTGGAAGTATTATTTTGTATAGATTACATACTAGTTATTTCAGCTTCATGAATTTGGTTTTACTTCCCTCAAGTATCCATTGTTTTCTTTTAAATTGCAATCTGAAGCTACTGTTGTATACTATAGGAGTTGATTGCTGGGTTTGACCAAGAAGCAGCTGCTGTAGTCATGGCACGCCTAGTTTCCTTCAAAATGGAAAGTGAGGTAATTGTTATTATTACATGGTTTTATACACTTCAGGATCATTTATTGTCTAGGATTGGCTTGGATAGTCAACTAGATTCAATGAATGTTGAATAAAAATATGGACATTGTCCCTCTCAGTCCTACCATTTTTTTGGGAATTAGGAGGGATAAGTTTTCTTGATGATTTCTCCATCTTTTACCTTCACTTGGACAAATATACAAGATGGTATCCATATTTTTGTTCAACATTCATTGAATCTAGTGAATTGTCCAAGCCAGGCCAATCCTAGATGACAAATGAGGCTTTACAATCTCAGGTCTTGAATCCCAAATTTGTTTATTCCAATTCTTATTAGATTTTTATCTTTTGTAAATGGTGATTCTTCCTTTATCTGTTTCTCTCATATATGCAACTCACACACACACCAGACAAACAAAACAAGGGTGAAACTGAATATGCACAAGTATTAATATTAGAAAAAGAACAAAATTTGAAAACATGGGACATGGGTAAAGGAGCTTATTTGAATGTTGAAGAACACATTTCTTGTCAGTTTTCTCTCTGGACCTGAAAACCCAGTGAGACAAAATGTTCTTAGAACTCCTACAGGGCTGAGGAATTTTGATGAATGTTTTTGTAAGAATGTATTTCCTTTTTTAATAAAGTTTGTGTAAGTTGTTTTTCAAGTCTGCCGTCAAATCCTGGGGAGGTTGAAACTACAGATGGAGTTCCAAGTCCTATAAAGAATACATCAATTTGTCACTCTATTCTTCTTTGAATGAGTTTCTTTAATTTTAAGATAATCCACAGGGCATTCAAAATGAAAATCTTTCATTTGTCTATTATTTATTAATTAATAGATGTTTAAGTTTCACAAAGCGATTTAATAGTTAAAGCTTATAGTATATTGTGCTGCATGTACGTGTGCATGTACATGTGAATGAAAAAAAGCAATGATCACTCATGCTGACAAGGTCTAGATTTGGAGAATTGGGGTGCTGACTCTGAGAAAAGACAGGAATGAACCATAGACATTTTCACTGTTAATTTCAGGATCATTTTTATTTTAAATTCAAGGGTCATAGCTGAATGGTAAAGTGTTGTTTCAATATAAAGTCCAAAAACTTGCACTGGAAGATGTAAAAATTATGAAATTTTTAGTTAATCACTTTGTATTCCTAATTGTGGTGGATTATTGCGCTGATGGCTTATGGTGATGTCAATTTTCTTTGTGAAGTTTATATAACCAATTGCTCACTGGAAGATGTAAAAATTATGAAATTTTTAGTTAATCACTTTGTATTCCTAATTGTGGTGGATTATTGCGCTGATGGCTTATGGTGATGTCAATTTTCTTTGTGAAGTTTATATAACCAATTGCTCTATATGGATTATCTACACATCTCTGTATGAAGAATCATTCTCATATAAAGTATACTGCAAGAAAATATAAAGAACACATACATCAGATGATAATTTTCCTTGTGTAATCTTTTCCATTGAGCTTTTGAATAGTTGTGCTCCAAATACTGGTGCGACAAGGTGACTGGCAAAAGGAATTAACAGAGACATGCATCAGTGCCCAAATACAACCTTGCTTTTTAGTACTTTATTTGTATTTGGATGTTAGTTGTAATAAAATTGGAAAAGAATCATATCCTTTTAGTTACTATGTTTGGGTTGCTTTCACGAGAAGTGATTTTCAGCACACTTGATGTTTTATAACATGTTTGTGTGTATTGTTTTTGTGAAGATATGACTGAACTCTTCACTAATCTTGTGTCATTTCATGAAATATCCAGGCAGAGTTTGACCCTATAAGATGGTTGGATAAATCACTGATACACATGTGTTCTCGGTTTGGAGATTACCAAAAGGACAGTCCCTCTTCTTTCAGCTTATCTCCACGGTTTTCAATCTTCCCTCAATTTATGTTTCATTTACGACGTTCTCAATTTGTCCAGGTATAAACTTCTGTCTTTCACATTACTTCTAGTTTCAGCACTGTTCTTATCATTGTTATGCTATTGTATATAGATCTTGTGATTAACGTCACTTGAACTTGTGTTGCAGGTTTTTAACAACAGCCCAGATGAAACAGCGTACTTCAGAATGATCCTAAACCGAGAAAATGTTACCAATTCAGTTGTGATGATTCAGCCTTCATTGATTTCATATTCATTTCATTCAGGCCCAGAACCAGCACTTCTTGACGTCGCTGCCATCGCAGCAGACAGGATTCTGCTTTTAGACGCCTACTTTACTGTTGTTATTTTTCATGGTTCAACTATTGCACAATGGCGGAAAGCAGGGTATCAGGACCTGCCAGAACATCAGGTAATCTTTTGCAGTCCTCAAGTTAAAGTGAAGTTGATATGAACAGCTTGTCTTTGCCTTGGATCTATGTTTCATTAGACTTGTTTCAAGTCTGAAACAAGTGAATCTAAAAGATCATTTCCTTCACGACTAAATTCAGATATAAAATATAATGAGGGCTGCATCTAGACATCCAGCAGATCAAACATTAGATGCATTGGTTTCTTTGCATGATTCCTGATTAATTTAATATAATGTATTATACTTGATGAAAAGAAAGTAAAACATTGCAACTTGTTACTAAAGCTACTCCCTTGTGTTAGAGTTGGTCCTGCCTTCGGATAGTAGACTGATCTGTATATGCATAAGTATTAGCACTATAAGCTCACGCTTATTTTGGTATATGCAGTTGTTGAATTTTCCATATCTTTTGCTTTGGAACAATTTTTTTGCTGCCTTTGATTTATGACTACTTCATGTGTAAGTAAATACTATATTTTGTTGCGTCTTTTCTGCGGTAAAAGAAGTGAAAAATCCATGACCATCAAATTTTTGGGCTATCTTGGAAAACTGGACCTACTAATCTGCCTCACTGAGTCTCATAAGTAACTCATATTTGCATAGGCGCCAATCCTATATTGGCTTCAAAATTTTGTTTGTGGTTCAGTGGTTTCTCTTAATGTCCTTGCATCCATATATAGTTAATCTTAGTTTCAGTTTTAGCTGGGTGACTGTTTTTCGTTTATAATCGATGAAATGATGGTTTGCGAGTTATCCAGATTCAGTTTTATTGTGTTCTGTTGCTTTTAATTCTGATAAAAGTGTAAGGTTCAATGCTAAAAAACTTCAAAAGCATTACAAGTCCTCTAAAGCAGATCTATGCTTCCAGGCATTTGCTCAATTGTTACAAGCTCCTCGTGACGATGGAGATCAAATTATCAAGGAAAGATTTCCAGTACCCCGCCTGGTGATTTGCGATCAGCATGGTTCTCAGGTAATCTGGTGCTGTCTTGTAGTATGGGCGTTAAACAAAAAAATCCTGTTTTTCTGTGGTACAAATGCTGTGGCATTACAATTGTCTCTGATCCCCCTTCCTTTATGTAATTACGCAGGCCCGTTTTCTTTTGGCAAAGTTGAATCCTTCTGCTACCTACAACAACGAAGCTCCACTTCCGGGAGGGGATGTGATCTTTACCGACGATGTCAGTTTTGAGGTCTTCTTGGATCATCTCCAGAGATTAGCAGTTCAATAATACACAAGAAGGTATCCTGCAGTTTTGTATCATTTGATTCTCAATTCCTTGTACAGTAAGGCATACGAATCAATTCAAATTTTGATTTGGTTTGGGTTCTATAGTATACAGAATCTTAAAATTTACGTCGCCATTCGAGTACAATACCTTGTAAAACCAATTATGAATACGTTCTCCAAACGCGTTGAAAATTCGACTTCCCTTATGACTACTCTTCTTGTTCTCGTATCCATGTCTGTCGCTACGATGTTGTACGTCGGTATTTGTTCTGGAACTGCCAAATAACAGTGAGCTGGAATTTCTCCGTCACGATGGTTTGGCCAAGTATTGTGTTTGACATCAAGTAATACACGCACTTCCTCTCATCACGTGTAACCCTATCATCCTTGATGCATGGCCAAAGAAAATTATGTTGCAGGATGTCTTGTTTGTCCTCTTGAAAACGAACCATGCTAACTTAGTTCACTAACGCTTTGCAATTTCCTTGTTTCCCAATAAAATTTAAGGGCACAATGCCATCTAGTGTTGTTTCTTTTGTTACAATGAAAATGTTTCGAGTCCTGGACCTAACCTCATCCTCATCCCGAAACGTTGCAGAATTTGGATTTCGAGCCTATAAATTATATATATAAATAAATAAGTTATCTCTTAGAAAAGGAAAAGAATAAAAATCATGTATCTAATCTAGCTGGTAATAATATACACTAAAACAACAACAAAACCTTACCCGACTAAGTGGGGTTGGTTATATGAATCATAGAACGTCACTGCGCTCAGTTTTATGTCATGTCTTCCATTAGATTCAAGTAGTCCAAGTCTTTTGTTAAGGTCTCTTTCCAAGTCTTTTTAGGTCTTCCTCTACCCCATTGGTCATGAGCCTCTGTCTCGTAATTACATCTTCTAAGTGAAGTGTTTGTAGGTCTTCGTTTCACATGTCTAAACCACCTTAACCGATTTTCTCTCATCTTATCTTTAATTTCGACTACTCTTAATTTATCTCGGATATCCTCGTTCCCAATCTTGTCCTCTCTCGTGTGCCCACACATCCAACGAAGCATTCTCATCTCTGCTACACTCATTTTGTGTACGTGTTGATGTTTCACCCCAACATTCTATGCCATAAAGCATTGCTAGCCCTATTGTCGTTCTATAAATTTTTTCTTGAACTTTAGTGGCATAAGATGGTTGCACAACATACCCGATGCACTATTCCACTTCATCCACCCAGCTTGTATTCTATGATTATGGTCTCCATCCATTTCTCTGTTCCTTGCAAGATAGATCCAAGATAGCGAAGAGGTTCGCTCTTTGGTACTTGATCTCCAATCTTCATCCCTAACTTGTTTGAACCTCCGTTCCCACTGAAATTGCACTCCATATATTCTATCTTTGACCTACTTAGGTGAAGACCTTTAGATTCCAATACTTGCCCTCAAAGGTTAAGCTTTGCATTTACTCCCTCCTGAGTTTCATCTATCAACACTTTATCGTTTGAGAAAAGTATACACCAAGGAATATCATCTTGGATATGTCCCATCAACTCATCTATTACTAATGCAAAAAGCCTTGATGTAACCCCATAGTTAAGGGAAAGCTTTCGGTTTGTCCTTCTCGAATTCTTACAACAATCCTTACTCCATCATACATATCATTTATAGTTTGGATATATACTACTCGTACTCATTTCTTCTCTAAAATCCTCCAAAGAGTATCTCTTAGGACCCTATCATACGCTTTTTTCCAGATCAATAAAGATCATGTGCAAATCCTTTTTCATATCACTATATATTTCCATTGATCTTTGTAAGAGATAGATTGCCTCTGTGGTTGAGCACCCTGACATGAATCCAAATGGATTGTTTGAGACTCATGTATCTTGCCTGAGTCTATGCTCAATTACTCTCTCACAGAGCTTCATTGTATGACTCATTAACTTAATACCCCTATAGTTCATGCAATTTTGTACGTCACCCTTTTTCTTGTAGATAGGCACCAAAGTGCATTTTCGCCACTCATTTGGCATCTTCTTCGTTTTCAAAATCTTATTGAAAAGGTTTGTGAGTCATGTTATACCTATCTCTCCCAAGACATTCCACACTTCGATTGGTATATCATCTGGGCCCACTGCTTTTATGCTTCATCTTTTTCAAAGTTACAACCACTTCTTCCTTCCTAATTTGGCGGTAGAACAAGTAATTTCTACACTCTTTTGAGTTGCTCAACTCTCCCAAAGAAGTACATCTTTTGTGTCCTTTATTGAGAAGATTACGAAAAATACCCTCTCCGTCTATCTTTAACCGCGTTCTCTGTAGCTAGAACATTTGCATTCTCATTCTTGATGCACCTTACTTGGTTCAATCTCCTGAACGTCTTCCTTTCTCTAGCTCTAGCTAGTTTATACATAGATATCCAACTCTCCTTCTTTGGTATCCAACTGCTTATACATATCGTCAAAAAACCTGCTGGCTTCGCTTCTCTCACGGCTTTCTTCGCCACGTTCTTCGCTATTTTATACCTTTCATAGTTTTGTATATATAAGGCTTTACAACATTCCTTCTTAGCCTTAACTTTTACCTTGTAATAATATGCACTGCTTAATAAAATATTTTTACCATCAAAATGTTATTGACAAACAGGTTTGTCATATCACACCTTATTATTTTCCACACTACTCCATAAGTGAGTAGTTTAAGCCAAGATCTTAAGTTTACAAGAAAACCGATCAGCAAAATAGTTTACAAGGAAGCCAATGGTTTCCAGCTACTGCTGCACCAGCAGTACTAAGATCATATATAACAAGAAAAAAGATCCCCCAAAGGAAATTCTAGGGTGTGTAATTCCTTCAGGAGGAGTTTGGCTGACCGATAAGAAGCCTTCTTATGTTGGATCGCCAACAGGCAAAGACCTGGTATACGTGCAACCCTTGTAGCAGCTCATGAACTTAGCTATAAACTCTGGGAGAGAATGAAAATAAACTTATGTTATCTATAAGAAGTGGAAAATCTTTAGATTGCAAATAGTGATGGAAATTGCAATGCTTGTGTTTTATACGCATAATGCGCTTATAGGGGCAATGTTCTCTTGCCAGATTTATGTTGTTAGACTGTGAATCTGAACTGCACATTCATATAAGAATCAGCTCAATCAATCATCCAGATTCACAGTCTAGTAATATAAGCATCTTATGCTGCCACACAGTACGACAAGACAAATATTTCTGTGCATTTACATATACAACACAAATCAAGCCAGTTCATTAGAATACATTAATTTTCGAACAGTTGTTTTACCTTCAATTCTCAAGAACTGCTGAATATGCTTTCTGGACTGATCAGTGAGCCTTTTACCGGTTTCCTCATGATCGTGCCGACCGGGTGCCAGTGCTTTGCCACTCTCAAACATATTTTCGTCGTTCCTCTGCATGATTCAAGAGAATTAACATATTTTGGTGACATTAGTAGTTCATTATTTAACACCTATTAAAACAATTTGGCCTGTAAGTTTCTTAAGTTTCATACGTTGTATTCGTCGTACATGCTCTCAACTCGATCCTGCAGGCTGTCGTCCACGTACTTCTTCAGCTGTGCTACTAGGGACTGCATAAAGATTAGAACAAATTTGCTTTATAGTAACGTTACTTCAATTAGAGACATCTAATATAAGGGCAACAGTGTGCTTACTTTGAAAATGAATTCCGGACAAACAGAATGAACTATAAGATTTTGAAGCTTTCCGCGGACTATATACAGCCTGCCAAAAGATACAGAACATTTCTCAAATTTCAAGTTGGTGAAGTTGCAAATTTTATCTTAATTCTAATGTATTCTAAATTACAGTTGAATTGGGCTAACACAAATTTTGTACCTCCATCTCACAACACAGATGTGAGATTCACTACGTACTGTGAGGGGCAGGTTATATAAAACCGGCTCATACAATAATATATACCTTGGAAATTTGAGAACAAGGCGAACATGGTTTTCCGTGGTACATATATTGTATAGTGTACTCTTACTACATATTAATTTGTTCAAAGGAGCATACTGTTTTGGGCTTTGCTCTTCAATCATATTCTTGGCAATATCTGCAATGTTATCTTCCCAACCAGTCAGAATTACTTGATCTTCTTTAAAAGGATAGCTGCATATACAACATTCACCAAAAACACATAAATTAATATGAGTGACAAAAACATTTAGCAACGGAAACTATTTTTTCCCTTGTTAATACCTTTTCTTCCAAGTAGCCTCGAATGAACGAATGGCTTGACGGAGACTATTACTCGAATTTTGGGCAAACCTTTCAGCCAGTTCATCTGGCAAATCTATGCCTTCTTTTTTAGATATGAATTTTAAAACTTCAACAATCTGAAAATGCAGAAAGTAAACTGCATGATCAAACGCTTTCAAAAACAACAAAATGAAACTTATTAAATTCATCCAACACTGGTATGTACCCCTTGTTACGATCTACTAGTTCCCCACCTCATTCTTGGAAGGAGGTAAAAGCTCAACGATGGTGCAAAGCGATTTGATTGCCTGAAGCTTTGAGATATCAGAGCAGCAGAAGAAGACCTTATTACACCCTTTATACCTTTCTAAAAGCCACTTTATATACAGTAGGGCATCGGTCGACAGCTTGTCCGCCTCGTATAAGATTATTGCTACAGAAAAATATATATAAATAGGCAACAGCGTTATTCATGCACTTATTTATTCAGCTTAGTTTAAGAAGTAAATAAATTTGTACTGTTTTTAATCCACATATATATACCTCGGCAGTTGTCAAGGCTGCATGGCACAGACTTGTTCAGCATATTGTCCTGTGTCTCTCTCATGAGTTCCACAATGACATGCTTCTCGTAGCCCTTCAGTTCAGAGAGATTCACTTCCACATGTTGTGGGGATTGCTTTACATGTACTTCTATGCTACCTAACATTTCCCCCTTTGAGAAGAAAGATAAAAACAAGAAAATCGAGTAAACTAAAGGTCGATGTTTGTTATATCATTCAGCATGGATATTTCATATATAGGAAGATCACAACTGTGGAGTAATTGATGAGTCGATTTCATACTATATATTTTCTTCTATTCTCAGTACATTTTGGCAATTATTTTGGTGATATGTGGATACTTTGTGCTATATTTTCAATGTAGGACATTAGATTTCTCTTGAGCAAACAGTGATCAAACGGACGAATTTTGGAATGATTTCAGTTGGAGATATTCGTGAATCTCTCAAATTTTTCGTGTCAAAATTTCAGATTTTTTTACAAAGCAGTTTATTTATTGCGAATAAATAAAAGACCAGCGTGCAGTGCTAGCAGATTGTGTTACAAGGCTTATTTGGGAATTTTGGGCTGGAAGATTATGGATTTTGGACTTGGATCTTCTTGGATTTTGAAAAGGACGTCCTAAGCTTTAATTCAAGTCGTTTTGGGCTTAATTTAGAGCCCTGAAAGTCCATAAACGTGGAGATTTCTCAGCTGGGTAGATTTCCTACCTTGATTTAGATTGTGATTCTAACTTATCTTTTTATTATTTTGTTCTTAGTTTTTAGAAGACCTTTTCTAGAAAGAATTTTAATTTGTAGAAGTATAAATAAGGCTATTTTACCATTAGATTTTCTACGTGACATTGAGAGAACTTGGCAAACTCCTAGCGAATTTCAAATTTTTATCTACAAGGTGTTTTCAATCATTTTTCTAGTTAATGATCTTTTCTTTGGTTTTTATTATGAGTATAACTAACTAATTCCTTTTGTTAGGGCGATGTCATGAGTCTTAGCATGAAATTGTGATTTTATTAATTTGCTTCTAAATGGATGCATACTTGCTTTGAATTATTAATCATTGAGTTTAATCTATTTAATTGTCTTAGTGCTTAGCTACCATTATGGTAATTAGACAAGTAATTTAATGCAATTTATGTTAGAACATCGCCCTGAAATTGAGGAGTGCTTATTGTACCCTGAAATTGAGGAGGGTTTCTTGTGATTGATAATTGTACCTGAAATTGAGGAGGGCTTTTTGTGATTGATAATTGTACTCTTAAAGATTGCATGGTTTTTCAAAGAGTTTTAACAAAGCTTAATGAGTTTTGCATCTTTATATTTGATTTGAACATCATAGACAGGTTGCATGTTAGATATACGTTTTCACTTGAACATCACGAGGAAAATATGTATTAAGAAAACCTAACCTTCAAAGCGTGTATGTGGAAATTCATAAGTAATTGGTAAAATTGCATAGGGTGGTTAATGGTTACAGCTAAACCATAGTCTTTCCCATAATTGTTTTATTCTAAAATACGTTTTTCCTTCTTTGCTATTGTTTTTCCCAAATTTCCATTTTCATTTCACTGTTATTTTAAACTTTTAAATTTCAAAATCTCTAACCTTTGCCAAAATAGGTTTTAAATAATTAATCAAGAGTTAGTTTAATTACAAATTATTCATTCAATTCTTGTGGTGAACGACCTTGCATGAGCGATTATACCGCAATTACTTTGTACTCTTGCAAGTATTTTAAGTAATTTTAATCCTATTTGTGTAGGTACTAAAAATCCTATCAAAATAAGAGTGATTAACTACAGACTAATGGTCGTTTGTGATTATGGACCCCTCAATCCACACAGGAATGCTGTATGTACTAATATAAATGTTGGTGAAATTAATTGATTAAGTAAATATTGAGGATAAGTAAATTACCTTGAGTTTGAATGCCTTGGACTCTTCCGTGGCCTGATAATATATTTCAAAGAAGCATTAAAAGATTGAGAAGAATAAAAGCTACAAATAAGCAAAGAGAAATATAGTGAATCATGTCTACATACATTTATTGTGTCGCGTCCAAAAGCCTCTCGAAGCATAGCCCAGATCATCGTTCTCTTCCCCACTCCCGGCGGTCCTTCAAATATGAAATGTCCACATCCTCCTTGTTTGGCCTGTATTTTTTATTTCAATGCACAAATTCATCACAAACAGCAAAGAAATATAATAAGTAAGAGCGATTGGCGTGTGTTGTTTATGCATACCAAAGCCTGCAGTT
Source organism: Pyrus x bretschneideri (assembly GCF_019419815.1). Classification (NCBI taxonomy): domain Eukaryota; kingdom Viridiplantae; phylum Streptophyta; class Magnoliopsida; order Rosales; family Rosaceae; genus Pyrus; species Pyrus x bretschneideri. Next base: position 146,331 of record NW_025999546.1, on the reverse strand, counting down.
GAATTGCTTTGTCTCTATTGCATATGAAATCTTCTAAGCACAGAGGCTGGTACTTGTCTGCCCACGCATACTCCTTTTCAGCGACACTCGTCACCTTAATTTGATCATTTCTCGGCGTAGCCGAAGCAGCAGCTGTTGCTGCTTCTGTTCTCACTCTCTCTCTCAAGGGCTTCTTTTTGTTAGATTCATTGCTACTCCTCCCAACCTCCTTCCTCTCTTTGCTCTCCACCAAAGAAATCTCTGTAACTGTCGATGATGAGGAGTTAATTACAGGTGGTTTGGGGGGTTTTATCGCAGTGTACATTTCCGGCCTAAGTTTGTTGTAATCCTCTCTTTTCGAACCAATGCAAGAGCTCCACTCTCGCATTTTGAACCCCGAAAAGAAGGTGGAGAATGAGGTCCAAGAACGATGAGAAGTATGGCTTTCGCGCCCGGGAGTACTACTTGGATGCTTAGGGACAACGAAGGCCGGGTACGTGAGTCCCCTAATGTAATAGGGACTATACTTTGAGCTTCTCTCCTGCTCAGCTTTATAATAGTCTTGAAGACTAACTTGCTCTACTCTCTTGTGAAGCTTGATCACATCTCCCTCAACGTGCGCGTTATTGTGAGCCTGGAGGCTTTGCTCTGTCAAGTTCGAATTCCCCCTCCGCCCCATGAGTTTTCTGATCTTCGTGCCCAAGGAGAGCTTGGCAGAAGTTAACTTCGATGCTGGAGCTGAGCATGCAGAGTGGTTGGCCGGAGGGAGGTTTTCCGGGAAAGTGTACAGCGAAGACCATGTCTTTGTGAACTGCGGGTAGGACGAAGAGCGGGAGATTATTGAAGGGCTTGGCATTGTGCTGCAGAGTTGCGTCTGCAACTTCATTTGTTTTGTGTCGGATGACATTATAAGGATTGCCAGAATTGGAGTTTGCGTTTGGGATTTTTTGATGGAACTTCCTAAGAGTTTTCCATGAATTTAACGAAGGAAAACGATATTTTCATGGCGTGATGAACAATATTTTGAGGGTCAAATAAAACATGCCTCAGCCGGATATAGAATATACTATGAGTCTAGGACTCAAATAGCAAATAAAATGGTAGTGGTCGTTTGTGCTGAAGGGTATCGCATCGGAAATCTCATCAAGTTAAATTTCCCCTTTTATTGAATAGTTCTACAGTTAATTTCATCAAGGCCCTTGTATGAAACCTGAACCTATTGCAGTGACTTATAACTCAGTTTGTTAAAAGTATTTACCTTTGCATCAGATGTTCTATATTCGAGCCCTCTTTCCTAATTGCATTGGTGGTAAAATGCAAATTATGAGACAATGTCAGTATCAGTGTGATTAGCAATTAACGGTTGACCAGTCTCTCTAAAATATTATCTATTATATATAAAGAGAATGGAAGAGGTGAATAGTGTTTTGGTGTCACCATGCTTCAACAAAAATGCCCCCAAGACAAAAAACTTCAAGGGCATTCCAAAATAATGCATCAAATAAGACAAGGGTATTTTCGTCATTTTAATAGTATTTTTTTAATAATTAATTTTTTTGTGGTTTTTTTGTTTTTTTTAATTAGTACCTCACAATAGGCCAGCAATAATGTAATTCAAATTTCTCTATTTTTAAACATGTTCAAAACATTTTAAAAGGCGTGTAATGCAAGTTATAAAAAATGACATTTACATGCGGATAATAATGTGATTAAATTAGTTGTCAAATTATTGTTTTTTTTTTTAACAAACAATATTATATACACTAAGGGGAAGGGGGAGGGGGTTGGGCTTACCCTCACAATGGGCTAGAAATAATATGATTCAATCAGTTGTTTATTAAATATTATTTGCTCTATTTTAAACACGTTCAAGATGTTAAGAGGCGTGTAATGTCGGTTATAAAAAAAAAATGTCTTTCGCACGCAGATAATGATGTGATTAAATTAGTTGTCAAATGATTTGGATGGGTTTAGCCTCACAATGGGTGAACAATAATGTGATTCGATCAGTTGCTTATTGAATATTATTTTCTTTATTTTTTAAAAACATTCAAAACATCTTAAGATGCGTGTAATGGCGGTTATAAAAAATGTATTTCGCACGCGGATAATAATGTGATTAAATTAGTTATCAAATGATTGTTATTCTTTTTCACAAACAATATTATATACACTAAGGGAGATGGGGTGGGCTTAGCCTCACAATGGGATAACAATAATGTGATTCAATAAGTTGTTTATTCAATATTATTTTCTCTATTTTTAAACACATTCAAAACATCTTGAGCGGAGTATAAAGCCGGTTATAAAAAAATGTCTTTCACACGCTGATAATAATGTGATTAAATTAGTTGTCAAATGATTTTTTTTTTTTAACAAACAATATTATCTAAACTAAAATCATCTCCAATAGTTGGGCTAAAAACCAAATTTTTTAGCTCAAAAATAGTTTTTCTGCTCCAACCGTTCTGACCTAAAATTTTAGCATAGGATTATTAAAGAATGAACTTATGCTATTTTTTTCCTTAAATTAATTTTTTTTAAATAAATATGTAGACTATCGTAAATTAATTTTATGAACATTTTAATCTAAAAATATTTAAATTCCGATAAATATTGAAAAATCACTAATTTTCCACAAAGCAAGCCTTCAACTTTCAATTCACCAACCGTTCCGCTGCCAATACAATTTTCTTGAAACTTTGCAATGATTTTATCCCACAAAACTTTCTTATTTTGATTTGTGCCAACCACACCATCTTCGCTAACAAAAACCCATGCCCAGCATAAAGCAACATCTTCCTCACATGTCCGATTACGACCTCTAATATGCTCTCTTGCCATGTTGAACAATTTGGAAATGGAAAGAAATGGTAGAAAGATAAATTGGAAGAATTATACAAGAAAATTGAGTTTTGTGTGGATGTTTGAACAAATACATAGGTATTTATACAGTTTTTGGGTGAATTTTGAGTTAAATAATTTTTTTTTAATTATTTTAGCTGTTGAATATAAATTTGGGCCGTTAGATCTTCTTTTTTTTACCGTTAGATTTGATTATATTCGATCTCAACTGTTGGATTCAATGTATTTTAAAATAGGGTAAATTACACTTTCATACCTTAGGTTTGGGGTCTATTTCAATTCCTTACAACATCTTCAAAACATTTCACTTTCATACCTTAAGTACTATTTTATTTCAAAATAATACCTCCGTTATATTTTCCATCCATTGATCTGTTAAATGCTGACGTGGTTGCCACATTTATGCCACATGGCAAAAAAGAAATTTAATTTTTTTTTAAACCTAAATCTTCTAAATAAAAAATAAAACTAAAATAAACACCCCATCAACCCCCCAACACCTACGTGACCCCATCATTGGTCAAAAAGTCGACGGTTTTGAACAGCATCTCGTGCACATCCACGATTCATTTCAATGCAATTCCGACGGCGGCGAGCACTGTCACCAAAATGTGGTTGCGCCAGTATGCGATCCTCTCCATCTTCAATTGATTCCACCACGGTTGTGTCGGCGGCTTGGCCAGATCTTTCTCCTTCACCACCTCGAACCCGTCCTTCCTCGTCGTCTCCGCAATATCCGTATAGCTCCCGAGTCCCGGCAGGGCGTGCCCTCTCTCGCACCCCCCCAACCCGTGACCTTCCCTCCCTCCGCACCCACCTTCGCACCAACCCTCTTCCCTTCTCTACACACCCCCCACTCCTTAAATCCACACCCATTCCACGAACCCGGCAATGGCGAGATAGGATCTGGGTTTTTTTTTTTTTTTTTTTTCTTCTGGGTTGCAGGTAGGGGGTCGGGGGGTGAAGATGAAGATAGGGGAGAAGAGAGGGGAAGATTTTTTTTTTTGGGGGGGGGGGGCCGGGGGGAAGACGAACTGAAGGGTTTATTTATTATTTATTATTTTTTATTTTTTTTTTTCTTTATGGGTTGCAGGGAAGAAGATGAAGATGGGGAGATGGGTTTGGGGGTTGAGGGGAGAAAAGAGGAGGTTGGAGGTAGGGGGTTGGGGGAAGAAGATGAAGATAGGGGAGAATAGAGAGGAAGAGGGGGGGAAGACGAACTTCAGGGGTTTTTTTTTTTTTTTTTTCCTGGATTGCAGGGAAGAAGATGAAGATGGGGAGATGGGATTGGGGGTTGCGGGGAGAAGAGAGGAGGATGAGGGGGATAAGGTTTCAGTTTTTTTTTTTTTTTTTTTTTTTCTCTGTGTTGCAGGTAAGGGGTTAGGGGAAGAAGATGAAGATGGGGGAGAAGAGAGGGGAAGACGAACTGAAGGGGGTTTTTTTTTATTTTATCTTAATTTTTTAATTTATAATATTTAGAAGATTTAGGTTTATTAAAAAAATTAAAAAAAAAAAAAATTTGCCACGTGGTAGACATTTGGCAGCCACTTGGCATATATGTGGCAGCCATGTCAGAATTTAACAGATCAATGGATGAAAAATGTAACGGATGTATTATTTTGAAATAAAATAGTACTTAAGGTATGAAAGTGAAATGTTTTGAAGATGTTATAAGGAATTGAAATAGACCCCAAACCTGAGGTATGAAAGTGTAATTTACCCTTTAAAATAACATATTCTAAAAAAATTAAATTTGAAAATAGAGCCGTTGCGGTTTTTTTGGGTGGCCGATAGCCTATGACAGAGGGGCCCACCCCTGTTGGGCAATGTTTGCAAGCCCATTGCGTGGGCGCGTTGGAGAGTGACCGGGCCGAGACTGGCCCAACTGCCCGCAAGTCCACTCGCATAGGGGGGATTTGGCCCAGTTTTGGCATTTGACTTTTAGCCCAAAGATTTGGCTTGGGTTGGAGTGGGTTTGGGGAGGGGGGAAGAATAGGAAGGAATTTGGCATTTAGCCCATTGTTGGATATGGTCTAAGGGGGATGGGGTGGACTTAAGCTCACAATGAGTTAGCAATAATATGATTCAATCAATTGTTTATTAAATATTATTTTATCTATTCTTAATGTAAATTTTATAGAGACCGATTTAATTATGCGAATTCAGCTGCTTTAATTGGTTTATGAGGGATTTCTTCAAGCATAATCTAAGATTATTCATTTACTTTAAAGATTTGACTTTCCTTCTGTCAATTTACGCATATAAATACATTTAAAACATGTAAGCCACGTCTAGCATGCTGTAATTCAGAAAATATCTTTAGCACGCGCGCGAGCACATACACAAAGGCTAGTATGACCAATGTGAGAAATGCTTCAGCATCTTGCTCCAAATTTGTATATCTGGCTTTGTCTTCTTCTTGCTGGGGGCTTCAATGCTTTGAACATGCCAGACAATTACATATATTTTTAATTTCTGCAAACAAAAAAGAGAAACTCGACCGTCTTGTAATTATCAACACGCAATTTTTTTCTCTTTTAAATTAAAAAGTGTGGCATATTTTATTGGTTTAATTTGATGTGAACTCATGAAATGAAGAACAAAAAATTCTGCTGCAAAATCCAAAATTTTACAGGTAAATATCAGATGACGGAAAAGTTATTAATTCAAAAAAATGTTTATAGAGAGCGGAAGTTTTATCCTGCGTAGATTCTGGATTTTGGTGTTACATTAGCAATCAAATTAAACGTTAATTTTACTTTGTTTTATAATTTGTGTCACTATTTGAATTTCACCCCCATTTTCCACAGGCGCCTAAAGAAATCCATCATTCAGGTCTACCAACCCACAGTTTGAATCCTAAATTCAGGGACTCATGAAAGCAAATTTACAATACCGAATGCTGGTTTCGCAAAGAGTTTCATTTCGGATTGGATTAACTTGTAACAGCTTTTGTTTATCACATAATATATTCAGTTTGATGAGTGACAACATAGTAGAAGAAATCTAGCTACTAACGACGTATGGAATTACTAAACATAGGTGATCTCAGGAACATCTAAACGTTACATAAAACCACGGTCTGCTTCAAACCAACATGATGAACGCCGAGTAACTGGAAAACTTCAGTAGGACTCTCAGCGTGTAGAAGAAAACACAGGATACTCAACATCTAGCAATACTTGACAGATTATAGTAAGAATGCCAGCATACAATGAAGGTCTAAATTAAATCAACAAAGTCCAGCTTGCAGAAAAGGTTGAAGAAAAAGGAGATACATTATTAGAAAGGAGAGGAAAATTGCCTCATGTGTTGCCTACTTCTACCAAATCACAGATAAATTGCTTCTTTTGTTGCATACTTGGCATCGAGAATCGTACAATAGCGATTGCTGGAGAAACTACGAAACAATATGTGATTACATGAGGAATATCTAAACATTTTACATGGTCAGGCTTCGAATGAACAGAACACACATTGACATTGAAGTCTGTTATGCAGAAGCTAAACATACACATATAAGTCTAACATAATAAAGCGAAGTTTCAATTTCCAACATGTTTCCCCTTTATACAAAAGACTGGCAAAACTAGGTCAGATTAACTGGTGAACTTCAACAGTACCTTCGATTTGCTTTCTTCTCTTGTTTCTTTCTCTTTGCTGCAGCTTTGGGTGACTGAGCAATCGGCCTTTTCCGGTTAAGGAAATGCGAAAGAAACTCCTCCTGTGGCACAGGAGCTCCATGTGTAGTCTGAGATGACAGATTAACTGCAGTTTCTGTAACTTTTGACAAATTTGAAACTACAATCACATCCTTCAATTTCTCCGCCATTTCAGAAAATGCATGAGTCCTGCTCTCGTACTACAACCAACCAAAGCATGCAATATATCAGATCACTCCACTTCTCAAGCAAAAAATGCAAAGAACATAGCAAAAGTATTCTCATTGATACAAGTCAACGTAGCAAAAATAATTGACGTACTGCCTCAAGTTTGGCAAGAGCAATTTCCAACTTCATCGATAGCTTATGGTTTTCGTTTGCTAAAGCCTCAATCTGAAAATAAAAGGAAGGGATATAATCGTTGCAGATTCCACAAACAAAAGGAAGATAGTAAATATATTTATGAGAATAACCTTTTGGGAATCTGCATATGATCTTTTGTACATCAACTCTGGGTTTTCACAGAAGGATGAGTCTTTACCCCCTGCCTGATTTTGCAACACCGATAAGAGAACAAAAAGGGCTACAATGAAATAATACAGCTAAATAGATATAACTAAACACAAAAATGCTAATTATCTCCATGGAGGGGTGAACTGTGAATAGATTGAGTACCTTTGAGTTCCTTGCTTCCAAAAGTTGCATAATATAGTCAACTTTTTCTTCCAAGCTTTTCTCGCTTGAGGTTGACCCGTGCATTTTATGGGCAGGTTGTTCTTCTGCACTTCCACTTTCGCCAGCGGTTGTATCTTCAAGCACAGGTTCTGTATTCTCGTTTCCAACAGGCAGAATACCATTTTGGAAACGCAAGGATCGCCTAACAACAGTACAATTGTACTTTGTTTTCTTCCTTAAACAAGTTTTGGTTGTTTTCTCCATCAGAGGGTCTGGATTTTCTTGGTTCTGGTTCATTATCTCCAACTGCAAACCTTCAGGGTGCCCCTCCGCATTCTCAGATAAAGGATCTGTGCCTTCACGCTTTGATTTGAACACCGTGATCAGTAAATAGCTGAACAAACTACAATTATCACACTATATTCGGGATGTTCAACGTGATGAAAGTAAGGTTCCACCATAAAACCAATCATATAAATACATAGTAAACCTTGTCCCTCACCAATGTGGTGACGGATTTTCCAGCCTACACGTGAACAACTGGGTGACGTGGAACTTGTGTAGCTGTTGGGCTTCACACGTGGACAACCTTGCTCTGATACCATGGTGAAAGTGAGGTTGCACCATAAAACCAATTGGTAATATGGAAAGTAACCCAAGATCATATAAACACATAGCAAACCTTGTCCCTCACCAATGTAGGACAACTCTCACCACAACGTAACAAAAGCCATTCCATTCATAGGAGAATACAATCAAAGCACAGAAACTGAAGGGATATCATTTAGTCAAACTGCAACTACACATGCACTCAATCTTTAGAGGGTGCTAGGATCAGTCATGCACGGGATCGTCCATGCTTTGTGGATCTTGCAAGCATGAACGGACACGACCGATCCAAGCATTTCCCCCCCAAAACCATATTATTATATTCGGAAAGCTCTTCAAAAGTACATGCCTTTTTTCGATACAAAACGTTGATCTTGCAATAACACAAAAGAAGAAAACTAATTGAACATCAAACAAATAAATAATTAAAGGCCTTCAGAGAAACAGAATTTTCATTTATTTTTTAATTTTAATTTTATTTGAAAAATAAGAATGGTGCGTGCAAGCTTTCTATAATTCAATTCAAACAAGAATTTGTAGGAAGATCGTTAACATTTTTCAGAGTTTATGAGTTTAATTTCTTGCCACTGTAAATACTAAATAGCATTAGCCAAAGAGCATCAAATGACATGATTAATTATGATTAATCAAGTGTCACACCACAAAACAATGATCTGACAAATTAAAAAAATAATAAACAATAAAAATGTAGCATGTAAAAAGAAAAATATACAAATGGATAGAAAAAAATATGTTTGATGAAGAGAAAGCTTACCATGCGAGACACTTCTTCCTCGTTCATTGAAGCAAATACAGGGCAAGTGATGAGCAGCAAGTCTGTTTAAGAAGAGGAGGAGCAGGAGCACCGGTGGGAGTGTAGTAAACATCACCTTTTACGTGGCGGCATATAATTTGTTCTCAATATTCGAACCTTTCCCGTCAAATTATGTCTTCATTTCTGCTTTGTGTCTTGGGAAAGGTATAAAGACATGTGGTTTCTAATTTTTGTTCTTTTTTATCTCCAATGTAAATTATTAAATCATCTCTAATGGAGTAGGCAAATACAATAAAAAAAATATTTTTAAAAGGATTGATCCGGTAAATTGTCTACTCAATTGAGAAATATTAGGGAAAAAAATATTACTCTTACAATATATTTGTATCATTTTTCTAATAGAAATGAGCTCATATGTATTAGTGGGCTCTATCTCCATTAAATAGATGATGTAAATATGTGATAAGTGTACATTGCTCATGTTGAGGAGACTCTTTTAAAATGGAACTTTTTATGAACTCTCTGTCATCTTACAGTTTAATATCAATTCTCGTGTCAATATTATAAAACACTACGCCAAAAACATGAGGAGGCAAAAAGTCTTACTTTTAAGAAAATCTCCTTAACATTTCTACCACTGAATTACCGAATGAAAAAAAAAATGTGACACTCTAATCAAATAAGCAAACCAAGTAGGCAAAAATTATTTTATTATTTTCGTTTTTCTCTTTTTTATCTTTGTTGTTTTTCTCTTTTTTATCTTTGTTGTCTTTCTCTACATTTTTCACCTATATGGTAACTCACATAATTCTTTTCTCCAAATTTTGCCAACTACCGTGCTACTTTGTTGATGCCTCAATATATTATATTTTCATTCAGTTTAAATTGATAACTATTGATTTTTTTTTTTTTTTTATTATTTAGTATAGGTCTTTGGCTTGCAAAATCTGAAAACATAGAAGAAACACATGATCATATTCAAAGCAGTTTTCTTCCAAAAGTTGGAAGGATGCTAACAAAAATAAATATTATTAGAAACATGATATGATGCTAGGGTTGCTAGCAAAGCTTTTAACCCTAGCTTATGCGTGAGGTTCCCAATGATCCAGTTTAAATAAACCAAGACTCCCCAGAACAAACTAGTTGCAACGAACGATGCCCAAAAGGGCCAGAACAAATTCTTACCTTGAGGAGAAACAAGAGAGATTTTTCAATCTATTGGGAACGCGGTCGAATACACCAAATGTCATAATATAATTAATTGGAAAAAAATTCGACATATTATATAATAACATATGCCATATGTAATTGTGTTTTAGACATACTGAAAGATCTCTCGAGAAAAAGAGATGTGGAAGGAAGAGAAGATGGATCAATAGAAATAGATAAGTAGCGTCCAATTTATCTACACACGTTGAAGTAGGCAATGTTGTATGTTTAAGGGAAGCATGCAAAGTTTGGCTACTCATCTGCTTACCAAATTGGAGCTTGATTTTGCTTACATGGCTCATCAAATTCATTACTCATTTGCCTACTTCATTGGAGATGCTCTTATCTAATGGTTTGATCCAATACAAATACATTTATCTTACTAGTTTGTATGCTTTCATCGTGTGTAAAATTCGAGTCATGTGGAGTGTTGTATTTGAAATCGGCTTATTTACTCTAACACTCCCTGAAACTCAATTTCATTCTTAATTTGCCTCCTGAAACTCAAAATGTCTCACTTAACATCATGAATGTCAACATTGTGTCTGATGTGTAAAAAATATATATAGAATACAATGTGTTGTTATTGGCACTTGTGGTCCTCATTTTTCCTCTCAATGTATACATTTCTATGAAGTGAATTGTTATTAACACTCCAAAAATCTTATTTTACACTCCAAACTTTCTATAATTAGAAAGAAAATTACACTTGTAGAGCGTAGAATGAGATTTTTTTAGTGCTAATAACAGTTCCCGTACGGTAAAAGTGCAGCAACCACAATCCCGCAGTTATTGTAGTCGACATTATACTAATAAGCTGATGACCAGGAAGCTAGTTATTGTAGTCGAGACTGTTAGGAAAAATATGCAGAAAGCCAGCATCCTGCAGTCGGTCTGCAGATCATGAGGAAATCCCGTATGGTAAAAGTGCAGCAGCCACAATCCTCCCTTCCTCATTGAGTATGTTGTAGGTCGATACAGCATTTTTCTGAAACAAAACAAGACCATATTATTAGCTCTGTAGCAGAATCAACAATTGTTATCAAGTCCATTCAACTTGTGCACGATTTACCGCATCAGTTTTGTGGGTTTTCCAGTACTAGAAACAAAATGCATTCGTATACAGGCACCAATCCGAAGAGGAAGTGCCAAAATTAGAAGAAATGCGGCAAAAATACCATTTTTGTTCATTCTCGTTCCGGAAATGTTGCAAGTTTGGTTGATTTAATTGCTCTCTTCTATACACAAGGTTAAGGATCCACTGCTACTCTTGCTAATAACAGTACCAGTACGGCTGTTGGACATGGCAGAATCAATCACACAACTTCTCTTCAGTTCTCAATGTTCATTTTGTTCATTAGTAACTCTTCTTAATTTCAAAATCGAATCCTTGGTATTTTAGGAAGGGAAATGATAAACACATGCCTTTTTTATCCTCTCACATATACCCCTGTTTAATTTTGTGCGTTGTTCTTGATTTATTCAATCCGATGTTCAAAAATAAAGAGGGGTGTGTGAGAAGCTAAAAAAGGTGTATGAAAATCACTTCCTTTTAGGATTCTATCTTGATATCGGCTTTGCTTACAAAACTATGACACACAGATATTTGTCAGATAAATCCAAACACTGTCACCATTGCAAACATAACGTGCACGAAAGAAATCAAGTCAAAAAGAAAAGAAGTAGAAGCTACAATGAACTATACCGTGTCAATGGCTTCTAGTTTCATTCCAGTAGACCGGATGAAGCGTTGTAGTTCAGGACTTACAGGTTCAATGTACCTTCCACAGCCAATTATCAAAATCTCTGAAATTTCAAAAGAAGAGGTCAAAATAAAAATCAAAGGCTGTTAGAACCAGAACTGTTACAACAGAACTCAAGTGTAGAGGTCAGAAGAATTACAATAGAAGCATAAACTTCAGAATAAAGAGAAAACCAGTGATATTATTTCCTGTGATTTTGGTCGGATAAACCTAAGCAGACTTTACATCATTTACTTTGGGGCCACAAATTTTCAGGAAACCCAGATCAGTCACCGATTTCTGATTTTGTGAAGTGAATGGGAAGGAGGAAGGGAGGATGAAGCTAGCATCTCTACTTTCACCAGATTATTACCATTATCGCCAGATATGGCAGGCCCAAAAACTACACCCTTTGTTTTCAAGTTTCTAAATATTCTATTCCATTTGTTCAAATATTCTATTCAATTAACATTGTTTTCCCATCATCTTCTCAATTTGTTTCCGAAGATGGCAGGATCCCATTATCTTCATCTTCCCATTTACAACACCAAATATACTCAAAATGGAGATGGAAACAGTGAGGCATACAACCTTCCTCTCTCCAAATAAAATTTGAATCTCCTTTTTAGGCACGATTGAATCTCCTCTCACCAAAATAATCCCATCGCAGGATTAGAATTCCAATCTCTAAACAACAAAGCTTTTCTATTCACAAACTCTTCATTGTTTGTTAATCTGAATTACAAGGGCATATCTATAAAGCCTTAAACCTAATGAACACAGGAAAGTAAACGTATTATAGGAAAGAAATCCTAATCCAAAATAGAATAGGAAACTAGTTCTAATCCAGTAGGAAATCCAAAGACTAAAGCCCTAAATATTAAAATACGAACCTTAGAGGTAAAAGACTAAAACACCATTTGATTTAGGGCAGCCTTCACTTTGATTCCACATTAGATGAGTTTGGGAGTGCATTTGATAGCGCCAAAAGCACTTCCACACAACGAAAAGGCATTTGTAGTGTTGTTGTTAGGTTACTAATACTTCAGATTTGTCATCACAGAATAATGTACAACATCATGTTGTTTAATTCCAAATACAGATTAATGTAAGAGAAGTAAGTAAACTTCCAACAGAACATAAAAAGCATTACCACTGAATTCACATTATTGTCTGAAGAGAAACCACAAATTAACAAAATATGAAGGAAGAGAAAAACAGTTAGATTTCTGCAACTGAAACACAAGAATTGATACACTAATAGAAAAAAGAAAAGCATATAGTCCAATTAAAAGGAAACTTTCAGAGAGTGGGTCATACACCAGCCCGTCACACACAAGATGGCATTTATTTCTTCGATTGTTGATAAAACCAAAATTTATGAGGACTCTGCCATGAACCTTTCATAAGCTTTCTTGAAGCTTGCATATCTTGTGCAATACAATAATATGAAGAAGGGTGTGAAAAATGAGACCATGTATTTGTTTTGTTTTGGCAGATGACAGGGGTTCTGTTTAGAAGCATGCATAAAAGTGATCCAAACCAACGAACAAAGGAAAAGGAACGAACAGATATATCCTATTTCACATTTGCTCAAATGAATGAGAGGGCTAGTTTCTGCATATGCCATCATATGCGCATGTCCATGTGTGTTTGTGAGTCATGAACGTCAGTAATTACTTATTCAGAATGTACTTGATGACTCTGTACTGAATAAATACTTTTTGATACGCAGATTATTATTAGCTGGGTTCAGTTGAAGTTCGGTTAAGGAAATTGGCCTTGTAAAGTTTTGTCTACACGTGCCTATACAAAAATAATCTCTGGAGGACAAGCTATAACAAGGTGCACGTGAAACATAACAGGATTAAAATGCGATTTGAATTTTACCTGGTACAGGTCGCACGGTTCGAAAGATGGATAGGCTGCACAACACCATAAAATCCATTAAGAGCCGGTTACTTGAGCCTCACAATCACCATACCACCATTCTAATGTACTATAAAAACTAAAATTTTCATGCATTCATACATGTTTGTAATGAAAGCTAGACAAAGACTTCAACCGAAAGAAGCAAAAATATCAAAATCCTCATAACAACCTTAAACAAACAAAGTATTAATCTTTATCTTCCCTTGGTTTTAGGAATAATTAACAGGATGATTAAGTAAGTAAACACACACACACACACACACACACACCCACCTATCAGTAGTGATTTGAGAGAACTTGTTGGGAGCCCAAGACATCAACATGTTTCCAACACACAGTAGGCTTCCTTCAAAGTCCACCCCATTCACTGTGAACCCTGTGTCCGTGTACCTTCACAGACAGTGGCAAAATGGTAATTTCCTTGCGAAAATTTCAGAGAGAGAGAGAGAGATGAGAGATAATTGCAATAATACCGTTGAAACCGAAGCTGGTCGCTGGGGACGTTGTCGATGAGATTGATCTGATCGTAGAGAGAGAAGGCGCGTCTCAGCGACGGCAGCGATTGCGGGTTTGCGGGTTTCGGGTGGGCTTCCTTCTGGAGGCTCCGAATGAGGCTCGGCAGTGCCCCCAGGGCTCTCACTCTCATCCCCATCTCTCCCTCTCTGATATCTGAAATTCGTCGGAGAAATCTATGTTTAGCTGAAAATTTCAAGTGGGGATCGAAGAAAATGGAAAATCAAACGTGAGTTCGATTCCAAATCTGAAAAACGTTGAAGAAAGTTGAGAATTGATGATTGGAATTGGTGGGGTGACCGGAAGCAAAGCATAGCAGAGGTTTTTCCTGCCATTGCCAAAGAGCGAAACGGTGGCATATACAACAGCAGCGCGGGCTTGGCGCGGACTAGACATGGGTTTGGGTCATGAGTCGGGTCATTTTGCCCAGGCCTCCCGCTTGAATGGGCATGAGCCGCTGGCGTTGGCTTTCTCGTTCTCAAGGGTGTGAAGGCCATCTCCAACCAAATCAGTTTAATCCTTTTTGTTCATATTATATTTCTACCAAAAATTATTTTTTAATAAACAGTGATTAGCATTATTTATATGAATGGGCGAATTTTTAACTTCCTTAATAATTTATTATTTCAAGTTCGTTCTTTAATTTTATTAATTTATTGAATTAAACTACTATGTTAAAATAAGGTTTTGTCACTAAATATTTTTTTAAGTTTCATATTATTCAATATTTTAGTTTTACTTGCATGTTAACAACTTAAACATTAAAATGAGATAAGATACTATGGAATGGTGAAAAGGATGTGAGAAATGATGTGGAAATGGCTTAGGTATTTATAGGGAAAAAAATTAGAATTTTTTTTTTTTTTAATTTCGTTTTAAAAAAAATTAAATAAATAAAGCTACATGACGTCAGCTAGCAGCACAGCTAGCCCCAATTGAACAGGCTGACTATGCTTGCCCAACCCGCTGCCCATATGGCTGAATTTTGGCCCAGTGGGTCCCAAGCTTTTTTGGGTCAAACCTCAATTTGAGATGAGTATTGTGTCAAAACGGGCTATCATTTGGCCTGTAGTGACACACCCCGAACGAGATCAGGGCATGCTGGCCGTCACGTGGAAGTGACGTAGCCATGTGCACAGTGCGGAAGCTAAAAAAAATAGTAACGTAAAAGTACGAATAAATAAAAACTAGCATACATAAGGTAGAAGTAGTAAGTGCTAGCGTAAGTGACACAAGTTCAGAGCAGAAAGCCTAAAGCAGTCCAAACTAAAATGACGCTACAACAGTACACCCGAAGGTGGCCCTACGCTGGTGATCGTCTGTCAGAAATGCCGAGAAAGCCCTCTGGGAAACCACCGAATCTGCTATGTAGCTAGAACCTGGAGGGGCGCAAAACAAAAGCGTGAGTGGGCAAAAACAAAGCTTTTCGAAACCATTTCAACACAAGATTCTAACCCCTCGCCGTAAAACCTGTATACTTCCCAAAAAATAAACATATGTACGTATATATAGATATGCCAAACATGCTCAAGAATATGCCATGTCGGAACCTCAAAATGAAATGCAAGTGCTCAGGTATAAATCACATCAATAATATATAATCTGGCAGCCGGTGTCACCTAACGTGACCTGTACGGCTGCATCTAGAGCTCAGATCTCAATCACAATAACTAAACATGTCCACGAGTCGGAACCACCTAAAGTGGTCTGTACGACAGGCCTGGGTGTAATACATATAAACGTTCTAGTGCTACGATCACGTGAAGGCTGTGCGAATAATCGCGGGTCACCTACGAGTCGGAACCACCTAAAGTGGTCTGTACGACAGGACTGTGCACCTAACTTGGATCCAAGCTGAGCGTGTGGTGCGGGAGGTGAACAACACGTGAAGGACTGTGCCCTACTCTGGACGGGAGCACTAACACCGGGGGTGTAGGTTATGAGCTCTCTAAGCATCTCGAATCACCATTTAAAAGTAAACATGAATAACATTTACCTGGCACTTACCTGTGCGTCCACAGCACCAAATATGCATATGTATATAAATATATACGCCCAATAATGCAACTAATGATGCATAACTGACAATAATATAATGCATGACATATAACAAATAAATATTTAAATCAATTTCTGGGAAAATATAAGTTTATAGGTATGTACGGAAAACCAAAAGCCCACTCACTGATAAGTGGAAGGGTTGTAGCCCCTTGCCTCGAGTGACCATGCTCGTCCTCGGGATATGTCTCACCTATATGCGAAATAACTACAAAAATGTTAATTTTAAAGCACATAACCAAACTTTCGAAATAACTTCTCATACATTGCTCAAATGGGGTGTATGAATACACCAACGTGATCTACTCAACCTCACGAACATCCACAAATTTTCAGAAAAATTTTTCACCGCCGCATACGCCCCCACGCGCCGGCCAAGACACGGCCACACGCGCCGGCCACGCGCAGGCACGTGCCTGGCACACTGACGGCGTCAACTGACGCTGTTAGGAATATTCCGTCATCCTTAACGGATTCCGTCAACGGCGTTAGGAATATTCCGCCAGACTTGACGGAATATTCCGTATTCTTCCCCGGCGAACCTCCGGCGACGTCGCAGGCGCCGGAAAGCTGGAAAATTTTTTAAAACGTCATAACTCTTTCGTTTTTCAACCAAATTCCACGATTTTGGTACCAAAATGAAACCTAGAACTAGAGGAACACAACCATACAACTTTTAAGGGCTAAAAACCACGAAATCTCACCTGAAAAATCGAACCAACTCCGGCCAACTTCGAAACCAACGATCCCGACGTCCAATTCCCTCAAACGAACTACTCCGAGTCTCCTTGGGACCTCACCAAGCTATCTACAAGCTTCATTTTCCCTAAAACGTGAGAAATCACGTGTGCATGAATAGTACTCAAATCGGACATCGTCGAATCGACGTGAAAACGTTGGAGTTCTTACCTGGAAATGGTATGGTTGGACTCGTACGAGCCTCACGAGCTCGAATATGTGCTCAGCTCCTTCGATCTGTGGAGGTTTAGTGTGCTTGTGTGTGTGTCCGTACGTTTTCGAAGAAAAAGAGAAGGAATGGGGCTCGTGACAGGTGCAGAAAAACAAGGAGAAAGGTTGTGGTGTGTGGGAAGGTGTGTGTGGCACCAAACATGCCAACAAAACCCCAAAAACAAATAATAAACGTAATGAAATCGAGCTAGGGGCAAAACTGTCTTTTCAAACGTACGTTTTTTATATTTTCGGGACGGGCTGTCACAACCTACCTACCTTACAAGAATTTCGTCCCGAAATTCAAAACAACCAAACACAACCCCTAGTGACCAAAGAACAATCTAGGATACAAATCCCTCATCCGATCTTCTGTCTCCCACGTAGCTTCTTCAACGGAATGATTCCTCCACAAAACTTTCACTAAGTTCACCGTCTTGTTCCTCAGAACCTTTTCCTTCCAATCTAGTATCGTCACTGGTTCCTCGTCATAAGTCAAGTCTGGATTAATCTCCAAGGGCTGTGGAGGTATCACATGAGATGGATCAGCAACGTAATGTCGAAACATGGACACGTGAAAAACGTTATGCACTCTAGCCAACTCCGGAGGCAACTCCAACCTGTAAGCTACCTCACCAACTCGCTCTGTGACCATGTATGGTCCGACGTACCTGGGGCTCAACTTGCCTTTCTTCCCAAACCTCACAACACCTCTCCACGGTGAAAGCTTCAAAAATACCCAATCTCCGACCTCATACACTCTTTCTGTAGCATGCCGATCGGCTAAACTCTTATGCCTGTCCTGGGCTGCTTTCAGGTTAGACTTAATTACCTGAACATTTTGAGTAGTCTCCTCAACAATCTCTGGACCCACTAAGATTCTTTCTCCAACCTCTGACTAACACAACGGTGTGCGACAAGCTCTACCATATAATGCCTCAAATGGCGCCATGCCAAGACTCGAATGAAAGCTGCTATTATAGGCAAATTCCATCAAATCCAACCGTTGGTGCCAAGCATCACCAAACTGCAACACCGAAGCTCGCAACATATCTCCCAAAGTCTGAATAGTTCTCTCTGACTGTCCGTTTGTCTGAGGATGATACGCCGTGCTATAAAGTAGCCTCGTACCCAACGCTTCTTGAAAAGCCACCCAAAACTTAGACGTAAATCGTGGATCACGATCCGAGACAATACTCACAGGGACACCATGGTATTTTACAATCTTCGAGATGAAAAACTCTGCTAATCAGCCCAAATAATACTTCTCCCTCACTGGAATGAAATGTGCCGACTTAGTGAGCCGATCAATGATCACCCAAATGCCATCAAAGCCATTATGTGTACGCGGAAGCTTGTACACAAAATCCATGGTAATATTTTCTCGTTTCCACTCTAGAATGGGAAGTGGCTGCAACAACCCAAACGGCTTCTTCCTTTCTGCTTTAACTTGCTGACAAACAGCGCACCTACTCACATACTCAGCTATCTCCCTCTTCATACCTGGCCAATAATAAAATGGTCGAATGGTATGATACATTTTAGTAGCTCTTGGATGCATGGCATAAGCTGAGATATGTGCTTCATCGAGAATTTCTTTCTTTAAATCCAAATTATTAGGCACGAACATCCTACCCTCCTGCATCAACATGCCATCCGAATCACGAACTCTGAGGTCTCTCTTCCTCCCTCGGTCTCGAGCTTGAACTAATTCCTGAGTCTCCCTATCAGCCACCTGGGCTTCACATACCCGATCAACTAACATTGGCCTAACTTGAAAATTAGTAAGTAAAGCCACATCTCTAACTTCTGCTTCTAACCTCACTCCCGTAAAACGCAAGTCCGCCAAAAGAGGAATACGACTCGCATACAACGCATTAATGCGGCCCTGAGACTTCCTGCTAAGTGCATCCGCAACTACATTTGCACGACCAGGGTGATAATCAATCGTACAATCATAATCGCTGAGTAACTCCATCCACCTCCGTTGACGAAGATTAAGTTCCTTCTGAGTAAAAAGATACTGGAGACTCTTGTGATCCGTAAAGATTCTACATTTCTCTCCATAAAGGTAGTGTCTCCACAACTTCAACGCAAAGATAATAGCAGCCAACTCTAAATCATGCGTAGGGTAATTCAACTCATGAGGTTTCAACTGTCGCGAAGCATAAGCAATCACCCTACCATGTTGCATTAACACACATCCCAGACCATTCAAAGAAGCATCACTATAAACCTCGAAATCACCATTATCGTCCGGGAGTGCCAATACAGGTGCATGAGTGAGATAATACTTCAACTGCTGGAAACTCTGTTCACACTTATCATCCCACTCAAATTTAACATCCTTCCTCGTTAACCTCGTCAATGGTAAAGCAATCACCGAAAAATCCTTAACAAACCGTCGATAATAACCTGCCAAACCAATGAAACTCCTCACCTCAGTGACGGTTCGTGGTTGCTCCCAATTCTCCACAGCTGCCACCTTCTGAGGGGTCCACCAAAATACCCTGAGCAGAAATGACGTGCCCCAAAAACGCAACTTGGTCTAACCAAAACTGGCACTTGCTAAACTTAGCATACAATTGGTGTTCCCTCAACCTCTTCAACACCAAAGTAAGATGTCGAACGTGCTCCGCCTTAGACTTCGAGTACACCAGAATTTCGTCGATGAAAACAATAACAAACCTATCCAAATATGGCTGGAATACCCGGTTCATTAAATCCATGAAAGCAGCTGGTGCATTCGTCAACCCAAATGGCATAACTAGAAACTCGTAATGACCATAACGAGTCCTGAACGCCGTCTTAGGAACATCATCCCTACTAATCTTCAGCTGATAATATCCAGACCTCAAGTCAATCTTGGAGAATACACAAGCACCTCGAAGCTGATCAAACAAATCATCGATACGTGGCAATGGATAACGATTTTTAATCGTCACCCGATTCAATTGCCGATAATCAATACATAGCCTCAAAGTTCCGTCTTTCTTCTTCACAAACAATACTGGAGCTCTCCACGGTGAAGTACTAGGCTGAATAAAACCTTTATCCACTAATTCCTGCAACTGAACTTTCAATTCCCTTAACTCAGCGGGCGCCATACGATATGGAGTCAAGGAAATAGGATTAGTACCTGGAAGCAATTCAATAGTAAACTCCATGTCTCGATCTGGTGGTAAACCAAGCAAATCCTTGGGGAAAACATCGGGAAAGTGTCTGACTACCCTCACATCCTCAACTCTACCAGGAGGAGCCTCATCCAGCACCACATGAGCTAAGTATCCCTGGCAACCCTTAGATAACAATCTTGTCGCTCTCACAGCAGAGACAACGCCATGTCTCACCCCACTCTGCTCACCCACAAAAGTAACCACAGGTAGTCCAGGTCGATGGAACATAACTATTTTCCCGTAGCAATCAATATTGGCACGATAGAAATGCAACCAATCTGTGCCCAGAATCACATCAAAATCAACAATATCTAACGGGATAAGATCAGCTGGCATAACAACATTCTCAACTATCACTGGACACCCTGGGTACACACGATCTACAATACATCTCTCCCCTGTAGGCATAGCGAACTCTAAATCATACCCTACAGGCGTGGGGCGAGGTTGCGTCACTTGAGCAAATGTATGAGAAATCACAGCATGTGTAGCACCACAATCAACTAATACTCTAGCAAAATAACCAAGTATATTTAACGTACCCATGATCAAATTTGGATTGTTCTGAGCATCCTACAGTGAAATATTATGAATACGCCCCTAGGTCTGTTGTTGTCCACCGCGACCTCTGCTTGTCTGACCACCATGATTCTGAGTACCACGCCCCTGACTAGGCTGACCAGACTGCCTCGAAGACCCCGCACTACTCGAAGCAATCTCTCCCTGCTGAAACTGTCATCCCTGAAACCACTGAGTACCGCCTGCTGGAGCTGGAGGATACGGCATATAGCCACCAGGATACGGAGGATAACCACCCTGAGAATATGGGTCCTGGGGATACTGATACTGTCCCGGGGCATAAGGAACAGCATCACCCTGATAGTGATAGGCACCACCTCGACCTGCCTGTCCATAACTACCCGGACCCTGAATCTGCTAGATCGGCGCAGGTGGCGGCAAGAAAGTCTGCTGCGGCTTCTGCTGCTGACTCTGGGGACAATTCGCAGCCCGATGTCCCATCTGCCCACACGTAAAACAACCACTGCTGCCACGCCTACACTCACCAAAGTGCCGATTATTACACCTGCGGCAAAGTGGGGCCCTACCTCGGCCACCATCAGCCTGTCTCTGGCCTCTAGCACCACCAGTAAACCTACCTCCACGTCCCTGACCAGTGGCGCTGAAACCACCGCTAGAAGAGCTAGAACTAGTACCATCTCTCTTGAAATTCTGAGTCCGACGAGGCCCGCGCGACGCTTGACCTTTACCCTTATCATCTTTCTTCTGATTACCATTCTTCTCTTCCTCATCACTCTCGCTCGACATGTTTTCTGAATCCTCAACTCTCAGCAGAATCTCATAGAAGTCCTGGTAAGTATCACAATGAGTAGTGGTTGCCATCGAACGCCATTTCTTCTTAGTGCCTAAGCGAAAACGACGAAGCATCTTTGCCGGATTACCAGCAATCTCAGGATGATAGCGAGACAAATCAATGAACTTCCGATAATACTCATTCGCTGTCAGCTTCCTCTGTTTCAACTCAGTAAATTCCTGCTTCTTACGATCAATGTACTCAGGGGGCACAAACCTTCTCTTAAATAAATTTATGAAAACATTCCAATCAGTCTTCTCAGCTGGAGTCAAATGACGAAGTTCCTGCTCCTACCAGGCTGCAGACTCCGAACCCAGAAACCACGAGGTCGTCTCTACCCACTTCTCGACAGAAAGATTCCCCTGACTATTCAGAACACGAAAAGTCTTCTCAATGTGCTCTAACCATCGCTCTGCACCCTCATGACCTTCATTACCTTCAAACTTATCCAACTTCAAATTATACATAGTCTCCAGAGGAGTCCTCTGGGGAGGGCGGATCGCCGACTGAATAGTTGTAGCAATAGCTTCCCCCAGCTGAGCAATATCGGGGAAACTAGGCTCAGCAGAGCGACGTGGTTCTCGACGAGGCGGCATAGTTCTGACAGAAGACACCAAAACCATTAGAATACTCACAAAAGTACAAGACTGCCAAACCTAGGCTCTGATACCAAACTGACATACCCCGAACGAGATCAGGGCATGCTGGGCGTCACGTGGAAGTGACGTAGCCATGTGCACAGTACGGAAGCTAAAAAAAATAGTAACGTAAAAGTACGAATAAATAAAAACTAGCATACATAAGGTAGAAGTAGTAAGTGCTAGCGTAAGTGACACAAGTTCAGAGCAGAAAGCCTAAAGCAGTCCAAACTAAAATGACGCTACAACAGTACACCCGAAGGTGGCCCTACGCTGGTGATCGTCTATCAGAAATGCCGAGAAAGCCCTCTGGGAAACCACAGAACCTGCTATGTAGCTAGAACCTGGAGGGGCGCAAAACAAAAGCGTGAGTGGGCAAAAACAAAGCTTTTCGAAACCATTTCAAAACAAGATTCTAACCCCTCGCTGTAAAACCTGTATACTTCCCAAAAAATAAACATATGTACGTATATATAGATATGCCAAACATGCTCAAGAATATGTCATGTCGGAACCTCAAAATGAAATGCAAGTGCTCAGGTATAAATCACATCAATAATATATAATCTGGCAGCCGGTGTCACCTAACGTGACCTGTACGGCTGCATCTAGAGCTCAGATCTCAATCACAATAACTAAACTTGCCCACGAGTCGGAACCACCTAAAGTGGTCTGTACGACAGGCCTGGGTGTAATACATATAAACGCTCTAGTGCTACGATCACGTGAAGACTGTGCGAATAATCGCGGGTCACCTACGAGTCGGAACCACCTAAAGTGGTCTGTACGACAGGACTGTGCACCTAACTTGGATCCAAGCTGAGCGTGTGGTGCGGGAGGTGAACAACACGTGAAGGACTGTGCCCTACTCTGGGCGGGAGCACTAACACCGGGGGTGCAGGTTATGAGCTCTCTAAGCATCTCGAATCACCATTTAAAAGTAAACATGAATAACATTTACCTGACACTTACCTATGCGTCCACAACACCAAATATGCATATGTATATAAATATATACGCCCAATAATGCAACTAATGATGCATAACTGACAATAATATAATGCATGGCATATAACAAATAAATATTTAAATCAATTTCTGGGAAAATATAAGTATATAGGTATATACGGAAAACCAAAAGGCCACTCACTGATAAGTGGAAGGGTTGTAGCCCCCTGCCTCGAGTGACCACGCTCGTCCTCGGGATATGTCTCACCTATATGCGAAATAACTACAAAAACGTTAATTTTAAAGCACATAACCAAACTTTCGAAATAACTTCTCATACATTGCTCAAATGGAGTGTATGAATACACCAACGTGATCTACCCAACCTCACGAACATCCACAAATTTTTAGAAAAAATTTTCACCGCCGCACGCGCCGGCCACGCGCAGGCATGTGCTTGGCACACTGACGGCGTCAACTGACGTAGTTAGGAATATTCCGTCATCCCTAACGGATTCCGTCAACGGCGTCAGGAATATTCCGTCAGACTTGACGGAATATTCCGTCTTCTTCCCCGGCGACGTCGCCGGCGCTGGAAAACTGGAAATTTTTTTTTAAAACGTCCTAACTCTTTCGTTTTTCAACCAAATTCCACGATTTTGGTACCAAAATGAAACCTAGAACTAGAGGAACACAACCATACAACTTTTAAGGGCTAAAAACCACTAAATCTCACTTGAAAAATCGAACCAACTCCGGCCAACTTCGAAAACAACGATCCCGACGTCCAATTCCCTCAAACGAACTACTCCGAGCCTCCTTGGGACCTCACCAAGCTATCTACAAGCTTCATTTTCCCTAAAACGTGAGAAATCACGTGTGCATGAATAGTATCCAAATCGGACATCGTCGAATCGACGTGAAAACATTGGAGTTCTTACCTGGAAATGGTATGGTTGGACTCGTACGAGCCTCACGAGCTCGAATATGTGCTCAGCTCCTTCGATCTGTGGAGGTTTAGTGTGCTTGTGTGTGTGTCCGTACGTTTTCGAAGAAAAAGAGAAGGAATGGGGCTCAGGACAGGTGCAGAGAAACAGGGAGAAAGGTTGTGGTGTGTGGGAAGGTGTGTGTGGCACCAAACATGCCAACAAAACCCCAAAAACAAATAATAAACGTAACGAAATCGAGCTAGGGGCAAAACTGTCTTTTCACACGTACGTTTTTGATATTTTCGGGACAGACTGTCACATGTAGCCCTAAGCCGCCACGATTGGAAATGGGCTAAATGATGATATCCTAATTATGGGGAAGTTGGTCAACTACCAAACTTCAATTTGCCACATACTCTAAAGATTACTTTTGAAAAAACAAAAGAAAAATAACTTCTAGAAGGCGCTTCGGGTTTGTTTGGTACTGCTATGCTGTTTTAAAAAATTGCTTCTGTTGTGTTATGAAAATAAACAGTTGTCGAATAAAGTTGTTAAGTGTTTGATAAACTTTTTTTTGGTAAAAGTGATTTTAACAAAAAAAAAAAAAAAAAAAAAAAACAAAAACAAAACAAAACAAATAGTGTTTGAGTGTTTGGTAAACTTTTATATAAATTGTTTTGAATATGTTAAATGCCTAAAATGGATATGACATTTAATGTAATATAATAAAGCTTCATTTGGCACATCGGACTGTACTGACTATTTCAGTCAAATAGAATAAATAGTCGTCGAATAATACTAGCTAAACTAGTCGAACGTTAGGTGTTGTATCAAATTAATTTGTGTATCGGACAATACGTTGGACTACAATGATTTAAAAAAAAAAATTCACAAAATAATTGTTGTAAAAATGAAAAAAAGAAAGAGAAAAAATAACATAAAGAAAAAAAGAAGTAAACACCATTACAGACAAAATTTAAAAAAAAAAAAAAAAAGAAGGAAAAAAACCCAGGTTTCTTCCCAGTCGTGTCTTCCTTTCTTCACCATATTCTCCATGCATCAAATCCCACCATCGGCTACCGATGGCAGATGAGTGGTGGTCGGGGTCGAGAATTTGGAGCCTAGATCCAAATTCATGTCCCCCGCCTCGTCAGAGCTCGGATCCGAATTGCTATTCCTTTCCTCGTCGGAGGCTAGCTCATTTCCTCGTTGTCCATCTCGTTGTCGAAGCCCAGATTGGAAGAATTTGAATCATTGTCTTCCTCCTTCAACCCATGGAAGTTTTGTTGTCAGAGAGAGGTGTGTGTGTGTATGTGTGTGTGTGTGTGTGTAAAGGAGGAGAGAGGAACAGAGAGAGAAAAAGAAGAAGGTGGCGAAGACGAACTTGGGATCCAAATGAGAGATAGCAGCAGGCAATGTGAGATAGTGGAAGAAGAGTGCTGCGAGAAAGGATGGAGTGAGCCGGTGTGAGCAAGAGAGATCCACCCAACTAAAAATATAAAGGTTTTGGACAAGATAAATAATCGGGTGTGAAAGGTGCAAAATAAGTGAGGCTAGATTAAATAAGAGTAAATTGTAGCAATGGTCCCTCAACTAAAAATCCATTACTATTGGTCTCTCAACTTATCAAAATGTGTAGTTATAGTCATTTTCATTAATTTCGTCAAAATTTTGTCAAAAAAAAGTTATGTTGGGATAACCATTTATATAATAAGGATTCCTCAACTCATCAAAGTGTGTAATTATGATCATTTTCGTCAACTACGTTAAAAATTTTGTCAAAACGAGTTATGTTGGAAGGACCATAACTATAATTGGGTTAAAGTTAAATGACCATTTCTCTAGTTGAATTAAAGTTAAGGGACCAATGGTAATGTATTTTTAGTTGAGAGACTATAGATGCACGTTTTGATGAGTTGATGGACCAATGATAATGAATTTTTAGTTGAAATACCGTTTCTCCAATTGAGTTAAAGTTAAGAGACCATAGTTACAATTTACTCATTAAATAATCCGATAATTATTTAATAAGGATTCGTTTGGCAGATCGAACTGTACTGACTATTTCAGTTAGAAAGGATAATTAGTCACTGAATAGTACTGATTAAATTAGTCGGACGTTTGATGCGGTATCAAACTAAAAGTCGACTATTTAAAATTGTGCTTGGTATTGTACAGGATAAATCGTATTATTATTACTTTTTATGAAAAAATCAATTTACATCTTAGTTTAAAAACAAAAAAACTATTAATAAAATGAAAAAAAGGAAAAAAATTTGATAGAATAATCAACATGGAAAGTCGTTTTGGTCTTCTTCGATTTGGGTTTCGAAACGGCAGTTGTTTTGGCAGCAGATTTCTCCTTATTGCTCGCTTCGGAGAGCTTGTACGAGGCCTAATCTTGATCACCTTCCCTATCGCCGCCGACTTTTTTAGCTGTAGCGTCGAGTCTTCCTCCAGATGCAAAAATTGAAGAACGTGACCATAAATCTTGAATTCGAGCACCATAATTGAAAATTCATAAGCAAAAAAAATGAAGAAGATGAAAACCCAGAAGAAAAAAAAATTGAAAACCCAGAAGCACCATAATTGAAAACCTGGGTTTCGTTTGCCTGGCTGCCTTTTCTTCCTTCTTGGGCTCCTCCGTCGCCGGAGCCTTTGCTGGCGGTTGAGAAGGAGGGAGAGACAAAGCAGCAATACCTTGGTGGAGTTCGCGTTGCGCAGGAGCAGAGAGGGTCGGAGAAGAGCCAACGAGAGCGTGAACCCGACTAATTATACCAACCTATTGGAGAGGATAACTAAGCGGGTGTGGAGTGTCTGAAAATGGTGGGACAGGATTATTTTATCCGGTGGCTACACAAGGCACCAAACAACTGGGACGATACTATTACCGAGAGTATTCACGAAATGGCCGTGATACTATTTACTTTAACGAAAAATTATATTTTTATACTAAAAAGTCAAACAGGATACTATTCATTTTACCTTTTATTTTATCTTTATCATTAAAACTCAAAATTTTCAAGCCATTTTCATTAGTTTTTCTTACTATTAATACTATATGATCCCTTATATGAGCTGTCAAACAAGACCTAAGAAGCTCACCAAACATCTATTCTATATTATTAGTACTATTTAGTGGTCTTACGACATGACAAATGATACCTAATTGTCAAAGAGAATAATGCAGTGGTAATATTGCAATTTTTTAAAATATGTGGAGTTATACTTATGATTTAAATTTTTTTATTAAATCGGCATTAGGTACTATGCTTTGAGAAAAAAAAATACTTTCTTTTTTTAGAATCATGGTAGATCATGTTTTTGCTTTTCTAAGCTTTTCAACAGTCATTGACAATAGTTTTTTTTTTTTTTTTTTTTTGTTTTACCAAACATGTTTGATATTCCAGATTTTTTTTTATAAGTTGTTTTTTTCAAAAGCAACATAATCTCAAATTAGCCCATCATTTTGCAACCCATGCATATAATCTCTAAGTGCTTTCTTAAAGTTAGAAGAAAGATTTTGCAGAAAGAGAAGTGCTTTACAAGAGTCGTATTTCATACACATACAGTGAATCTAGTATGTCTTTGGATATGAATGTTGTTAATTCATGAAATAATTCTTTGTTCTTATCATAATCTCACAAGGTTTTTTTTTACGGACGAGATTCTCTCCTTTTTTTTTCTTCCCCACCCCAACCCCCACCCCACCCCACCCCACCCCACCCTCCCAATCCTTTTTGTTTTCTTCTTACTTTTTCTTCTATTTCTGCAAGGTAAAGTCATAATCGTTGAAACAAAAGAAGAGAAGGAAGGGAAAGGAAGAAAGGGGCAGAGAACCCTTGTCCTTTTTTTCTTATACTAAATCATTGGTACACCTAATTATCATATTTATTGTGATGGAAATAAAAACTTGATAAAATAGAAAAGGATGGGACAGTGACAGTGACAGTGATAGGAAATAGTTCTTTTTGTTGACAAGAATCCAAATTGGTTGGTCTGACTTTGCATCCAAAACCCCTTTTCCAAAGAAATTGAGCTTCAAAAGACACCGCTCATATTCATATTCATATTCAATTCATGCACGGCTTATATTATCAATCTTAAGAAAATAAATTAAAGTTATCTTTTGCATCTGCCATTTAAACTGAGTTAGCTAGAAAAAGCTTGATGTAAAATCTTAAATAAAGTTGACTTAGGCTTAGCTAAGCTGATCAAAGCACTGTATGTTCAGCATTCTTTTTTATCACACAAGTTCAAACTACTCTTATCGTAATTTAGATAAATTTAGTGCGAAATATCGCTTGTATAAAAACAAAATAAATTTAAATAAGGAAGACAAAGAATAGCTTAGGTACAATTATAATAAGGAAATGCATTTTATTCCACATTGTAGTGTAGGCTACATCAAAGATTGCATTGAGTTTTACATCCGTACAACACCTTGTGCTCAACTTGGAAAAATGGAAAAGGCATTTCTCTAGTATCATTGCAAGCATTGGCTCTATGTACCCCCATGACGGTCCTCTCCTTTCAAACAAACTCTTGTAAAGTTATAGCTTCCTTCTCTCAATGTTAAGACTCAACACAAAATGGTAACACCAGTAGGAGTGCTACAAATATGAAATTACATATAACCGACACACACAATAACTTTTACATTTTTTCTTACCCTCCTTTTTTTTACCCTAGATTTGATTAAACTCTAAGTTCAGCTTGCCCAATATTGCCACTGTCATTTCCACCTTTTCCATCAAACTTGATATACTTGTACCATTTTGCACATAATACGTAGACCAAAAGATCAGCTGTTGTCAAAGCTGCTAAGAGAAAGTAGAACCTTTCCAAATGACCTTTGTTTAGGTTTCCAGGGATCCATCCAGGCATGCCATCCCTCGTAGAAATCTTCATCACAACTGTAACAAGTAAGCTACTCACATAGTTTCCAAGTGATATTGAAGTCATGCAAAGTGCACTCCCAAAGCTCTTTAATCCATCAGGTGCTTGTCCGTTGAAGAACTCCAGTTGACCAACATACATGAACACTTCTGATGCTCCTACAAGCACATACTGAGGAACTTGCCAAAATATGCTCAATGAACTTGGAGTTTCGCAATCGGTGTTGCAGTCTTTTGCCTCATACTTTAACCTGAACAACTCTACGACTCCTGCTGAAATCATTGCCAGGATTGCAATAACAAGACCAATTCCCATCCTTTGAAGCTCAGTGAGTCCCTTTTTCATCAGCCTAGCAACAAGCGGGTCAAGAACTCGCCTGTAAATGAAAATAAAAGCCGCTACGCTGAGAATGTCAAAGCTTGACATGCTGGCTGGGGGAATGTGAAAGCTTGAAATGGTGGTCTTCATTGCAGCACCTTGTTCTACAAAGAGTGATGCCATCTGAGTAAAAACTACAGAGTAGAGAATTGTGCACAGCCAGATTGGGAGTAGTCTAAGTATGCATTTCACTTCTTCTACTTGTGTCACTGTGCAAAGGCGCCATGGATTTTGAGCCCCCTTGCCCATTTGGTTCATCTCCTTTGGTGTGATGATTGCAGCTTTATCCAAGAATCTGTCGAAAGATTAACATGGATCGGTTTAGGATTTACCATTGGTCAACTACTAATCTATTTGGAGTACTTTCGGCAGTGCACTAAGCATGTTTAGCAGTATTTGATTGAAATAAAAAACCATGGTTTTTTTTTTTTTTTCTCCGCCTAGAAAAGCAGTTTTAGTACTTTCTAGTGAAACACCTGATACCTGTTTCTCCGAAGCTACGAAGGAGTGACAGTTGCTCGTGATATACAAATCAGCAAGCATTCCGTTGGAGCTTTTAAAATCTCTAATACTGAAAGAATCTCATTAAGACAATGCTCCCAAAGAGACTCTTGTGACTATTGATATTATCTATTAAGATCTAAAAAACATATATATAACTTACTTGAATCCGTGGGTGTGAAATATTTTCCTACTCTCGTTTTGAAAGCATTTATTCTCATCCTCTCCCTCGTACAAATCTTCCCCACTTGGTGTCATCTCATCCTTCCATTTTCTTGTTGCAGCCACGACCACCCGACAAAACCTAGAGAGAGGGTTTCCCTGAGGCTTGAAATGCCTGTACATTGGAGTGCCACATAGAAACAAGACCAAAGCCATGGCAGCAGAGCCAGTAGATACCCAAAACCCTAGAGTCCATATTCCCTTATCTTCAAAATATCCCAAGATTGTGTTTGAAAAGAGAGAGCCAAGATTCAAAGCCAAGTAGAAGAAGCTAAAGAAGGATATCTTTGAGTGCCCTTCGTTCGGGTCCTCCTCGTCAAACTGGTCTGCACCAAATGTAGCTATAGTAGGTTGGTAACCACCATTTCCAAGTGCGATAAGGTATATAGAGATGTAGAACAATCCGATTTCAAAGGTCGAGTGGTCTCCACAGGGATACTTTTCATCACCACAGCCTTTAGGCTTGAGTAAGAATATGTACGTCGATAGCGATAACAATGACAAACCCTGCTCGAAAAAATAAATTTACGTGAGTGTATATTTACTTGCAAGAAATTAAAACAATGCTGATCGTCACAATATAGTACACCTAAATAAGGGAAAAGAGAAGACAGCCAAGGGCTTTTCTTTTCCCTTAACGGTCTAAAAATGTGGTGAACAAATAAAAATGACAATCATCAGGTTTATCTATGAAGTGAGTCCATCTTAATTAGTCTAGAGAGGAAGAGAGTTAAAACGGTGGTGCTTAATTTATTTTAGATTAATTCTAGCTAGCTATTTCACTTATCCTTTTAATTTGCCTCAAACTTGAGTTTAACATGTCTCACCTTTTTATTTTTTATTTTTTTCTTTTGAGTCATAATCTGTACCAAATTAATCTCAACTATGAAGGACATTCAAACATATAAATTTCGTGTATATATAAGTTCTGTCATTTTTTTTTTTTAGATTTTTCAAGAATAAACAAATTAGTAGTTTAGATAATAAAAAAAACGAATGAGCTGCTTTAATTTTCAAACATCAACTTGGAGTTTTGGGATGAGTAAGTCACACCAATTGAATTCTTATTGGTACAATATTTTTTTCAATAAACCATGGATTCCAATTATTGACGAAAAAATTAATGTAATTATTGAATGTTAAAGTAATTAGTAAATAACTTACAATGACAAAAATAACTTGAAAGATAGCACAAGTCTTGTACCTCCCCCAGTAAGAGTCACTGAGGAGAGCACCAAGAAGAGAGAATATGTAAACTGTTCCAGTCCATTTGCTGACGTTATTTGCAGCCGCTGCGTTGTCTTGACCCAACACCCTTGTCAAAAACAATACCAGGTTCACTCCTACTCCAAAGAATGCCAATGTTGCCAACCCTTGATTTACTGATCAGACAGAGAACAGTTTGCCAATTAAAAAACAGATTAAATATTGTTATACGCACGGATGCGATCATTAATAATTGCACAGGGATGAACATGTAATATTTTCTTTAATGTGATTACGAGATAGAATCATAGAAGCTTAGGGTCAAAAGGGTAGATGAAAAATTAGAAAGATTTAGGAAAGTGATTCTAAGAAAAATTTTAGATTACTTGAATCTAATAGAAGATATGACATAAAAACAAGCGTAATGACATTTTAGAATTTATATAACCGATTCCACTTAGTAAGATAAATTTTTTTTTGTTGGTGTTGTTGTGTTTTCAGAAAGAGACATCATAGTCCGAAGGTATGAAGTAGATCATTAGAGCTACAGAAGATTAAGTCTTCCCTTCTTGGACCATTTGGGCAAACCATATACTGTTTGTATAGACATTTATGATCTTATATATCACATCATGAGCCCCAAAACAAAGTAACTCACAAGTGTCACATGATTTTGATGATCCAACTAATCAGACAATAAAACTAATTAAGAATTACATTAAGTTTTAATTTCTAGAATATATACACTCATGATTTTGATGATCCAACTAATCAGACAATAAAACTAATTAAGAATTACATTAAGTTTTAATTTCTAGAACACACACACACACACACACACACAACAAATACTGACAAAATATGACATATGAAATCTATTTTCCTTTTTTATTAAGGAGGCAGATTGTCTGCTCTCCTGTTTGGATGTTATTACCATCCTCTCCTATTTTGTGCGGTCATGGTTAAACCATGTCAACATTTTATATTGATTTTTTTAATAGAAATAATAAGACAAAAAACAATATGAATATAAAATATTGACGTAGCTTAACTATGACCGCACAAATAGAAAATGATAGGAAAGACATCCAAACAAAAGGGCAGACAATCTGCCTACTTTTATTAAATCCAAATGTGACTGCTTTTGGAAAAGTTGTTGGAGCAGTGAGAAATTATAAGGAAACAGCAGACAAATTGTTTCCACAATCAACAAATTGATATTTATTTTCTTCTTATCAAAAAATACTAAACTGTTCAAACATTAGTCAATGCAAATAGATAATGAAACTAATCTTGTTGCTAAACAGTTTAATCATAGACAATTAATTACCTAATATGAGAATGCCAGCAACCCATGTTCCTGTTCTTCCTCGGACAGCAGGGCGACCATACCAATCAATGGTTCCGTCGAGTGTACAAACTTCTTTTGTCTTCTGGTTCTTTTCTTCTGCATATCCCTGAAATGTTTGAATTGATAACAAGTTTAGCTAGCAATACATATATCCTCCTAGCTAGATGCAATATTTGAGACAGTGCACAATAATAGATAAAATAACACCTTTAATTTTCTTTTGGTGTACATAAATTAAGATCATTGCTCTTTATGTACACGTCACTTACCTACATATGCACTACACACAAATATAAAGATAAAATACATTGATATAACTATTTGGACACACGAAACTAGCAAACTGACAAACTTACTAAGACCAACTCCAATGGTGGGCTAAAAGCCAAATTACCCCAAAAATTTCTCCCCTAACCCACTCCAACCCAAGGGGAAATTTTGGGTTAAATGCTAAATACTAAACCAATGCTAAATTCCCCCCAAAATTTAGCCCAGAAATCGGAGTGGACTCTACACAATATTTATCGGAATTTAAAATTTTTTAGATTAAAATGTTCATAAAATTAATTTACGATAGTTTACATATTTATTTTTTTAAAAAAAATTAATTTAACAAAAAAAAAAAGCCTAAGTTCATTCTTTAATAATTTCGGGCTAAAATTTTAGGCTAGAACGGTTGGAGCAGAAAAGTTATTTTTAGGCTAAAAGCTAAATTTTCCGGACTAAAAAAATTTAGCTTTTAGCCTAACCATTGAAGATGGTCTAACACTGTCTAATGAAAGCAGGCCCTATTATTATATATGAGCCTCTAAATAACATCACCAAAAATAATTTGATGAATATACCTCTTCTTTTTTTTTTTTTTTCTTTCCTGTTTGAGGGGTTAATTGAAGATGCAGATAATATACGAATGAATATGTGGATAAAAGGAATATCAAATGCCCCTGTAAAAACCCAATTTGAATGCATGGGTGAAACATCTGCCGTAGCTAACAGTTGTGTGAGACATTATTCCCCACACCCATAAATATGTTCGGGTGGGTGATCACACATCTGGAGGCATTCAAAACTTCAAAGTGAGACATCAAATACATGGATGATATGTACAACGGAAACTGATATACATCACTAATAGATGATACATGTAGCATTGCTTGCACGTCAAAAGAGAGAAATACAAAATTCATCACAAACCTGGTCCTTGCAAACATTTAAGCAAGCCATTGCTACGTATTAAGCTGAACTCTCACAAGAACTAGGTTAGCTAGAGCACCACCCCCAAAAGAGTATGAGAGATTGGAACAAGTGGGAGAAGAAAGATGAGTAGGGGAAACCAAGAAAGTGAACCAATCTTAGTGGAACAAAAAGACGAAGCATGAGTGTTTGTTTGGAGGTAGAGGGGAAGTAGGAGTGAGGGGTTGAATATATATAGGACGGCAAGATTTAGTGAACGGCTAGGACTACATGTCGAAAGGTATGTGAGAAATTGAGATTAAAAAGGCACAGCTGGTTCACAGGAAAATTAGTCGATCAAGCAAGTGACAAGGAAATGCGAAGGAAATGTGGAAACGGGCTGGACTAATTAGGTAGGGAAGGGGGCTTTCATCTGTGGGAAAAAGAAGCGTGGCATTGTTGGATACAGCAGTCATCAAAGATAGGTGACTGAGTTGATGTCTTTTTCACGTGAATACAACAAACACTGTGGGCAGTGAATTGAAAACAGGGTAAAAGTTTAGAAGAAGAGTAATGCTATAGGTAGATTAAATTTATAAATGTATGTCACTAATAATAAATAAAAGCGCTAATATATATTTAAGTAATAATTCAATTATCAATAACCATACCATATAATTTACAAAATTTGATTTAAAAAGTTGATCTACCTAGCATTACCCTTAGAATAATATCCAACCTTTTATTGTACCATTGATCCGAACATCAAATATGTATGTTGCAGCCTCATATGATATTGGAGGCACATGAAAAAAGAAGATTAGTTTGTTGTTAATGTGTGCTAGGATACCTCTTATATTAAAAAAAGTAGTTGTGACTATGGGCTGTCTTTGATACCGACATGTTTGAAACATACATGTAGCTGTTAATTTTCCGAACGACTGTTTTTAATCTAATATTTGTTTTTTGTTTTGCTTTAATGCTTACGCATGGTTTCTTTCTGCGAATTGAAGTCCACTTATTTTTTGCTGCTTTTGTGGACTTAATATGACTCTGAAACTTCGGCAGTCTCATATATTGGACCCGACGTACAGGACTTTGGATACTGAAGAAAATGGACCGGGCTTCTCTGCTATTCTACTTTTCATATATTTTTATTTTTTTTATTTGTGCGATCACGATAAATTACGTTAATATTAAACTGGATCCGATGAAAATAACCAGATTTTATCTTTTTTTATTTGTGAGATCATGATAAGTCACGTCAATATTAAACCGGATCCGATGAAAATAACCAGATAAATCAGAAAAGCTGAAAACAATGTACGAAAATTCAATTTTAAATTTGAAGCGGACAGAATATTTTAGAACTTTGTTGTTGGGATAGACCTTTCCAAGTTGCACCCGGTTGCGTACGTAGTAGAAGCAGCCGGGCCAGTGAAGCTCAAAGGTTGTGGGTGCATGCATGCATCAACTAAAATCATTATCGCATTATGCATGTAAATAATGTGAAGAGGAGACGAGACAGGCACCTGCCGCTACGTGATTGGATTGAGCAATCTTAGTTCAAGTCACATAGACATTATGGTTTTAGGGTCACTAATCGTCCTTCCTTCTTTTTTTTTTTTTTATTTATTTTTTTTTTAATTTTAAGTGAGGCATTCTAGCATTCTGTACATGCCCAATCCATACTCATTGTGTGCTTGGCGTATGTCCACATGTGTTTTATTTAAATTATCTGTTAGAGTCAATATTGTTACAGTGAACAAATAGATAAATTATACATGCATAGAGCTTGGAGGTCATATTTATTAGACATATGGGAGGAAGGAATTCTTCTTCGTGAACTGCCAAAATCAACTCTACAACTTAACTTTGTGTTATATCTGTCTCCTGCAAGTTTTGAATGAGGAGTAACTGATAGAGTTGGAGGTGATGACGAATTGATCATTATTCGCCATAGTTTAATTCGATGTTGTATGGAGCAAGAAAGACGGCTACAATTTAAGTGGGGCCTTGATTCTTGCTTAGACCACCATTTTTCCACGGCCAAAAATTTTAGAAAGCCACATGTGCCCCTTCAGCCCTTAATAATGAGACTCACCCCTTAAAGTACATACTATTTACTGTATGACCTCTCAATAAATTTTATTTTCTTCTTCTTTACCATATACATCGGATTCCCTGAAGATCAAGACGGCCCTAAGGGTAGCCGAAGTAGACATCCAAGGCCTCCATTTCGGAGGATCCCCCAATTTTTTAAAAAAAATATATATTATATATTATATAATATATATATATATATATATATATATATATATATATTCTCTTACATTTCAAATTCAATAAAAATATCAAAAAGTAAAATTATAGGCAATTGAAAAAGAATTTATTGAAAAATTAGATTATGGAAACTTCATTAGTACATTTGATCTAAAAATGCGAGACGTCTAATATTGAAATAATTTTTGTATATCTTTCTTTATTTGATATTAATTTTTAATGATATTTGATGTAAAAATAAGCTTTTTCATATATTTAACGATGTCTTTTTATACATATCAATGCACAAAAAATCAGGTAGCCAAAAAACTCTAAGGCTCCACTTTGAAAACTCGCCTATAACCTCCAAATCTTACGGAAGGCCATGCTGAAGATTAGAGTTATTAATAAATAGATTTTCTTTCTTAAAAAATTAATAGACTTGTACCAGCATGCTTCTAGAATGATCAATGAAACATTTTATGGGAAAAAAAAAAGAAATCAGAAACAAAGAAGTTTTATAGGAAAAACTGTGCAGCTACTTCATCATTTTCGATCGTTTGTTTATATTATAGGCCATCTTTATCAACTTTTTGTTTTCTCTTTCTTGTTGATTTGAACACCTCCTGTCGACTCTCAACTGGAGTCGTCTTCAGCCTACACAAACTGAAAACAGAGCTCCTTATATATTAGTAAATGATCAATTACATATATAAATGTGTTTGTGTGTGTGTGTGTGTGTTTATATGTATGTATATATAATGCATGCCATATATTAATTATTGCAGTTTGAAACACTAATAATAAAACTATTAATAGATAATATTAAGGAGATCAAATTTTTTAAACTAAATTTGTAAAATGATGTGTCACTAACAGGAAACGAGCACATTAATCGATAATTAATTAATAATTCAATTATCAACAATCACATCATTCGACTTATACAATTTGGTTTAAAAAATTGAATTCTCTAGCAATACCCTTTTCCATGATTTATAACTGATACGTCAAGCAGTTTCTATCTCAAAGCATTTCTATGTTAATTAACATCACATGCGTTTGAAGCGACGCATGCAGATTGACTAATTCATGCATGTCCAGCATTTCTATGATACAAACGAATATATGTTGAGAATATAGTTAAGCAATTTCAAAGTATTTACTGTTTTAAAGTTTGCAACAACTACAATTCCTTTGAATGAGTTTTGGGTAGAGCTAAGCTAGCTACCATGCACAATCTCATGCTTAAATTCTCAGTTGTTTCAAATAAAAAAAAAAATTCTCAGATTTCGTAAGAACTTACATCAGCAGAAGCAACATCTGCAGAATTAAAAGACGAGATCCAGTTTGGCTCATCCTCATCCAAGTTAAAAAAACGAAAAAGGTACATGAGCAAAGACATTTGAGTTTATTTAATAACTGTGATGCACATGTATTTGGCCTTTTATAAAATAAAAAACTCTTATCTTTAGAGAGAGAGGATCGATACTAACTCACATGATTCTTGCTTGTGTATATGTATTTTGCTACTAATGTCTTTTTTCGTATTAGTATATAATATTTCTCTCTTGCCAGTTCATAAAATTGACAAACCTTGAACCAATCACATACTATACGTAGCAAGTAGCAACGATCAGATTTAAAATATTCACCATGTTACAGATAATAAAAGCTCAAGGGGATCCATGAAAATGGTGTTTGGCTTCCATCCAAGGAGACAGCAACTTCTGGTCAATGTCATGTTTAACGCAAAAGTTATTTTAAAATTTTCTTTTATCGTGTTTAATCAGTCATTTTCACACTTTTCGCGTAGCCAGCTATGCTAATTTAACTTGCATCTAGCTGCATACGATTCAAATGGACGATCAGAAGCCACTGAGACGCACCGTCGGTCCAGATTCCTTTTCATATAATAAGTCAATGTGAAAACCAACTGCTCCTATTCCATTCGCACACGGCTCTTTCCAACTTCACCATCTTGCTTATCACCTTTTTAACGTGATAAAGGGATTGATCAACTACTACTTATGAATATAAGCAGAAACGAATATAAATTTTTCTTTTATCTGGAGATATTTTCTCTTTTGATCCATATTGGGACCATGTGTTGCGTCAGCATGTTGAATTGATTTGCAGTTTTGCAGGTTTTCAAACCTGCTTGATGGCTTTCCATTTTCTTGGATGGGCATTTTTTTTGACATTTTGACATGATATGTATGTAGCATTAAAGCAACATTTATAGTGATCATAATAGCATTAGCAGCAGGAAAAATGTGATGAAGGTAGAAGAAAAAGATTGAGAAATAATGTTTAATTTTGATATTTATCTTAAAATTGAGTAAAAGATAAACTTACAAATAATGGATTACTTTTATTACAATTTAATAAAAAAAATTATAGAAAAAAGAAATTGTTATTCTCACTCCAAACTTTATATATTTAAAGAAAAAAATACGAGTAATGATATTCATACTATGTTTTTGTATCACATTTTCATACCACTTTAGTTGGTATTTGATG
Source organism: Pyrus x bretschneideri (assembly GCF_019419815.1). NCBI lineage: Eukaryota > Viridiplantae > Streptophyta > Magnoliopsida > Rosales > Rosaceae > Pyrus > Pyrus x bretschneideri. The sequence goes on along the minus strand of NW_025999546.1, from coordinate 107,786 downwards.
TGGATAGCCACATCACTTGAATTAATCAGATTTTTAAATTTAGTTCATTATTTAATAAACTAGTAATTAAGAAAAAACTGGTTAATTAAATGATGATTGTGGAATACGGGAAGTTTTTCTCCTTTCTTTCCTTGAGTTTTGCAAATTTTTCAAATGATGTGGCTGTCCACATCAAATGCCACCTAAGGTGGTATGAAAATATGGTGCAAAAACATGGTATGAATAGCATTACTAAAAAAAATACACTTGTTAGGAGTATAAAATGACAAATTTGAAGTATCACTAACAATTCCCTAAAAAAAAGGCTGGTGTCCCATAATTAGTGAATAGACCTAACCCAACAAAGTGAATTAAATCCATGAATGATTCACAAAACAAAAATGATATTCTTAGCATCTATTTGTACTATCTCTCTAAGAGCAACTCCACCCCTTCCAATTGCCTTACCTATTGGTGATTTAATTCTCCAAACTCGAGAAATTTTTTATTGTGACCGGAATATAAGTGGTGGAAAATTTTATTTTTTAAGCTATTAACTTTTTAACACACACATCCTGCTATTTGCATAATGACACATGGTATACCACTCTGTGTTTCGATCACACTGAAAAACCTCTTCCCAAACTCAACAAACAAAGCTCAAATCCATAAAAAAATCAATGGGGCAATTAGTCGGCCTAATACTCTCTCCCGCCTATCTGCTTAAGGTGACATGACGTCAGCCTGGCATGATCTATGTTATATATTTTTCCAACGCCTGATGCCTCACCCTCCGACGACCCATCAATTAGGTCGTTGTTCCTTCCAACTGAAGATGAATCAAGCTCTGGAAACACAAATACGATGCCAGATTCCTCCACCTATCGGACGAGTCGTTGTTCATTCCAACTGAAGATGACGAGGTGCTGCAAGATTCCTCTTGCTCATGACGACAATCTTGAGCAAACCTTTTATTCTTCGATGAGTCGTAGATGGGGATGCAAGGCGTCCTGTGGATGAATTGGGTGATTAAACTTTTGGTGCTGGTGTGGAGTGGGAAAAAAGCTTGGGAAAAAACAAAGGTGAGGGAGAAAAGGATGGGCAGAGAAGATGAAGAGATAGAAAATGGGAAGAGAGTGGAGAAGAGATCCTCTATGGATCTCTTCCACCAAGGCCACCTAATCAAGTGATCCGGGCCTTCGAAATTTCATCCAACGGCCAAAAATTATTATAGCTTTTTAGGGGTCAAAACAGGTGGGCCGTTAGATGAAATTTCAAAGGCTCGGATCACTTATTCCTGTGGCCTTGATGGAAAAGATTTGGAGAGGATCTCTTCTCAAGAGAGTGAGACACTGGAGGTTTCTAGAGACGATGACTTTTAGTTAGAAGATATATTTTAATGATAAAACAATAAAAGCATTATTTAAAAAAAAAATAATACTAATTATCTGGGCAATTTATTTTTCGGAATGGAAATTCACTGGGACGATTATTATTCACTAAGATAATAGTTGTCTTCGCCCAATTGACAGGGCAACCATTGCCTTAGTGGGGTGAACTTGCTCGAATAGAGGTGAGATCTACATATGTTAGTGGACCCTACTTCTATTAAAGAGATAATACAAATGATGATAAGTGAGTGTAGCACTATTCTTCACAAAATTGAACTTATATGAAGTTTACTCTATTATTAATGTTTTTTATTTACTATCTTACTAACTTCATCTCAATCTAAATGCTTTTTTAGACCAACCTCTCTTTTCTTTCATTTAGCTCAACATCCTTATATGTCGTTGGCCCACTTGGGCTTGCTATTTCTTTTTCTTTTCACTAGTGTATAAAACAATTTTCCATATAGAGTGTAAGAGAATGTGAATACTAATTGGTCATATTTGAGATTGTGACGCCATTTAATACTATGGTCTAGTGTTATTTATCTTCATTTGTAAGGAAGATGTCTTAAGCTTGATTCTCACCAAAAGAGAATTTGAACCACATTATTGCTAGCTCATTGTGAGGTTAAATTCATCTCCTCCCCTTAATGTAGATAATCATGTGTTAAAAAAAAAAAAAAAATTTGAGATTGTGACACTTGTAGTCCATAAATGAAAGAAATATTTTGAAGATAAGCTTTGATGACTTAGGGAAGAATATCATTGTTGTTGTGGGTTTCATCATTAGGGAAGGATTTGCAAATCTTATTTTTATCAGTGCTATAAAATGTCACTAGCGCAAGACATCTGTTAGAGATAAACTTTGATGGCTTAGTGTTACTGCTAAGGGCGTTATCATTAGTTGTTGAAATTTGAGGGAGGCTTCTGTACTAGTTGTTGAAGTTATGGCCTTAAGAGATGCTCTCAAATTGATGAATAGATTAGCATACAAAATTATGTGCGAAGGGTCAGAGGGCCAAACTTCTTAGCTGATGTCACCGCGGATTTAGGCCATCTCCAACCGAAGGGTCCAGAGGGCCAAAGGGCCCAAAATAGCCCGAAAATCGTCTCTAACCGAGGGCTAGGCCAGAGGGCTGTGAAATCTGAGAGGGCCCCATTGTATTCAATTTTTTTTTTTTTTTTGGGTTTTTTGGGCCAATTTTCTTTAATTAAATTCTTAAAAATTCTAATTTTTTTCTTATAAATAACTAAACCATTCATTAAATTTAAATTCTAATTTTTTTGGTTTTTTGGGCCAGTTATCGTTGTAATTTTTAAATTTAAGTTGTTATATTTGAATTTAAGTTGTTGTAGTTTTTAAATTTAAATAATAAATTATATTTGGCCCTATAACCCTCGGTTAGAAACAGAGGCAAATATGATCCTGTACTGTTTATTAAAATATTATTATCTTGAAGAATCTTGGAGGGCCAGAGGGCTAAAACGAGCCATCTGGTTAGCCCTCGGTTGGAAATGGCCTTAGGGCACACTTCAGATGCCACTATCTTCACGGAGATTGCACTATTCCTACCTTAGCTAATAATGCTCTTTTGTTTGATCTTATAGGATATATACAAATATTTTAGAAATTTCTAAAATGAATAAGATGTTGTATGACCAATTCCAAGAGACCAAATATTACCACATTCAATAATAGGTTCGCCCTTTCCTTTTGAAATTATCCCAACATGAGAAAGTTAGTAGTGAATCGATCCAGGTTATATATTCATACATGGGATAATTTTTTCATGTATCGTTGTCTCCATGTCGTAGAATAAATTTCTTCATTTATGAATGACCTTAATTGCTTCACGAAATAAACTAATGTCTTTTCAATTAGAGATTTGTTATTAATACTACAAAAATCTTATTTTGCTATTTAGTATTACGGTTTGGTGGTATCATTCTTCATTTGTAAGTGAGAGGTCTTAGGTTCCAATCTCGTAGATGACGAATTTGATACCAAACTAGGTTGTACATTGTGTGGCTTAGCCAAACTCCATATCCCCTTAGTGTAAAATATATCGTTGTATTAAAAAAACTTTCTATACTTAGAAAGAAAAATACACTTATAAAGAGCGTAGAATAAAATTTTTAGAGTGCTAATAATAGTCCCCTTCAATTATTGTCCATAATTACGAGTCCATTAGCTGTCAATTGATCAATTTGAAGTTCATTGTAGCAAGAAATTGCAACCACGTAACTTCATTGTTCTTTTTAAATGACTAATAGCGAGAGGAGTATGAAATCTAGTTCCTTCAATAACCGGCCAACAAAGTGCATGCAAATTATATTATTTTTGAATCAAAATAGCGAAAGCGTTGCATGCACCCCAATACCCGATAACAATGGATTTTTGAAGCACTATCCATATTTTTATCAAGGTTGATTACCCAAGTGGAGGACCTTCTTTCTATGTGGAGGACCTTCTTTTTATACATGTATACTCCATCTACATAGCTTAGACTTGAAGCTTGTAAAAACCAATGTTGCGTTTACCAAACGGGAATAGAGTGGAAAGAAGGGTAATCACGCTCCTTGCAAAGGTTCCAATGTTTACTATCATTTTCCAGACGAAAATGAATAGGGTCCACCAAAAACCAGTAATCAAATTTTCAAATTTCTCATAATTAGATTACGTAATGAGGGGTGATGTTTGGATTCCGGAGAAAAGATAAACAGACTACAATATTTTCTACCGATAATACCCTCATACTTTTTATAATCTTAAAACATTCTCACAATTTGCCACTTAATACAATGGTCTAATGATATTCTTCATTATTTATAAGTGAAAGGTCTTAGGTTCAATTCTCAGCAAAGACTAATTTGAATCATATTATTATAGCTAACCTAGTGTGAGGCTTAACCTATTCCTCCACCTCTTAATATAGCTAATATCTCTTGCACAATAACAATTACTATTTAGAATGAATAGTAAAGGTAATTTCACTGCTTTTTCCCTTGCCTTATCCTTGCCCTAACAAATCCCCTTACCCAACAAAAGTTGCTCCAGCCCGCCCAAATCGCCCTTGCTATTCGATGGGCCCAACTCCCCAAACTTCGAAATCAGGCCACTCTTGCAACCTCTACGCGATATAACGTCATGTTGATGTCATCATGACAAACAAAATTGCAGGCGAAGGTGCAGCAGTACGAGACGGTGGTCGAGGGAGAGGGAGAAGTCTACCTTCTCTACGGTCTAGAAATTCGACTTAGAAGACGAAGTGGACGAACAAATGGAGAGAAGAATGACGGAGCGAGGGGCCGAGATCAAGGAAGAAAAAGAGGGAGAGGGACGGACGGACGGAGCGAGCTCCAAAACCCGGCCTTGTGTACAAGGACCACGGCCTTGTGTACTAGGACCCGTCGTCGGCGAGCTTGAAGTCGAGGAAGTAGGAGGAAGAAAAAATTCGCCGATGGGAGGGGATGAGAAGGATAAGGAGGAGAGAAATCGACGGTGGCTGGTGACGCGGCTTTGCCTATAGGCAATAAACTCGGACGATGTTGGCTGTCTCTACACGTGACGGAGAAAAGGAAAGATGGAGAAATTGAGAGTGAAAAACAGGGAGAGAGGGATAGTTCCAAGAAAAAAAGACGAAGATATTTTTGTTACAAAATAATACTAATTTTTATTTTATTTTTAATTACTTTTTTTAAAATAATTTTTATGTGAATTACGCGGACGGGCAATTTATTTAGAGCAACTTCAGACTTCAGCTCTAAAGATTTTGCGCCAGTACTCAGCCCATTTATCCATTTCAGTGAACAATAATAGACCCTAATGAACAGTAATGGACCAAAGCATCTCCACCCCAAAAAAAATGTGTTGGCACCTAGTCTAAAAATGTGCTGGCACAAACGATCTCCACCCCTACAAAATGCGCTGGCACCCATTCCATTTAAAATATTAAATAATTTTTTTATAAAATAATAAATAAAAAAAATAGTTTTAATTTCGGATAGGATTTTTAACCAATCTCGTCACGCCACGTGTCATTATCTTAACATACTATTTTGTGAATAGATTTCTGCTAAGATTTTCAACCAATCCCGACAACCCACATGTCACTTCCTGTTTACAATAATTTAGGCAAGATTTCGATAAGATTTTTAACCAATCTTGTCACGCCACGTGTCATTATCCGAATGTACTATTTTGTAGATAGATTTCTGATAAGATTTTCAACCAATCCCGACACGCCACGTGTCACTTCCTGTTTACAATAATTTAGCCAAGATTTCGATAAGATTTTCAACCAATCACGTAGTGCCACGTGGCATTGTCCAGAACCTCATCTTCTCTTTTTTTGTCCATATAAACCCTACATCCCTACATCCATCCTCACACTAAACTCAATCCTTTTTTTTTAGCTCAGAATTCTTCTTTATCGTTTTCAAATCTTAAGTTCTTACAATGTCTTCTTCAAGTAGAGCGTATAAAGAGTTGCAAGAGCGGCAGAAAAGGTTGTTGGCACAACATGAAGAATTGGTCAATCTTGACCAAGATGGAGGTGGAGATGAGGCCTTCGCAATGGAGGAGGATGAGGATGATCACCATAGAAGGCGGAGGGCCTCACATTCTCGCCGTATCATGGATGTTGTGGGTCAGATAGCCAAACCCAGACGTGCGGCAAACATCGATAGAAAAAGGGAAAGACGAGGTAAAGATCTCTTGGAAGATTATTTTATTCCCAACATCGTTTTCCCTGATCATGTTTTTAGACGTCGTTTTAGAATGCAACGAAGTTTGTTTGATAATATCATGAGTGATGTTTGCAACCATGATCCATATTTTGTGCAAAAAGATGATGCTTTTCATGTTCTAGGTCTTCTTCCTGGGCAAAAAATTACGACTGCCTTGCGAATGCTTGCATATGGAGCATCTGCAAATCAAGTGGATGAGATCGCAAGGATGGGAAAAACAACAGTTCTGGAGTCCCTGATGCCGTTTTTCTCTGCAATTGAAGCCCTCTACACCAATGAGTACCTTCGGAAACCCATGCCAAGGGACATACGAAGGCTTCTGAGGAAGGGTGAGATGCGAGGCTTCCCTGGCATGATTGGAAGCATCGACTGCATGCACTGGACATGGAAAAACTGTCCAAGTGCGTGGCAAGGAGCTTATGGCGACAGAAAAGGAGCCAAAAGCATCATTTTAGAAGTGGTGGCTTCTTTTGATACATGGATTTGGCATGCTTTTTTTGGTTTTCCAAGAGCTCAGAATGACCTAAATGTCCTTACCTAATCTCCAGTGTTTGACGAACTGCTACAAGGAAAAGGGCCGAGATGCACATATTGGGTTAATGGTAATAAATACGAGGGACCATACTACCTTGCAGATGGTATTTACCCAAAGTGGTCAACATTTGTCAAAATAGTGCCACATCCGCAGAGTGAAAAAGAGAAACACTTCGCAAAGTGTCAAGAAGGGTGTAGGAAGGATGTCGAGCGTTGTTTTAGTATCCTGCAAGCTCGTGGGCCATTGTCAGGGCTGCAGCTAGAATGTTTGATCTCGAGGCTCTTCGATCCATCATGATGACGTGTATTATTCTCCACAACATGATTGTTGAAGACGAGTATGATTATGATGTCGTCAATGAATACGAGCCGGATCCGATGAACAACTCAAGAACACAAATCTACTATGCTCATGACTGGACTGAAGATCCTGTGCAACACGAGCTGTTGGAACGGGATGGACGTTACAATGAATTGATCGTTCAGCGGTACACTTCATTGCAAGAGCCATACTGGCATATAACCCGTCAGAATGACTTGATTGACTATCAATGGGGATTGCACGAAGGCGAAGATAATTAAAATAAGGCTTGTGGTTGAAGAATAAAGTGTATTGTTTTTTAAGTAATCTTATTTAGTGTGTTTTTTTTTTAAGTTTATATGGTGAGGTTATGTAATTTTATTTGGTGTTTTTTTTTAAATGTTTATTTGGTGAGTTTATGTAATCTTATTCAAATATTTAAATAAAGTACAAAAATTACATAAGAAATTAAATAAAGTTCTAAAAATAAATAAGAAATTACATAAGAAATTAAATAAAGTTCTAAAAATGTTAAGAAATTACATAACAAATTAAATAAAGTAGTACAAATAAATACGAAATTATACAAAGTCTGTGGAGTTAGGATATATGGTGCTAGGATCTTGGTTGCTAAGATTTTTGTAGCTGGAACCCCCTTGACTTGTTTCGGCATCTCTTGCACGCCTTCTTCGCACAACATCTCTTTTTCTGATGTCCAAAAATATTTTGAATTCGGAGACAGTCATACTAGAGACTTGTTCATAGTGTCACGATCTGTTTGAGTCATTCTTTCTTCTCTAAGCATCTCATTCTCTCGATGAAGTGCTTCTTTAATCATCTCGTTATCTCGATTAACTATTTCTCTTTGTCTCTCAGCCACCGCATCACGAGCCTCAGTAGCTGCTATTATTGCTGCCATAGCAGTAACTTTTTCCTCATCTCTAGCCTTTTCCTATGCCATGTTCAGTTCACCTTGACGAGCAAGTTCCTCTATATATTTAGTGTAGTCATTTTTGAAAGAACTACATTTTTTCTTTGATGCCTTTTTACCTTGAGGCCTGAGGGACTGACGAGTCGGTTGGGTCTCTGGCACTTCTTCAGGCGTCCCTTCTGTGTCTTCAAATGTGTTGGCTTCTTGTTCGGCTGTGTCTGCTTCTGGCGAATTGTGTAGACCCATATCGTGCATGACAACTTCTGGAACGATTGCCACAATTTTGTATCTAGGGCAATCTTTGACAATTTGCCAACATTCTCATTTGTTGAATGATTTGTGACGGTTCTTTGCATTGTAGAATGTTTGTGCTTGTAGTGTCTATAAAAATGTGGGATAAGATAGTATTAAAAAATACGGGTGTAACACAAATAAATAAATTAAAATATTGATGGGCGTGGAATGCATATGAATTACATAAGAAATTACATAGAAATTACATAAGAAATTAAATAAATTAAAATATTGATGTGGGTGTAACACAAATAAATAAATGAAAATATTCATGGGCGTGGAATGCATATAAATTACATAAGAAATTACATAGAAATTACATAAGAAATTAAATAAATTAAAATATTGATGTGGGTGGAATGCATATAAATAAATAAAAATATTGTTATCTGATCCGCTAAACTTGTTCCACTACGCAGATTACCAGAAGCATGAGAGATGGCGTTTTTCCAACAAGCAAAGGATGCGTTGAGTTTTTTCCAACAACCTTGAAGACCTTGACTAGATCTGGCATCTTTTCCATGTACATAGCAAAAACGATTTTGTAATTTTGCTCCACATTTCTCACTTATCCATCTCATTACCCATAATTGGGTCATGAGTAGTGTGAACCCAACATTCACACAACGTAACATCTTCAATGAGCTTCCACAAAGTCATTTTTTTCTCTCAAAGTGTACAAAATATTCAAATGTAGAAAGTGTAGAAAATGTAGAAAGTGTAGAAAATATTGAAATGTGGTGTAAGGTGGAAGATGAGGGTTATGTATTTATAGAAAAAAATTAATTTTTTAAAATTTTTCTGTATTTTTTAAAAAAATTTCACAATTTTTAATTAATTTTTAATAAATTTTAATGTTGTAATTAATATGGACCGTTGGATTTGAAAAATAATCAAATCCAACAGCCAACCAACTGCCACGTGGCTAACGGTCAAAATTCTGACCGTTGGGCCTTTTTTTTTTTAATTTTTTTTGTGAAAAAAACGTGGACCGTTTGACACACACCGATCGAGATCAGAGCATGCTGGCCGTCACGTGGAAGTGACGTAGCCATGTGCACAGTGCGGAAGCTAATAAAATAATAATAAAGGTAGTACGAATAAATAAAATCCAGCTTAACACAAGGTAATAACATACATGTGCAAGCGAAGTGTGAAAACAAAGTTCAGAGCACGAAGACCTAATGCAGTCCGGGAGAAAACGACACTACAAAAGCACACCCAAAGGTGATCCTACACTGGTGATAGTCTGTCAGATATGCCGGGGAAATCCTCTGGGAAGCCACCAAACGTGCTAGTTAACTAGAACCTGGATGGGCGCAAAACAAAAGCGTGAGTGGGCAAAAACAAAGTTTTTCAAAACCATTTCAAAAACAAGTTATAACCCCTCGCCATAATATCTGTATACTTCCCAGAAAATAGAATATACAAATATATAAATCATGCACAAAAATATGCCATGCCAAAACCTCGAAGTAAAATGCAAGTGCTCAGGTAATGCCAAATCCAATGCTATGAAATCTGCCAGCCGGAGTCACCTAAAGTGACCTGTACGGCTGAATCTAGAGCTTAAATCTCCATCTCACTAACTATACCTGCACAAGAGTCGGAACCACCTAAAGTGGTCTGTACGACAGGACTGGGTGTAATATAAATACGCTCAAGTGCTACGATCACGTGAAGGCTGGGCGAATAATCGCGGGTCACCTACGAGTCGGAACCACCTAAAGTGGTTTGTACGACAGGACTGTGCACCTAACTTGGATCCAAGATGAGCGTGTGGTGCGGGAGGTGAACATCATGTGAAGGACTGTGCCCAACTTTGAGCGGAAGCGCTAACACCGGGGGTGCAGGTTATGAGCTCTCTATGTATCTAGAATCACTACTGAACGTAAATATAAATCATACTCACCAGACACTTATCTGTGCGTCCGCAGTACCAAACATATATATATATATATATATATGCAACTAATAAAACTTAAATGATGGCAAATAATAAACATGGCATATAAACGAATAAACATTTCAAATCAATTTCTGGAAAAACATAAGTATATAGGTATATACGGAAAACCAAAAGCCCACTCACTGGTATGTAGAAGGGTCGTAACCCCCTTGCCTTGAGTGACCACGCTCGTCCTCGGGATAGGTATCACCTATATGCGAAACAACTATAAAAACGTTAATTTTTGAAACACATAACCAACCTTATGAAATAACTTCTCATACAATGCTCAAATGGGGTGTATGAATACACCAATGTGATCTACTCAACCTCAGAAACATCCCCATATTTTTAGAAAAAATTTTCACTGTTGCACGCGCCCCCACGCGCCGGCCCACACGTGCCTGGCACGCTGACGGCGTCAGTTAACGCCGTCAGGAATATTCCGTTAACTTTAATGGATTCCGTAAACGCCGTTAGGAATATTCCGTCAGTTTTGACGGAATATTCCGTCAGTTTTGACGGAATATTCCGTCGTCTTCTCCGGCGAGGCTTTGGCGCCGGAAAATCGGGAAAATTTCAAACCTTTGTAACTTCTTTTTTTTTTTCAACCAAATTTCACAAAATTGGTACCAAATTCAAGCTTACAACGAGAGGAACAAGTTCATACCACTTTCAAGTGCTAAAATCCACGAAATCTTGCTGGGAAAACACCACCAACTCCTGCCAACCTCGAAACTTGCGATCTCGACGTCCAAAACCTTCAAACGAACCACCCCGAGCCTCCTAAGGACCTCACCAAGCTTCCTACAAGTTTGAAATTCCCAAAAACATAACAATTTACGTGTGCATGAACAGTGACAAAATTCGGGTATCCTGAGTTCAACGTGAAAACGAAGGTATCCTTATCTAAAATGGGTATGGTTGAACTTCTACGGACCTCACGAGCATGGATATGTACTTTGTTTCTTCGATCTGTGAAGATTTGGGTGGTTTCTAGGTATGTCCGTACAAATGGAGGGGAAAATGGAAGAGAGAGGGCTCGGGACAGGGGGTGCAAGGCAGGGAATGGTGAGGTTGTGTGTGTGTGGAAATGTGTGTGGTCCAAAACCAGCCACACCAAGCTCAAAACAACCACACAACGTAAAAATCACACTAGGGGCAAAATCGTCCTTTCACACTTATGTTTTAAATAATTCCGGGACGGGCTGTCACACCGTTGATCTGTGATCGGACGGTCCATTTTAAAAGTCAAATTAAAATTTTTTTTACCGCTGGAAATCCAATGGCCTACAAAAACTAGCCGTTGGAAATCCAACGACTCTGAGGAGGGCCACGTAGCCCTCGGCTGTTCGAAGCCAAGTTGGCCTGAGACGCGGGCCCTGCCGCCTGCAACGCGGTCTCCTACTCGCGCCCAGTCGCGAGTGTTGTGCACGCGCTAGCCTTTTGGACTGGTTTCTGGGTCTGTCCGAAATGGGCTGGCCTGCTGCCTGGCTTGGGCTGGGTGCCAGGCTGTTTTGCGGGCTGAAGCTTTTGGACAGGGTGCCAGGCTGTGTTTTGGACTAGGTGCTGGGCAAGTCCACCTCCGGTGGAACTGCTCTTAAGGGGTGAAAATACCTTCGGGCGATTATTATTTACTAAGAAAATAATTGTCAATTGCATAGTAGCCCGGACAATTAGCTTCCTAAGGGGTAGAGTTGCTTCAAGGGAAGTGGAGAAGAATATAGTTTGGGAGAGGAGCAAACTCATAAAAAGGGGATGACATGTTCTCTTAAATAAAAAAAGGAATTACAAAATAAAAAGATTAAACTTTTTTAGGGTAATTAAAGTTTTATTAAAACAAATATTGTAGTTTGTTTAACTAATACTAGTAATCACACTAGTTTTTATTTCTTCTATTTATGTGAATTATTATGCAATGAGTATCACTCTATAAATTTTGTAAGCAGATTCATAAGAATATAATTCTGACTCCAACTAATTCTAACTTCTCCTCAATTCAATTACATTCTCATTCCAATCACGTATTAATAAACAAGCCATAAGAGTCTTCCTAGCACCTAAAGTTTGGTGCCTCTAAGAATAGACATCTTCTAGAGTGGGATGAGTGATGGAGGATGGTGGTGGCCATTTTTGGGCGGTGGTGGTGCTATATTCCTCTCAACAATCTTGCTTGTAGAGATGGTGGCCCTTTTTGGGCGGTAGTGGTGGTATATTTTTCTCTCATGAATACTTTTTTTATTTCTTTTTTTTTATATATAGAATATATGCAATATTCTTACTCTAAATTATAAATTGAAGATAATTGACCTATAAAAAATTGAAAGATAAATCCGGAAATATTTTCAAATATAAGAAATTAATAAATAACCTTCCAACTAAATCACCATGTATTGGAAACGAAGAAAGTTCCTAATGAATTTCAGTGGAGAGGAAAGAAGCAAAAAAAGCGAAAATGTGGATTCTTTGAGAAATTGTTTTTCTCCAAATCTTCAACAATCGAGGTTGTGTCAGAAAAGTACGGATTGTTGTCCTGATGGATCAGGGGCATATGAATGGATTTTGATAAATTTAAGTTATTGGTTTTTATTTTATTTTATTTTATTTTTTTATTTTTTTGGGGTCAAAGCAAGTTTTTGGTATGTATTTTCATTTATATCAATGAATGAAGTTTGGTTTCAAGTGAAAATCCCAAATTATGGGTATTCTATGTTGAAATCATAGTGTTAAAAATAGTCAATGTAGCAACCAAAACAATTACCAAAGTATCTAAGATTAACGTGCACAAATATAAGTAAAAATTAATCAGGTATTGTGTTTAGCCATTACCCTTTGTTTTAAATTAGGTATTGATCGATTTTGGATTGGAAGTTTGGAATTTGGTGTTAGATTAAGGGCGACTTAAAAATGTTTCTAATCGTTCTGAATGATGGTACTTTCTTTCTTCTTGTGATGCATATGCTGTTTAAAATGTCTGTACAAGAACAAGTTCAGATTAAGAATGTGATTAAGAATTTGATATGTTTAGCCAAAAATCAAAAGTCATTAGTTCTTTTTCTTGTTCATATTTTGGTCAAATTAATTTTTTCTAAAACACCAAAGTACAAAGCATGTAGAAGGCTTTGTTTTCGAGAGGTGTATGTTGAGCTATGATGATCGTCAACCTTGCATCGCAAAACATAATGGACTTGGCCATTCTAGAGAACGTATTTTATTCATTTATTCTCTCACTTTTTTTTTTTTTTTTTTTTTTCTTTTGTTTTGTTGTAGAAGTGTTTTATTTCTTATTTAGGTTAAGCTTGGATTACGTTTACTGATTTCTCGAAGTTCAACTTTTTGTTTAAACTGAACAAGGGACAAAGATATGAGTATTTTGTTGTTTTTGTTATCTTAATTTCTTAATCCAACTTATTGAATTGTTGGTATAAATTCTTGCTTTCCAAATGAAATTTGGACCATATTTGTATAACTTGTAACCCTTGATATATCATGTTGCAAACTAAACCCATTATTAAAAGAGAATTTTAACGAAAAGCTTCCGGTACTGTTTACTTTAACGAAAAATCACATTTTTACACTAAAAAGTTATTCATAGTACTATTCACTTTACCCTTTATTTTGTCATTATCGTTAAAATTCAAAATTTTCAAACCATTTTCATTAGTTTTCTTTAATAAAAGCATTACAAAAATTATCTCCTCTATTGAGACCCTTTCTCACCATGGTGTGAGTGACTTTCGTTTTTGATTTTCTGCGTCCTCGCCGACCTTTGCCATGGTCAGGGTTGGTGGCAGTCCCTTGATTGGCCCTTATCTTCTTCTTTTTCTTTCTCCTACTCTTTCTTGTAATAATCCTAGCCCTATTTTCATCCCGATCTTCCCTTCACGATCTCATATTCTTGTTACTTTTTTTGCCTCTGTTTTCACCATCTTGAGTGTTAAATTTTAATCACTCGTTTCCTCCATCTCATTCGTTCCTTTCCCCTGTACCATCTTCATCACCTGGCTCCATCATCTTTCCACAAATCCTATTTTCGACTCCACCATTTATTACTGCGATTGTCGCTTTTCTACCGGAGGGTGTGCAGAGCTTTAGCTCAGGTTTTTGCACCACCACCTTTGTCGGCCCTTATTTGGTCTTCCAGTGTTTGTCCTTGTTGGCGATGTCATTCGCGGGATCCCTCTTCCCACAGGCTTCCTTTGTAATGTGTGTTTAATGGGTCCATTTTACCTTTTGTACTTGGTGTGTGTTTGGGCCCTTTATGTGTAATGTCAATGTCATCACTGCCACAAGCCCAATTGAAGACTAGGACAACCTCAACTCCCAAACAAAGCATCTAACTTTTTGAATCACTGGGAAAGGGAGCAAGAAATTACTTCATGGGTGGAATGGAATCTGTATTCTTTAAGGCTGCCTCCACAGGGACAACTCATAAGCACTGAAATTTTCAATTATAAGGAAGATAATCAAAACCCAAATTCTACCTAGCCTTGAAAATTGTAAATCCCAAAAAATAAAGCTAAACAATCAAGCCACAACGGCTTCTAGGTTTAGGTGCAACTGCAAAACCTCGAGTTTTAGTCGTAAAAAAAGAAGATGGAATTGAGAAAATCCTCTTGCTTTGGTTTCCTTGCTGGGAAATTGCCATTGATGACCTTGTTGTGGCACCACTGACACATGGGGTTGCAGAAGCACTGTGATTCCAACGACAGGTTGTGAATGTTCAGACGACAAGGAAGAAGATGGACCAGAGAAATCGAAGTCTGATATAATACTAAGGCTATTGACGATAACATAAAAGTAAAACGAAGTTAAAAATGTCGCTTGACGTTTCAACTTTCAACAATGTGTGTTTAAATGAAAAAAAAAATGATAAAGTTAGATATCCAGTTTTCATTGGTTCGGTACTCCACTTATAAATGTTGAGATGGGGTTTCGAAACCTTGAAAAATTCCTCAACAAGACATTATTCCGGATATGCATGGTCTACATGCGTGCAATATCGTCAAACTAACAGACTTTATAACAAAGGTTACAAGTACTGCATGTTTGGTTATAACATAATTATAATTCGTGGGTAAATTTCTAAACTTGAGTGAACAAATCCTAAATTTTACTTTTAAATATGTGTAAAGTGTTGCGAAACTAATTATTGAGGGATAGTAGAATAGAGAGAAGGTCCGCTGGAGAAGAGAAAATGAGTGAAGGGTTGAGTAATTCTTTATACCTAGTGCCTTTATTTATAGTAATTATTGCATTATAGGCTATAAGTAATAGAAATAGTACAAAAAAATGATCTTCTAAATATTATTGAGTTCTGACTTCTAGTTTATACAACTCAAATTAGTTATAGAGTTTGTTTTGATGTGCTATTTAAAATGACTGAAAATGTTTTTGGTGAAAATATATTTAGAAACAATCCTTAGTAAAAGTTCTAGTTAATTTTGAAAAAACACTTGAAGTATTTTCTAGAAGAATCACATAACTAATGCTTCTTGTAAAAAACATTTCAAATACTTTTGAAACTAGAAAATATTTTTTCTAAAAACGCTTTTAATTATTTTAAAAACACATCAAAATACATCAAAATGAACTCATAAATTATTATCCACAATTTCAAATTACAATGCGCGTGGATAGTCTGTGTGCGTGTGGGTACACGTGCTCATTGTCAGTATGTCATGTGCTTCTCCCTCGTCTCCCTGAGTTTTGATCTCAATCAGCTTGCCTACTTTTGAACTGAACAACCCAAACCCCACCACCACATTGCTCTCTCTCCGTCCCCACAACCTCGTTGTTGACTTTTCACCTCCATTTTCACACCTTCACTTGACTTGACCAAACTCCCACTTCCACTTCCACACACTTAACAACTAATACAGATCACAAAAGAAGAAGAAAGGAAGCAGAGCAGTGGCATGTAGCTCTCATCAATGGGCTGCTTCCAGTCCAAAAACCCCCGCCTCCCTTCCTCCGACCAAGCCCCTCCTCCACCAGATCCAGGTTTCGCTCTTTTTCCTTTCTGGGTTTCGATTATTTTTGTGTTTAGCAAAATCCCAATAGAAAATTATGAACAAAATGATTGATTTGTGTTTGAAATTTGAACCCAATATCTGTATGATGGTGTGAAAGCCAATGAAGTGGAATTGGAAGATGAACAAGCTGTTCCTGCATTCAAAGAGTTTGGACTGGCAGAGCTGAGAACTGCCACCAATGGGTTCAACTCTGAACTTATTGTCTCTGAGAGTGGGGAGAAGGCCCCCAATGTTGTTTACAGAGGGAAGTTAAGAAACAATCGATTTGTCGCCATTAAGCGCTTTTCTAAGTTGTCTTGGCCCGACCCACATCAGTTTTTGGTATGCCATTGTCCACCGAGTTTATGCATGTTATGTGTTTGTGTTTATATGCCTGTATGAGTTTCTGAGCTGATGGAGGTGTTTGTGTTGTATCTGGATGTAGGCAGAGGCGGCTGGGGTTGGCAAGGTTAGGCACAAAAAATTGGTGAATTTGATTGGGTGTTGTGCTGAGGGAGATGAGAGGCTGTTGGTGGCAGAGTACATGCCTAATGATACTCTCTCCAAGCACCTCTTTCACTGTATGTTTCTATCGTTCTTGTACGTATTTTTGCTTATAAACTATAAAAATATGAATGTTGCTAATATTCTCTAAGCCTCATAGCGTTGGGACATATTATATAATGTAGTTTTGCTTTGGACATTCTTCTAGTTGTAACTTGTAACTCAATGCAAATGCTTGGGAAGTGAAGTGATCTCCAATCGTGAGTCAGCATGGTCATCTGTGTCCAAGAACTCTCACTAGGCATTTAGATGTAGATACTAGATATAGTCCTTTTCTGGTATGATTCGTGTAACTCGCATGTTCTGTAATTTGCGTCTTAGTTGTAGGCTTCCCCTCCCGGTGGATGCACCCACATCTATCCTACCTTCTGCCAATGTCTAAAAGTAATAAGTCACCAATGATTCAGACCTCGCAAAGGCTAGATTCACCATGTTGACATCCTGAAGCCTAACTTAGTGGTGTTTGTTTATACTATTTCTATAGATTAGGATTCCCTGTACTCTGCTTGGATTTTAATCTTTATGTGTTTTCATAGGAAAGAGTTTTAACTATGCCTTGATGGGTTAGCTGATAGTTAGTGCAGACGAATTTCCTCTTCTCTTTGTAGTATTGAAGTCCTGTCATTAACTAGAAGGTCTCTCGCTGCCAAAATTAGGCTAATTGAATGTTCTAGCTCATATTCTAATGGTTATGCTTCTCTGGCTTAACTTTTTTGGACGATGAGCTCAATTATTTTCTGTTTGCATATTCTATATTGTCACTGAGCATGGATAACTTGATTGTGCATTTCTTTTTCCTCTTAAGATTTTGTTTTCAATTTGTCTTCCTGTTTTGCTTTTTTTTTTTTTGCGTTCATTCTTTGAGCCACAGTTAAATTTGGTTTCCCTTATTTGTTAGTTTTTCTAATATATGTTATAGGGGAGAAACAGCCATTGCCATGGGAAATGCGCGTTAGAATTGCATACTATATTGCACAAGCCCTTGATCATTGCAATACAGAAAACCGAAAACTGTATCATGACTTAAATGCATACAGAGTTCTTTTTGATGAGGTACGCTATATCCAAACACAGTGCTTTAGTGTTTAATTGACTTCCAAACCTAATTATTGGAACCAAGGTTGGGGGTTACCGAAATTCCCGTAGTTTGCACGTACAGAGTTTTCTTGGAAGAGGTACAGATCATTCAACACAATAAGTTGCTAGTGGGAAATTCATATTTATTTGCTTTAGTGATTCATTAACTTCAAAGCCTAATTATTTAGATCAGGGTTAGCGCTTACTGAAATTTGGTAGTTTTTACAAGTGTAATGTTTATGCGTCTTCATTTGTGCATTACATATTCAAGTTAGCACAAATGTGCTTAATAACAATTAAAGCAGACGGAGTATAGTGAGTATGCCGTTGAGAGAGATTGTTCAGAAACAAATCTAACAAATGATATTTGAATTTCAAATTTCCTATCTCTTGGCCATCCTGGGTGGTTCTCACTTTAAGGAAATAATGGTCTGCCTAGCCAATATGTGATTAAGGGGAAACCTCGAGGTTCTACATGTTCTGTTTCATGCCCTGATTCAATTGTGACCCTTTATTATCAAGTAGTTCCTTTTTGAACTAGAAAAAGAAACTTCCTTTTTGTGACATCAAGGGAGCATATTTTGTGGTGTTAGTATTGAACTTATCTGAATTGTTGTTGAACTTAATATTTGACTGGATCACAGGATGGTGACCCGCGGTTATCTAGCTTTGGTCTGATAAAAAATAGCCGAGATGGTAAAAGCTATAGCACTAACTTGGCTTATACTCCACCTGAATTTTTGCGGACAGGTATGCCATGTTGTTTAGCATACATTACTGGAGGTTTCTTATAGACTCTTGCATGTGGAAAGATTTCAGTATGGTGATGTTTGATATTATGTTGTCATGGTTGGTAATATTCATCAGAGCAGAATATAAAGTAACTGGAAGAACAATAATGATTTTTACATTAAACAAAAAAGAAAACATTTAAAAAAAGAAGGGAAAGATCAAATAAGTTGTCACAGACATTAAAATCAAGGGACCAATAAGTAAATCTTGGAACCTGTCTCGATGTCTCCATTGAAACGTCTGAGTTAGAACAGCAAGAAAGTGGATCAAGATGTGAACTTTTGTCCCTAAAATTTACATTTTGTTATCCTGTGCTTTCTATGGTGTGAGCATTACCATTTACCAATGTAAGAAAGACCCAGACGGTTCTATTATCTAATTCTCCTATGTGTGGTCTTCCATTTTCCATCCAAGGGAAGTGAAGTTGGTCTCGTTTGAAACAAGAGGAATTATTTCTGCTTCTAATGCTTGATTTTGTTACATGATGAGTCTTGTTAAAAATCAAAATGCTAATAATTGATACAATTCAGTCAGCGCTCTCTCATGGATAGGAAACTAAATTTCATTAATGGAAAAAGGAAGAATGACAGTGTGGGCAGATATCGACTGAGCCTGATGAGCTAAAAACCTGCTTCCCCCACCAATACGATCAACTACAACAGATAGAACATCCACAACCCCATTTACAGCAACAAAATAGAAAACAGCAGCATTCCAATCATACAATATTGCAGAAAAAGAACCATCCAAACTCTCGAAAGTTTAAAATGTAGCAGGACTGTGATCATTTCTTGTATGTTTCTGATAGTGGCTACTAAGGAAATACCATTATCCATTTTACACAATAAAACGTTTGGTTTTTGCAGGTAGGGTCATTCCAGAGAGTGTGATCTACAGTTATGGGACTGTTCTTCTTGACCTTTTGAGTGGAAAACATATACCTCCAAGCCATGTATGCATTCTTCACATATTTATCTTTACTTTTCTGTACTATCTCAACCTTCATGACAGTTTCGTTCTTATTTTTCTTTTTGGGTTAAGCATGACAGTTTCACTCTTTAGTTCAATCATGTAATTTTGACAAGGGTTAGAAGGGTAAAATATCTGGTGCCAGTGGTAGTTGCCAACCCCCACTATATTTCCTCCAAACACAAAGGATGAGTGTGTCATTGCGAGCTCCACTTCCATATTCACTCTATAGATTGTCAGTTGGAAAACAAAAAAGAATTAAAGATATGTTGTTGGGGTCAATGCTAAAAAGAGTGGTTTGAATTTTAAGTAATACGAGAATGTTTCCTTAAATAGGCATTTTCCTGTCATTCCAAACATGGTTATCAGAGCAGCGCCACTAGGTACGAGCATTGTCTGTTTCGTTGGTATACTCTATCCCATTTTGAAATTTATTTCTTATAGATGAGTTATAACTTATACCCAAGCTAGGGATGGGAGACTTAGGAGTACTTACACCATCTCCATGTTGAATTAAAACTAAATTCTTGAGCATGGAATACAAGGAAATAATGCAGTAGTAATAAACAGAAATAATGCAGAAATAATAAACAAAAATAAAACCCAAATGGATGCACCAAATGTGTAAGGGCCTGACTTGACCAACAAAATAGACCGTCATTAATTTTATTATTTATATCAAGATACACTGTCTTTCTCAAAGCAGTCAATATATCAAACAATTGTTTGAGCCTAATGTTCTTCATGAGAAGGCTATTGAGGGCCATGTAGTTGGTTGTGAATAAAATAGCACCAAGGCCTATTAACAGACCATGATTATAGCTACGCTGTTAACTATTGTTATACTTGGAATTGCCTGCTTGACTCCAAGTTCATTGGCCTGTCTTCTATTATTATAGTATTTTGTCGCCTTTAATGATTTGGGGGCAGACGAGACACTTGCAACTTCTTACTTCATCGATTTAACTTGTTATTTTCTAGGCATTGGATCTCATAAGGGGGAAAAGTTTGTTATTGTTAATGGATTCATCCTTAGAAGGACAATATGCCAATGAAGATGCAACTGAATTGGTTGAATTGGCCTCAAAATGTCTTCAATATGAGGCTAAAGATCGACCTGAGACCACATTTCTTCTGTCAGCAGTATCCCCCCTCCAAAAGCAGACAGAGGTATTTTGAATAGTTACGAAGTCTTATTGAAAACTAGGATTTTGTGACGACTTATCCTGCAATTTCTTCATTTGTTTTATTTATATTTACTAATATATTCATTCGTTGAAACTGTTATTTTAGGTTGCATCACTTGTTTTAATGGGTTTATCAAAAACTCCAGTGGTGATGCCAACCATACTTTCTCCGCTTGGGAAGGCCTGTGTACAGATGGACCTCTCTGCAGTTCATGAGATTTTGCTAAAGACTGGTTACAGAGATGAAGAGGGTGCAGAAAATGAAGTGAGTTTCTTATCTTCTCTTTGTAGGTGAACCACATATATCTGGAAATAGAAAACTTAAATATGATTATCTTACCATATTACAGAACGAAAGAAGGCAATCTTCTTCCATTAAATAAAGTTTTGTGAGCAAATGCCGTAATTTTGCCTAAAAATTAGTTGATCCACATCAGTGTTCTCTTAGCTTCTGTAACATCTCCCAAAATATAGTCGGCCATATTAAAATATGTAATTACTAGTTAGTACAATTGTTTTCAAAGGCTTGTGGGTTGTGATCTTTTATAATGATCCTTTTCATCGGAAATGTGTTCTATCTAAAGCTGTCATTTCAAGAGTGGACACAACAAGTGCAAGATATGTTGAATACCAAGAAATTTGGGGACATTGCGTTCAGAGACAAGGATTTTAAAAATGCGGTGGAGCACTACTCTAAGGTATTTTTCTTTAATTTCCGTTGTTCTTTACGTTTACTCTTACTTTCAAATGCATAATGTGATTCCTATGATGTCATGGTCTAGTTAGCAATTTCCGTTATTAAAATCTTGAAATGGGGATATCGCGTTCCTTACAGCATCTTTGACTTACGTGAAATTGTTTTCATCATCTTCTACGCACGTTGAGTAAAACTCATTGAATGGAACGGTAAATCTTGCAATACCTTTATGGCTTTTGAAATCATATGAGCAGCAGATGACAGCAGAAAATTGAATAAAAGAAGTTTACCTGAACCGCGAGTACTTGCAGACTCGGCCGAAAAAAAATTAAAAATCTTAGTGCCTTTGTATCTGTATGTGTCTTTTAATTTCTGATCCTTTTTATTGTACAGTTGGTTTCAATGATGTCTGTTCCTTCGGGTACTATATTTGTGAGGCGAGCGCTCTCCTACTTAATGATCGGGCAACCAGAATTAGCTTTGAGAGATGCCATGCAAGCTCAAGTGTGCTTGCCTGAGTGGGCAACTGCCTTCTACATGCAGGCTCTCGCCCTTTCGAAACTGGGAATGGAAACTGACGCTCAGGACATGCTAAAGGATGGAGCTTCCTTCGAATCGAAGAAGCAAAACAGCTGGCGCAATTAGATCGCGAGGCTGATGAGATGGCGGTAACCAAGGCCCTTGAATTTTTTGCCACTTTTTTCACCCTGATGTTGTTGCTGCAAAGGATATGTGGTCGAGCGGAAGCAGGTTTCGTTTGGGTTATTTTCAGTTGACAATTCACCTTCTAGTTGTGAAAGTAGTCTTACACAAATGTATAAGCAAAAATTTGAAATAAGAAATTAGAAACTAGATGTGTAATCAGCTGTTCAATCAAATTTACAGTTATTTGTTTTCTACCTTGGTTTCTTGTTCTGGGGTACAAGAGCAGGAAGCCGGAATCACTCTGATTGAACACTGCATCCACGAAGTCCACCACCGTTGCCAACGCCTCTCGTGGTACAAAACTCACGTCCACCATCTTTACTGGCCAGTTCACTAATTACTTAAATGGTGAACTGCCTTGACTTTTTTCTACCACTCTCCACCTATTGTGAATAGTATTTGTCATGGCACATGCACTGTTCTAAAAATACGACGAAAGGCGGCTGGTCACTGGATTGTATTACTAAGTGGCGCCAAAACTTCAACTTGGCTCAAAACTTGTAACTTATCCTTGTAATCAAGTACAAGATTTGCAAAGTTGTCCACATGGATTTACACTGCGCTATAGATGGCTGACTACTAGACTGTAGTACTAAGTGGCACCAAAACTTTAACTTGGCTCAAAACTTGTTAACTTATCCTTGTAATCAAGTACATGATTTACAAAGTTATCCTCATGGATTACGTCCTTAGTTGTTAACTTGTTGGAGAAAGTTGACAAATGTTTACAAGCAATTCTTGGTATTTTCTGCTATGCATTGCCTCCGCTTGGCCTTTGCAATTGCTTTTGTTGTTTTCCTTGTTAGCGTTTTCGTAGGTTACAAATAGTTTGGTCCAAATCGTCTTCTTCTAGTTGTCGGGTTGGGCATTTTTGGTATTTTCCGCGCTTTTTGTTGGCCTAACTTGGTGCTCTCTTTTAGGGCACATGCGTACAAGAAAACAACAATTGTTAACACAAGTTTTTGTGGTCCAATTCGTAATGTATTTTAATGATTTAAATTATCTATCTTTTAGAATATCATTTATTGATCATTCTTATAAAAATTTAGACAAAGGAAAGAACCCTAAACCTAAATATGATTTCAGATTTGGGTGATTTTTGGTAGATCCAATATTTGAGAGAAGATCTAAAAGATAGACGGTTCATCTGATTTCAGATTTGGGTGATTTTTGGTAGACCTGATCTTTGAGAGAAGACCTAAAAGATAGACGGTTCAAATCATTGAAATATATTATGGAGTGAGCTACACAAAAAACTTGTGTAAAAAAAGTAGTGTCACGAATCTGTATATATATATATATATAAAGTAAAGGGTTTTTTTATAAGAAGATATTAAGTAAAGGAGGTTAAGCTAAGCTTCACAATTATTCGTAAATAACTTGATGTTGAACTTAGTCATTGAATAAGTCTTGTCTAAAATCTTCTATTTACATAAAAAAATGAACACTACGAGAGTGTAATACGTGTTGCCAAACCAATATACATTTGTTTTGCTTGAAACGCTGGTGTTTAGAAACGAAAAACGTTGTATTGCAACAAGTTTGGTGCTAACTAATAATGCATAATGCATGTTAGTTGATATTGTTTTATCATTAAACTTAAAAATCGAATTATATATGCTAAGACAGAAGATTAAGTTTAGATTTAACAAAGTGATATCAATCCCACGATGTAAGTCAAAAGATGCTGAAATGCCTCTATTGGTCTTTTTGACCCTCGAAAATATAGATTACCATGAGTCAATCCCTTTTGAAAAAGACATATTTGTCGATTTGTCCCTTAAACTTGTATGGAGCTGCTAATTTTCTCTCTGAACTTAAATTTTAGCTGATTATCCCTCTGAACTTTTATAATTAGCTAATTTTCCCAAAACTTTAATTTTAGCCGATCATCTCCAGAACTTTTATAAACAGCCAATTCCTCCTAGCGTCAAATTTTAAAAACTTTCATTCAATTTTTCATCCATGGCCAATTATAAAATTTCTAGAGGTAATCAGCTAAAATTAAAGCTTAATGAAAAAATTGACTCATTATAAAAATTCAAAGAAATAATCTGTTAAAATTAAAGTTCAGAGGATAAATCAACAGCTCTATACAAATTAAGAAACAAATCAACAAATGCCTCATTAAAAACATTTGATTAAAAACATTGAACTAATTGCGCTGGGCCTAGCGAGCGCTGCAGGCCAACCCATACAGGGATCGGACGACAAGAAACTTCTAGCAAGACCTAGTCTAGGCTAAAGGACAACATTTATAGGGGATAAGGATAGGATCATTTTTCTACGAATCCTAAAGATCCCGTAATCGTATTTAAACACGTAATATAATTTAGGTTACGACAAACACAATAAAACTACACCGTGCCAGGTGAGTTGCCAGGTGAGTTCCTCTCTTCTACGTTCAAAATTTTATTTACGGTTATAACAATAAAGAAAAAACATATTTTCAGTTGTAACCAAGGCCCTTTTATTTGTTCGTCAACAATTTGTTAGTCGGACCACGTGAGCGTGATAACGTACAAAACCAAAATTACAATACTTTTTCTATAAAAAAGTTGATTGGGGTAATAAATCTGCAAACTGGGAAACTCAATATCTGCAACCAATCAAAGGTTGAAGATTGAAGACGGAGAAAAATAGGCGCCAGTATTTGCTTTGCTCTCTCTCTCTCTCTCTCTAATACTTTCTCTCTCTACTCTTTGGAGCCTACTTGCAACGTCTTCTTTTTCTTCCTTTAAATAAAAAACAAAGTTAAATAGAGGATTCAGAGTCGATACAATACAAATATATTTATGTACACAGAGAGGTCAACACACACTCATAAATCTCTATTCACCAACTCCCTTTCTTCTTCCTCAAGCGGCTCCGATTTCACGGTATGTCCTCTCTCTCTCTCTCTACAATTTTGTTTGGGACTATATTTCTCTCTTCTTCCGCTCAGTCTCTATGGTCATATGTTGTTTCAGAAATTTGGGATGTTTGAATTTCTTTCTGGGTTTAAATGGTTCTGCCTCTGATTGAATCTGTTTTTGTTATTCATCCTCGTAAACAAGACATGGGTTGTGCATGTTTTTCTCCTCGCTTTGATGGGTCGGTGCTTGATTTTCCATATTTTTTAAAGTTCAATTTTTTAATTTTTGTAGTTGTTAGATGCTTTTCTCTTTTCTGAAGTTATAATTTCAAATTAATTTCAATCATTAAATGGTATGTAGCTTCAATATGAAGCTGCTTCTACTTTGTAGATTACTGGGTTTTCTCCGTTTTTGCATAGGTTTCAAGTGGTTCAGAAATTAATTGTTTTTCAGCATTTTGGCTGTTAGATTCCCATGCCATTAGGGTTTTTGATAAAATTCATGAAAAAGAAATTGGTGGTTGCCAAGATGTAACCCTGGATTCCAATTCAGAAGTCAAAACCTGCATTATGAGCACCTCATAATCTCCTAATTAAATCTTCTACCCGGTCAACTTCTAGTTACTGACCCTTGTGATAATTGATGCAACTGAATGAAGCCTGAAAACCCTCAAATCGCATGTTTTGGTGGCGGATTGGTTTTGGTTTCAATCCTATATGTTGAGAGCATTCAATTTTGTGTGGAATGTGTGCATGATTTTCAATAGCTTCTTGGGGTTTCATATTATGTGTTGCGGTTTAATGATTCGGGTTCTACACTTTCGGGAATCAGAATTTGATCGGCACAAAGCTTGCCAGTTCCCTCTGTTTTTGAAAGGGATAAGTTTATTTTGTGTTTCCTGTTATTCTGAATAATCTGAAACCCTGCCCCTTTTGTTGAACGTGACAGTATTTTTTTTCTTCACTTTTTATAGCTTTGAAATCTAGTTGTCACCTTTGATTTTCCTGGAGGGACGAATTGGAAATCTAGTCGTTACCTTGTGTCTGCATCTTTTCAACATCATCTTCATTTTTAACTCGGTTTCCTAGTCTTCTGTATTTTGGGTTTTCTTATGCTTCCCTTCTAATTTAATCATCATTGGGGCCTTTTCCGTTGTTGTGCAATATGCTGTCTTACACTGATGTAGCGGTTGATTTGCGATTTTTTATTTTGCCATATCATGTAAACTTTTGTGACTGAAAACACTTAAAATCGACTATCTTTTATCAAAGCCAAGATATACTGAAGTAGTCTATGTTCTGAGAAAATAAAAAAGTACAATTCTTTGAAGCAGCTTGGCCAGTAGCCCTCCCATAATTTTGTTGTTTTCTTTTTAGTTGGTGAATGGGGATTCTCGGATGCATTTCTATTGCAAAATGAACAACTTTGTGAGAACATTGTGGTAGTAATTGGAACTTCTTGTGAATGTCTCTTCCGATTTTCTTGTCACCATTTTTCAACTTACCTCCAGTTAATATGATGTTTGGATACATGCAGACCAAGCACATCAGACATTTTATGGATAAAGCAGGACTTGGCAAGGAGGCTCCTGAAGAAGTGACTCGTGAGTCGCTTATTGCCATTTCGTACTCCTTACCAGAGAAGAATCTCACTTCAAAACTCTCTTCTGGAAAGTTGAATGGCGAGGCAATAGATACTGATGGAGAAGAGAAGTTTAGGTCTGAGCTGATCTCCATTTCGTATACAGAGTCACCGGAAGTTGGAGGCTTACCTGTTACCATGGGAGAACTTAACGGCTAGGGTGCAGGCGGTTCCTGTTGTAATAGAAACCGAGTAATACTGTGTGCATGGACTTGTACTGTGGAAGTTGTTTGCATGTTCTGTAAAATAAACCTTAAAAGAGTTCCTTGAGACAATGAATGAAAAAACTTCCTGTCTTCTGTGTCTCTGTGTGCTGCTGGTTGTGAAATCTGGGTTTTGTATCTCTGCTGCCTCGAAGTTTACTCTAAATCTTTTGGCACTTGTGTTACCAATTGTTGGGACTCACAGCTCGCCTGCAATGAATAGTATAAACTTTGTGTTATCTTTTCATGGTACTTTAAAACTTCAGAGATGAGATTGAAAGTTTTAGATTTTGCTTATGGGATAAAGTATTTTGAAGTTTGTAGTATGATGATGACTTGATAGGTTTATAAATTTTTTCTTATAATTAATTTCAACATAACTGGAAATTTTCATATAGTATTAGTAATATGTGCATGATAAACTCCAAATCGAACCAAACTGCACAGCAATATTGGTGAACCGATTACATCGGTTTAAGCCATTATGGTTCGGGGTGGTTTGAAATTCAGGCAAATCAGTTTGGGTCTTGGTTTGTACCCAAAACTGAACCAATCCAAACTGTGTCGACTCTTAATACATTTTATTAGGCTGGCAGAATATTCTACAACTAAAAAAAAAAAAAAAAAAAAAAAAACCTTGCACAATAGACTAGACAGACGAGCTAGTCAACGAGTTACAGTTTGATACTGATGAAAAACATAGTTGTAAGATATAAACTTAAAAGACTAGAAATCTCAACTAGTCAAACTCCACCAAGTTTAAGTTTAATAGCAAATATTCATACACAGAAGCTTATTCACTTATCAGATCACACAATACCAACAAGTAACAATAACATAAGAATGTAAATTAAATAAAAATATGTTGTGAAATCAACGGTATGTGTGCAGTGGAATAAAGTAAATAAGACACAATATTTACGAGGTTTAGCAAGTGTATCTACATCCTCAGGGTAGTAGCAGTAGTCTCTCTTATTATCATACTGAAATTACAAAGTAATGGAAACAATACATTGTATTTACGCTTCTCTATCATATTTGTATGCTGATAGGCCTTTATATAGAGAAACTTTATCTTCTTTGTTAAGGTCAACAAATGTGAAAGTAGGCAGCACAACTTTAACATTTGTTGGCTGTTGGTGCCTTTTTCTTCAAGTGGGTCATCCACTTTTATAACACTCCTTCTTGGATGACCACAAGTTTTTAACTGATTGTCTTCATTAGAACTTTGCTCATATGGCCAATGTAACATACTGTTAGACACTCCCCAAGATGATATCTCCCCTTGATTAGAATAAGCTTTGGATTAATTAATTTGTCATTAAGCCAATACGCGATAGTTGGAGTGTTTGCTTCTGAAGGTGAATCATGTGTGCTCCAAATTTGATTGGCCATAGGTCTTAACCATACACATGTATTTCTAAGAGATATAAAGATGTAGCACCGAATGCTTGTTTCCTTGATCGTTGCAAGATCAATCTATTTCCATATGTAAATACTAATCATTTCTGAGAGCGATTTGAATGTAGACTAGAGAGATGTTTAGATTTTGCTTGCTCAATATGACTATGGCTATTAGTAAGTTCTTTGGAATAAAACAAGCATATGTCTATAATTTTCTGGTGATATCAATAGATAAACTTTATTTCATTGCAATACCCATTTTGTTGGTATTGTGCTCCACATGAAATGTAATAATTGATTCAGTATATTGTGCTAAATACAGTAAGGCACGTACTTCACTAAGATAAGGTACTTCTAGATCAAATATCAATTCATCATTTACCTCACGAGGATGAATGACCCTTCTTAGTGCTTAAAAATTAATTAACCATTTAAGTGTTCAACTCATGATCTTCAAACCGCATGGTTTTTAATACCATAAACTTTTGTTGGATAAGAATTTGTGTTGGCATATCATTCGATCTGCAGCTCGAGACAATATTCCTTTCAACACTTTATAATTTGTCTAGACTCTTCAGGAGTCTCAATTTTATATGAACTCTTGCAAGAGATTTAGTATATTGCAACAATATAATGAAAGTACTCTCTGGCAATTTTATACCATCTATTAGTATTGAGCACATAATCTATGCTTTACCCTTCTAGGGCTTACTTTAAGCAATTTGAATCATTTACACTTCATGACACATTCTCCTTTAGAATTTATACAGAGCAATTTGCCTCTATGTATACTTGAGGGATTTACTTACGGAGATATGCTTCGGGCATATATATATCCATTGAAATGAATGAGTTTCACAATGAGAAATCATGTTTAAAAGAGTATATAACAATTTCAGGTTTCAACTAGGAACCAGGTGTCATATCATGTAATATTTCACTGTATTACAAATGTCAATATGTAACGTTATGGGTTCAACATCATTTGACGATTTGTACTATAAGTCTATTTTTCCACGTTCTTGCTAAATTATAATGAAATTGCCTTTTTCCATTTTGGCCAATAATTTTTCTTTTCGTCAACGAACAAAAGAACGTGGCTCAATATCAACATAGCTCATTGATGAAATTAGTAGCTACTGTAAAACCAAAATCAACATTGGTTATCATTAATTCGTGATCCACAATTCTCATGTACATGCAGATGCATAGTTTATAAGCATTGTTGGAGTTTTGAGCTACTTTAGTCCCACATCAGGGAACTCAAGTTCCCTAGAGGCCCATATATTAGGTTAGTCACCTTTATTAGTGATTAGGTGTTGGACCATTTGGAATGAACATTGAGGTTTGGGCCACTAATTGTATGGATTAGGCTTGTGATAATTATACCATAATATTAATATTATTAATCAAGATCAGAGTTCATTAATTTTAATTTTGAATTAAGTTTTTAATTAAACTAATTAAGAAAATGTTTTGATTAATAGACACAACAGTTTGGAAAGAGTTGTGCGGTTTTAGATACATCCAAAAGGTATTTGAAAATGTACGAAATAGCCTATATATCTGAAGATTCTTAGTTCTTTCATATATCATCTTTTTCCTTTCTATCTCTTCCATACAAAACCTTACAAAGAGTAAACACACAAAGCAATTCGCCAGAATTCTATAATCCAGTGCGGGTTGTAGAATTAGATAGTTGTATCCTGGTTGAGTAGACACCATAAAACCACAAGCACAAGAATGAGACGGAAATACTATTCGAATGACATAGTTTTTGCACTAGCCTCTATCTGTGTAAACCAAGTTAGTACAATTTTAATTTCTGTATTTATTTATGTTATTTCATTTTGTATTGCAAGTATTTTTCGTTAGTAAAGTTTTAGAATTTCAAGTTCTATTATTTTTATTTATTTCTGAATTGTTCTCCAACAATCTTGGAACAATATGGAACAATCAGGAACTAAACCTCATTCTGAAAGCTTGAGAAATTTAAGGGCGGAGACTTCAAAAGTTGGCAACAGAAAATGCTGTTTTATTTGACAACTTTGAATCTGGCTAATGTTATGTGTGAGACTGTGCCTAGCCATAAACTTTGACGGTTATAAATGCCTAGAATCATAATGATTTCCTCTGCAGAAACTATATTCTCAATGCATTAAATGATTCGTTGTATGATGTCTATGTGGTATGCAAGACAACCAAGGAACTTTGGGAATCACTTGAGAAAAAATATAAAACAGATGATACTAGTTCAAAGAAATTTGTCGTGGCCAAATTTTTGGACTACAAAATGGTTGATTCCAAGTCTGTTTTCTCTCAAATTGAAGATCTCCAGAAAATCATCCATGACATTCATGTTGAAGGGATGGTGATCAATGAGTCTTTTCAGGTGGCGTCTTTTATAGAGAAATTGACACCTTTTTGGAAGGAGTTCAAGAATTATCTCAAGCACAAATGTAAAGAGATGACCCTCGAGGATCTCATTGTAAGGTTGCAAATTGAGGAAGATAACAGAAAGAATGAGAAGGGCCTGGTTTCAAGTATGGAAGCCAAGGAGAATGTTGTTGAAGGAAGTTCATCAAAGCAAAGGCCGAAATTCTAGAAAACTAAGAAAAAGGAAAAGAACTTTGTCCCTGGTGTGAAAGGCAAAGACTTCAAGAAAATTAAGGGAAGTTGCTGGGTTTGTGGAAAGTTAGGCCATAGGGCTCAAGAATGTCGCCATTGAAGGGATTAAGGTCCTGGAAATCAAGGCAACAATAACCGCACAAACTTGATTCAAAATGATGTGGATCCCTGACTGCAATGATTTCTAAAATCAATCTTGTATCTGACCACGCTGATTGGTGGATAGATACCGGTGCGACTCGCCAAAAAGTTGAGGGGAACAAGCAGCTATTTATGGGAAATGTGTCTGCATCTGTGGTGGCTAGAATAGGGAAATGTATTCCGAAATTCACTTCTGAAAAGGAATTAACCCTCCTTGATGCACTGTATGTACCCGATATAAAGAAGAATCTTGTTTCTAGTCTTATCCTTAGTAATAAGGGATTCAAACTAGTTTTTGAGTCTAATAAGTTTGTACTAACTAAAGGGGAATGTTTGTAGGAAATGCTTACCTTGCTGATGGATTATTCAAACTGAATATACTTGCTAATGCTATGAATGAAATAAATAATGCTACTGGTTATATTGTTGATTCATCTAATTTATGGCACTCTAGGTTAGGACATGTAAATTTTTGTTCTCTTTTTAGAATGCATAATTTAGGTTTGCTGCCCAAACTTGATTATTTAGATAATGTTAAATGTGAAACTTGTACATAATCAAAATTTGCAAGTAAAAACTTTAAATCAGTGCATGAAAAAACCAATGATTTGTTAGATTTAATTCATAGTGACTTGTGTGATTCCAACTCATGGTGGAAAGAACTGTTATGTAACATTTATAGATGATTTCAGTTAGACCTGTAAACGGGTCGGGTTTACTGGGTTTGGGTCGGGTTCAATCCTACTAGTTAAGTTAACGGGTCACCCAAACCTAACCCGTTAAGTTAACGGGTCACCTGAACCCAACCCGTTAAAGCTAACGGGTCACCTGTTTCACCTGTTAACAATTTGTTTTTGGGTTTGGTACCCAACCCGTTAAGCTGTGGTCCGATTCGACGTCGACTGACTTAAGCCTTGCGATAAAAAATGGTGGAGTAGAGTGAAGTGAAGACGGCGTCGTCTGTGTGGGATTACGGCATTGCAAATCTGGCGTGGCTGCATCTTGGGGAGTTCGACAATCGGATCAATTTCGGATCTTGGGGCGGATTTTTGGATTTTGGATTTGAGATTTGGTCGAGGCTGAGAGTTCAGCCGGGAAATGTTTTGCAGGTGTTTTGGTGAAAGAGCTACTTGGATTGGTCGATCGTCGTCGCGAAAGAAAAACAAGAAACGTCTCGCTTTATAATCAAGAAGAACATGAAATGAAGAAGATCTTCTGCATTATTGCAAGGCTTCAGATCCTTTTGCATTATGATTTCCATACAAATCTATGGAAAATGAAAAGCAAAGATTGAAAAATTTGATAAGAAATCGAACAAACAATTAAAGCAGAGACTGAAAGGCTGTTTGGATCGAGGGAAAATGAAGAGCAGTTGTTTACCTTCCGAAGCAACAAAAGATCTTCTCCTCCTTCTCCTTCTCCGTTGGAGTGAGAAAAGTGACTAAAAGACTATTAAAATTACACAAAAGTCCTCAATAACGGATGTTAATGGATGGTTAATGGGTTTTGCAGGTTTACCCGAAATGACCCTTTATTTAACGGGTGATTAACGAATTGACCCGTTAACCACCCAACCCGTTTATCACTCACCCGAATACTAATTTTAACATGTTGGGTCGGATCGGGTTAACGGGTTGGGTTGAAAATGCCAGGTCTAATTTCAGTAAGTATTGTTTTGTTTATTTACTTCATAGTAAAGATGAGACATTGGATATGTTTAAGACATATAAGGCAGAAGTTGATAATCAACTTAACAAGAAGATTAAAGTCTTAAGGTCTAATAGGGGAGGAGAATATGAGTCTCATACCTTTGCTGAATTTTGTACCACACATGGCATAATTCATCAAACAAAAACTCCCTATACACGACAACAAAATGGTATTACCGAACAAAAAAAAAAAGGACTTTTAAAGACATGATCAATTCCATGTTGAATAGCTTTGTGCTTCCACACAATTTGTGGGGTGAAGCTTTACTTACTGCAAATAAAATTTTGAATCAAATTCGACCTAAAACGAGAAAGGAGTCACCATAAGAATTATGGAAAAGAAGAACCCCAACATTCAAATTGCTTAACATGTGGGGTTGCTTGGCAAAAGTACAAGTCTCATTGCCAAAGAAAACAAAATTAGGGCCTAAAACTATAGATTGTGTTTTTATTGGTTTTGCATCTAATAGCTTAGCTTATAGATTCTTAGTTTTTCATTCCGAAGTACACGATATACATGTCAATACTATCGTAGAATCTATAAATGCAATATTTTTTGAGGATATATTTCCATGCAAAATGGGCAAGTCTAATTTCTTGAAAAAGAGCATGATGATGTATCTACGGTTAATGACCAATCTAGAGAACATGATGATGATTCATCCTCGTCTAGAGTTCAAGAAGAAGAACTTGAACCTAGAAGGAGTAAAAGGACAAAAATTCGAAAGGACTTTGGGCCTGATTTTGTGAACTTATTAATTGAGATAGAACCACAATCATTCAAGGATGCCATGTCCACTTTTGAAGCTCCATTTTGGAAGGATGCAGTTAACAGTGAAGTAGATTCCATTATGAAAAATCATACATGGGAATTAGTCGATTTGCCCCCTGGCAATAAGCCAATTGGGTACAAATAGATCTTTAAGAAGAAATTAAAACCAGATGGGACAATTGACAAATTAAGGCTCGCTTGGTAGCTAAAAGGATACCGTCAAAAACATGGTTTGGATTTCTTTGATACATACTCGCCTATAATGAGAATTACTTCAATAAGACTGTTGAGTGTTATAGCTGCACTCTGTAAGATGGAAATACATCAAATGGTTGTAAAGACTACATTCTTGACTGGAGACTTAGATGAGGAAATATATATGGAACAACCCATGGGTTTGTGGTTAAAGGTCAAGAACACAAAGTTTGTAAACTTGTGAAATCGCTATATGGCCTTAAACATGCTCCAAAGCAATGGCATGAAAAATTTGACCATATTATGATCACACATGGGTTTAAGATAAATGAGTGTGATAAGTGTGCCTACATAAAAACTCAAAATAATGCTTGCGTTATGTTGTGTTTATATGTAGATGATATGCTTATAATGGGAACTAACAAAGAGATAATAAATTGGACCAAGAAGATATTGAAATCAAGTTTCGATATTGGTCTAGCTGATGTGATTCTTGGTATAAAAATCAAAAGAAACCAATAAGGTTATACTCTTACACAATCCCATTATATAGAAGCTACACTTAGAAAATATGGTCATTTGGAAAGTAAACATGCAATTACTCCTTTTGATGCCAATAGCAAACTAAAGAAAAATAGTGGTGATGCTATATCTCAATGTGAATATTCACAAGTTATTGGAAGCCTTATCTACATTATTAACTGTACAAGGCTTGATATATCATACTTAGTGAGTAGACTGAGTAGATATACATGCAATCCAGGGCATGATCATTGGGAAGCTTTAATTCGAGTATTGAGATACTTAAAGCATACAATGAATTATGGATTGCATTATATGAGGTATTCTCCTGTGCTTGAAGGATTTACTAATGCGAATTGGATATCTGATAGTACTTACACAAAATCCACAAGTGGATATGTATTTACTTTGGGAGGAGCAACAATATCTTGGAAATCTTCCAAACAAACATGCATAGCCCGATCTATGATGGAATTAGAATTTATAGCTCTCGATATAGCTGGAGAAGAAGCTTAGTGGCTAAGAGATTGTTTGGAAGATGTTCTCATATGGCCGAAACCTATAACGACAATATGTTTACATTGTGATAGTCTAGCTGCACAATATTGAGCTAAAAATAGTGTATACAATGGGATGTCTAGAAAAATTAGCCGAAGGCATAATACAATCAAGCAATAGCTCTCTAGTGGTGTAATTTCTATTGACTATGTTAAGTCAAAAGATAATAATGTAGATCCGCTTACTAAAGGTTTGTCTAGAGAGCAAGTTAAGCATACAACGAAGGGAATGAGTTTAAAGCCAATAGAGTAAAATGAAACTGCCAAACAGAAACCTAACCTAGTGGATTGGAGATCTGATGGTCAAGGTTCAATAGGCAAACTGGTTTGGTTAGTTTCAATGAAGAAACACACTTACATACCCATTCCTATGATGGAAGAAGTATGGTGACTGCTGATGGGTGTAGGATATATTAGTTTAATGATATTGATACTTGTAAGTCAAGTGGAATAATAACAGCCTATTCTTAATCAATATCACCTATATAAGAGTAAATGTGGGGTCGCATTTATGAGAATTACATGGCTACATTCTCTAAAGCTCTCATGAATCCAGGATTTGTTTAGGACCAAAATGAAAACAAACGTATGAATTTACAAAGTGTTGGTGTGACATATGTTTTGCTTATTTTCTTGGTTTACTGCGAAGATGAATAGTTCAAGATTTTATATTCATTGCGTCATCTAGTAAATCCTTTAAGTATATACTAAGGTATGTTCAAGTCCAAAAGACATCTCTTCTGATGTGTGTCACATTTATTGTTTACTCTCATTTTTCACCTTACCCTAGGACCTAATAATCAGCTCAACATGTGGGGTATTGTTAGAGTTTTGAGCTCCTTTAGTCCCACATCGAGGAACTTAAGTTCCCTAGAGGCCCTTATATTAGGTTAGTCACCTTTATTAGTGATTAGGTGTTAGACCATTTGGAATGAGAATTGAGGTTTGGGCCAATAATTGTGAAGATTAGGCTTGTGATAATTATACCATAATATTAATATAGGGAATTGTTATTACCACTCTAAAAATCTCATTCTAAACTCCAAACTTTCTATATTGGGAAAGAAAAAAAAACACTTATGAAGAGTAAAGAATGAGATTTTTGGAGTGCTAATAATATTTTTCTTAATATAATATTAATATTATTAATCAAGACAAGGGCCTTGGGGCACTTGGGGCCTAAGAAGTTAAAATTAATAAGAGTTCATTAATTTTAATTTCGAATTAAGTTTTTAATTAAACTAATTAAGAAAACATTTTGATTAATAGACACAACTGTTTGGAAAGAGTTGTGTGGTTTCAGATACATCCAAAAGGTATTTGAAAAGGTATGAAATAACCTATATAATTGAAGACTCTCAGTTCCTTCGTGTATCATCTTTTTCCTTTCTATCTCTCATACAAAACCTTACAGAGGGTAAACACACAAAGCAATTTGCCAGAGTTCTATAATCCAGTGCGGGTTGTAGAATTAGATAGTTGTATCTTGATCGAGTAGACATCATAGAACCACAAGCACAAGAGTGGGACGAAAATACTGTTCGAAGAACATAACTTTTGCGCTAGCCTCTATCTGTGTAAATCAAGTTAGTACCATTTTAATTCTTGTATTTATTTATGTTATTTCATTCTGTATTGCAAGTATTTTTTGTTAATAAAGTTTTAGAATTTTAAGTTCTGTTATTTTTATTTATTTCTGAATTGTTATCCAACAAGCATTTCATTACTTCGAATATCCTTACCTTTTCAGGATCTTTACATTGTCTCTTTTAGGACAGTCATCTCTTATTAGATGAATTTATTTAGAGAACTAGGATCATAACCTCATCTAGAGCGTTATAGAGTTTGGATTTTTAATCTCCACTTCTGGGGAGTTGAATCATTGGGACCTATACATTTATCATGCTTCAGGCATGAGATGCAGTAAAATTGACAGTGCATAGATTATCCTTTTTGGGACTTGAATCCATGTGGTGACTATTATGCTTTGGGCATGCAACATTTTAGTAGTGCTAAGTCCATGGATAGTCTTATTGAAATATGAGTCGGTTAGTTAGCACAAGATTTAATGCATGAATAGGTGCTCGGGAAGCATAACACTTTCTTGAAATATGAGTTTTCTAACAAAAAAACAGTTGAGCTTCTAAGAAGATTCAAGCAGGCATTTTCATGGATATTTTTATAAAAGGGTAATTCTTAGTTTATTACCCTCAAGGATTGTAATTTTCAAACTTTCATACGTCAAGGTCTTTTTCATCCCAATTTCATACCTAATGTTTGAATTTTGTGACATTTTCATACTTCCATTAGTCTTTTTGTTATTAGCCTAGTTAACTTATGACGTGGCTAGACTTTGGCACATCAAAGTTATGTAGACCTGGCAATTTCTTATACGACACGTAAACAACACGAAAATAACAGGTTTCAGGTCGACGTGATAACTAATCAGGTCGTTATTAAGCCACACGATAAGAACCCGTTAATAACAGGTCCTTAACATGTTTACATGAGAGTGACACGCATGTAACTCATTTTGACACATTAAGAAAAAAGTTATTTTGATGATTTTAATTTTTTCAACTACTATAAAATACAATAGCCATTGTGTGTGTGTGTGTGTATTGTATATTAAAAGTGTATTCTTGTATTATTTTTTTATAAAATTGAAAAAAATTGTTTTATTTATTTATTTACTTTTATAGTATACTATAAGCAAAAAGTGAGATTAAAAAAAATTATAAAACACATTAAAAATCAAGTAATTTAAAAATACCAAACACATTAAAAAAAATTATAATAATTAATTTACAAGTACGAAAAAATGTGAAAAAAAAATATGCAAACACTTGTGATCGTATCCTTTACGCTTTGAGGATGGATACATCATCGTTTGAATTTTTAAAACCATACAAATCCTCAGGAATATTAACTTTAAAGGAGTTCAAAATAAATAAAATTCTTAATCATTAATGTACAAGTCTCAAACATGTGAAATCACATACAAACGCTCGTGATTGCTTCCTCTACGCTTAAACGATGGTTACATGATCGTTTAGATTTTAAAACCCTCCAAATCTTATGAAACGCAACTCCCTTTATTTTGCATATCCTTGAACATTTGGTATTTTATAGTAATGTACTAATATTTTTTCATTAGACTCTTTTTTTAGGGTATGCAATACTTGAAAGACAAATGTTTTTTCATTCTTTTATTTTTTATGTTTTCAAGTAATATTTATCTAACAATACAGTATGCATATAC
Source organism: Pyrus x bretschneideri (assembly GCF_019419815.1). NCBI lineage: Eukaryota > Viridiplantae > Streptophyta > Magnoliopsida > Rosales > Rosaceae > Pyrus > Pyrus x bretschneideri. The sequence goes on along the minus strand of NW_025999546.1, from coordinate 69,765 downwards.
TAATTTAGTATTATGTTTTTCATTTTCACTATTTATTGATTTAAAATATATATTATTTAACAGGTAACGGATCGGGTCATATTACCTGATAATATAAACAGGTCTATTTTGGGTTAGGTCAGTTTATCTGTTTACTTTAACCGGTGTTACATGACACGATCCGTTAAGATCGTAGGTAAATCACGAAAATGGCATGAACACAAAAAACACGTCATAAATACCAGGTCTAAAGTTATGCCACATGAGCAATAAACATAAAGAATTAATTCATAAAAAGTAAAAAGACAAAATTAAAGAAAAGGCATCTCCCTTTTCTCTTCCCCTCCCTCTTTCACTCCCACCGCACTTCCATCCCACCCATCGGCCCATCTCCCCATTTGCGACCAAATGTCAGCGTCTCCACCAAGCTCTCTGCTACAGCCTACACCGTCAATAAAATATGATTTTTACGGATTCCCTTGAGGAAATATGGTTTTTTTTTTTTTTTTTTTCAAAACCCATATCGAGAATTTGATTATTAAGAGGAGAAACTAGCTTTTTTTTTTTTTTTTTTTTTTTTATATATATAAGTTATTCATTTATCTTTTTAGTATCTAGAAGTGAAAATGTTTTAAGTAGTTAAATGAAAAAAAAATAGTTCTCAAATTATAATTCTGATAACTTTTCATTACTGAAATTTTTCAGGAAGCAACGAAATTCCATTTTCCACTGCTACAAAGATTGCAGCTACCAAAATACAATGAAGCCTTACTCCAGCCCTGGAAAATCATTGTCCCACAGAGATGATGTGATGAAATGCACTTCTGAATTTTGAACGAAACACTTTTAGCCGAGGAAGGAACTCTCAACCTTCGGTTCTAAAACTTGAAAGCAAGGTTATGCCTTTTGCTATGAAGTCCAATAATGGTTCGGCTGCATGTGTGCTGCACATTGAATGTAACCTGAGTAACACCTCACTTCGCCGAGAAAGGTAATGGAGTGACCTCGTTTCATGAAAGAATCAAGGACTCTTCGCCAGTAGAGAATTACGATAGATAACTAGTTGGACGTAGTAAACCTATTGTTTAAAAAATGTTAGGCCTCCTGAATCGAACTGATTCTACAACTCAATCCTATTTAACCAAACTATTACCTTTGATGGTTGCCTCTAGAAAACGCTGTCTAACCGGGATGTCGTCGTCTGTCGACGGTTAACACAAATCTGTCTAACCAGATTGTATTCGTGCTAATAGTTAGTGAAGCTGATAATATTTCTCAAAAGGGTTGAGAGAATTTGGATAGAGCATTAATTTGTGCGTTGAGTTAAAGATCCCTCTACGTTGCAAATCCTCTTGTTTTTATAGGACTAATGCGCTTGGATGTGTTATAGAGTCCATGCCGTGAACACCAAGTCATATTTTGATAATGTCACGTTTAAGTGATTAGTTTATCCCACCATGTAACTGTCTAGGTGCATGCAAGTTCCAATGATAATTTCTATGGACTTATTCCAACTCATAATTATTCAAGCCAAATGACTTATCACGAAGTTTGATCAGATTGGCTTTTAGGTTTCCACCTATGTGTCCCGTGTTTGAAACTCGCCCTCTCCTTATCAAGGTCAATTGCATGGTTTAATGTAGTCTTCTCACATCAATCCAACTTTTACGTATTATGGAGTCTATAAAAATCACTGACCGTTGAATCAACTTGTGGTATCAATCCACTGCCCACTCATTTTTATCCTCATCTCCAAACTAAAATATATTTCTCCAAGATAATTATTACGATAATTAAGATGTGTAGGTCATTTGTAAAATTTTTAATTCATTCAATGATATCAATTACTCGGGTGATAATGCAAAAGCGAGTCCAAACAAGTAATTATTATATTTTCATGTGGATTTAAATGAGATTCCTAGTAGGTATTATTAATTTTAGGTTTAGTATATAATAGAAAAGCATTATATGTTATTCTTAGTATCTAGTCACTTCAAATTCATAACAAATATTGTAATTCTTTTTACATGGTATAATATTTAGCTATATATGGATTGTTTTTTTGGTGAACTCTATATATGGATGTTACGTAGATTGTATCTATTATCTTTTAACAATGTGTATACATTGTATTTTTCGTAATATCTGTACTCATTTTTGTGTGAGAAGAATCCTCACATTTAAAAGGAGCTAATGCTAATTTAGGGTGATTAAGAGATTTTACAATTTGGTTGTTCTTGTGGTGTAATTACGTAATTAATTATAGAGTTGTGGTTACAAAACTAAAGCCCAACGGCTGCCTACTTGTGTATATAACCGTGTATGTGGGTTGATAAATGATAAGAAAGAATCATTTCTACAATTTTATTTAGCCTGCAAATTAGTAATTTTCTATATTTTCCCAGAAGGATCTTAGTCAGAAATTCCACATATTGTCCAAATTTAAACATTACTTTAAATGGCTTTTAGATTAGAAAAATGCCAAAATAAAAGTATACACGAACGGTGCAGGTTTAAAAGAATCAAAGCCAATTTACAACACGACGAAACAAAAAATATAGGTAAAGGGCCGGCATATATGTACGTCTTATCACACAGGTTTGTTTGTTTTTTTCTTTTCTTTATTTGGTTTATTATGACAAATCACAATTTTCTTACGTGTAATACTATTCCTATCATGTTTTTATACCATATTTTCATACTACTTTAGGTTGCATATGATGTGAACAGCCACATTATTTGAATTAATCAAATGAACTAAATTTGAATTAATCAAATGAATTAAATTTAAAAATCTAATTAATTCAAATGATGTGACTATCCACATCAGATGTCATCTAAAGTGATATAGAAATGTGGTATAAAAACATGGTACGATAACATTCCTCATTTTGTACTCTCTCTCTCTCTCTCTGTCGGGCCATGCCTAGGAGTATATATAAAGGAGCAAACATAGAGACACAGAAACAGAGTGAGGGATATCACTCAAAGTGCGAGCTTCTTCTCCCTCCCTCTCTCTCTCTCTTTCTGTGCTCACAGAGTGAGTGTTCTCTCTCTCTCTCTCTCTCTCTCTCTCTCTCTCTCTCTCGTTCTCTCGCTCCCTCTCAGTTTCTTTAGTGAGTGAGTAGTAAGTTATAACAAAGCAAAAGAGAATCATGGTGATGGGTTTCGTGGTGGGTGTGGGAACGGGGCTGGGTTCTATTTGGATGGTACTTTTGTTGAGCTTTGTTGGTCTTGTGGCCTTCTGGTGGCTTATCAAGAATGCGAATCGGTTGCTGTATGAAACCAAGCTGGGTGAAAGGCAGTACTCTCTCCCACCTGGTGACTTGGGCTTGCCTTTCATTGGCAACATGTGGTCCTTCCTCAGAGCTTTCAAGTCTAACAATCCTGAGTCCTTTCTCGATACGTTTGTTTCCAGGTCAAATTTCACCTCTCTCTCTCTCTCTCTCTAATTTTGCTAAAGTTATATTGTTCTTCCTTGTTTAGCTAAAAGCAAACTAAGTTGCATTATGTGGTTGATATTGAGCCAAAATGATACATTTAGTACCGGATATCAGTATATGCTTACAGTGTCGATATCTGGTCGATATCATGAAGTGTTCAAAAAATAAATGATTACCAAAATGTCGATCATGTTTGCACTCTATGTATCCGTAAATGGGTGTTTGAATTACCAATTTGTCCCAACATGGGAAAATCTTCCGTTGTACGTCTTTGTTTACCACAAGTAACGTTTGTGAAGTACAGAGTAGAAAACGTTACCAAAAACGCTACATAATTGCCTTTTTTTTTTCTTTTTTTTTTTTTGTCACTTTCACTGTCACATTTGTAACCAAAGCTTTTGTCCTCTAATTTATTTGTGTAACTGATATTTTGTGTGCATGTTTGACACTTGTTGAGGACAGTCTTTACACAATGTGGGTGACTGCCACCACCACACTTCATGTAAATACTCCCAAATTTTCACCGCTCCTTATTTTGAGTTTTCTGCACAAAAACCCTTGTTTTAGCATGCTTAGGAAGGCTCACTACTCTCTTTGTCCTACGAAAAACTCTTGATGACATAAAATAGCGTCACAATAACGTTATGAGCCATGTAAATTGTCCTCATTTCCGACACGGTTCACGCCTTTTCTTGTTTTTCGCATTACAAGTAATTGTCCACATAGGATATGTCAAACTTGAAACTACCCAAGAAATTATTTGAACTTGTGTCAAGTTAACAAGACGGATTTTTATTTAAGCCTTTGATAAGAGGGGCCTATCTCCTCCTTCTCTGTCCCACACACTACCCACACACTAACTGTACATGAGGACTTTAGAGTACAATGGGTGGTCATGTTAAACCAAATTGTCCATGTAGGATGCTAATTAAAACTATAAAATATCCCAAATCTTGTTTATAAGAAATTTGGGTTTAACAGTAAACATTAAAAAAAAAAAAAAAAGGTTTTATATTTGGTAGATGTGGTACTCTTTTTTCTTGACAAAGTTTCTTCAAGTCGTTTTAACAAGTCAGGTTTTAATGAGGCCACTAATTTCCTCGTCTGCTTGATCTCGTCTGATGAAGAGTCAATTTACCTTAAATAAAGAAAAATAAAAAATGGTTTTAGAGTTTAGTCTTTGATGGGTTGAGAATATCTTCATTTTTGTATTAAGGGGATTTGGTAAAGTTGTTAATATTTTGAATGAGTAGCCTAATTTAATTTCAATATGCTTCTCCCTTGTCCTCAACTACTTGGCATTTTCTGACCAAAGAAAGCACTTGGCATGCATTTAGGTGCAAAAGTGGGATATAATGGAGAATAGAGAACTTGACTCATTCCTACTGAGGATGTGGAAGTCAATTTTCCAAACATTAGGAATATGTTCCCAATTTGTTGAGTTGATCGACTAGAACTGCTTTTTTGCAAGTGATTCTCTTTAGAAACTGCTTTTAATATTCTCCTTTGTTTTTTTCCCTGTTCTAAAATAAAAAACAAACAAAATTAAAAAGTTTAGAATTAAAAACGGACATGTGTGCTAGGAAACTAGATGAACTAACAAGTTCAATAGGTGGCCACCACTATAGTTTATGGGAATAAGAAGCAGAAAATATTTTTGGTCCAAAACCTGCATGCTTTTGTTGGGTACCATGCATGTAGCAATGTGTCACACTAATGTTTTGTCAGGGCGATGCAGTGCGTCTAATGCACCCAATACAAACTAGTATATGGATGAAAGAACATTAGTTACATTGTACCATAATGTTGAACAATGTGAATGGAAGAGTTTCTTTTCGCCTCACCATTTGTCACTTCAACTCAAAAGCGAGTCTAACACGAGCGCGCGCAAACAGACACATACACTCTTCTTTGGTTGACCCTTTTTTCATTTGAATTATTTGGAAGTTGATTATCGGCTTAGTTCAATCGTTTTGTGTGTGCCATATATTTAGCCAATTTGACTAATTTCAGTGTAACTATGTTACCATATCAATGAACAATACAGATTTGGGAAAACTGGAATCTACAAGGCCTTCATGTTTGGGTTCCCAAGTGTCATTGTTACAACGCCTGAAACAAGTAAAAGAGTTTTGACAGATGACGATGCATTCAAACCCGGGTGGCCTGTTTCTACTGTGGAGCTAATTGGAAAGAAATCATTCATTGGTATATCTTACGAGGAACACAAACGTCTAAGAAGGCTAACAGCAGCTCCAGTCAATGGTCATGAAGCACTCTCCGTGTACATGAAGTACATTGAAGAGATTGTCATAAGGTCCTTGGAAAAATGGTCCAAAATGGGACAAATAGAGTTCTTAACTCAACTCAGAAAGCTTACCTTCAAGATTATTATGTACATCTTTCTTAGCTCAGAGAGCGAGTCAGTCATGGAGGCTCTGGAGAGGGAATATACAGTACTTAACTACGGAGTTAGAGCCATGGCAATCAATCTTCCAGGATTTGCATACCATAAAGCACTTAAGGTGAGGAACTGATAAATTGGATTTTTGGTTTCATAACTTGGACAGTTGTGTTTGTAATTTTTTTGGCATTTAACTGAGGTCTTTGCATTTCAGGCTCGGAAAAGTCTTGTTGCTATATTTCAATCAATTGTGGATGATCGAAGAGCTCAAAGAAAGGCCGGAAACTACTATGCAAAGAAGAAAGATATGATGGACGCTCTGCTGGATGTTGAGGAAGATGATGGAAGAAAACTTACCGATGAGGAAATTATAGACGTACTGTTAATGTACTTGAATGCAGGCCATGAATCTTCCGGCCATACCATCATGTGGGCTACCGTTTTCCTACAAGCAAACCCAGAAGCTTTCCAGAGAGCTAAGGTATTTGAATTCACATATTTTTGGGTAGTTCATCTTGAATGAAGTTCTTTTATTGTCTCCTTTTCCTTTTGAATATTAGGGGACTGATTTACCTGTGCAGGCGCAATGACACAATTCACCAGTCGCAGCATTTTAGCCTTCATTTTGCATGCATAATCAATCCACTTTGATTAGGCCGCATTTTTTATATTGATCGATATTTATGCTGTTATTCAATGAATTCTGGTTTGATCAATCCACCGATATCGTTTGATGAATTCTGTCTGATGACTCCTAAAAACTTTAAATATTATTTGCTAATCATGTTTGAACAACTTTAGGCTGAGCAAGAGGAGATTCTCAAGAGGAGGCCACCAACGCAGAAGGGTATGACACTTAAGGAATATAGGGAAATGGACTATCTTTCAAAGGTAAGTGGCTTCACCTTCACTTTCCTCTTTATTCAGCAGCTGCCAAGTGATTCCAGCTAACTGTTTTAAACTCCATAGGTGATTGACGAAACTCTTCGAGTGATAACATTCTCACTCACCGTCTTTCGTGAGGCAAAGAAGGATGTCAAAATAAATGGTAGGTTAAGATTTTCTTTCTTATGTATTTTACTCTGCATACATATCTTCAATGGTATTGGTTACACATTTTTCTTTGAATAACTATGAGACCTCAGAAATTTACGTAATGGCTTCAATTTCAGGTTACAGCATTCCTAAGGGCTGGAAAGTATTGGTGTGGTTCAGGAGCATTCACTATGATTCTGAATTATATCCAAACCCAATGGAATTCAACCCTTCCAGATGGGATGTAAGTTTTTAAACACCTGTAATTTACTAATAATTATGAAAAACAATAATTTATACTTACATCTAACTTGTTTTCCTGCTTTCTGCCGGCCCAGAATTTAACACCGAAGGCATTAAGTTTTCTTCCCTTTGGAGCTGGAAGCCATCTGTGCCCCGGAAATGATCTTGCTAAGCTGGAAATTGCTATTTTCCTTCACCATTTCCTCCTTAATTATAAGTGAGTACTCTTTAATAAATTCCTCTCCATGACTAAAATTGGAAACTTTGTTGTTATAATCTTAATAATCTTCTAATGTTTCGGTGATTTGATGCTGCAGGATGGAACGCGCTAATGCGGGATGCCCCTTGATGTACTTGCCTCATACTAGGCCAATAGACAATTGCATGGCAAAAATCAAGAAATGTGGATCTGCAAAGGCCTGAGAGCACTGAGAGGATAAGAGAAGAGAGTACACAGATTAAGGTATTTCATTTCGTAGGTTATAAATATAATCCTTTTTACGGCCTCATATATTTCACTTAGGTTCTATGATTTTAATTAGCAAATTTTGAACCTAATCTTCTGTCCATCTGTTACCAGCCCAGGAGCCACGCCAGCAAATATACACAGAAGTGAGGCGGCCGGGGAGTTTCCCCGGATCAGCAGCTAGCTATGTTTAGTTAATTTAGAGGTTATGTTTCAGCGGGAAAGAAGGCCTAGCATGCAAAACCAATAAGAGCTGGTATTTGTGCATTTACAGGCTTGTTTAATCTGTAACCTTGTTGTCTTCTCTTAATAAAACTGCTGGACAATGCACCAAGGACTCGACTCTTTTTTTTTTTTTCTTTCTTGGGCTGTCTTTTGTGGTTTTCTCCATTTATGATAAATTTGGACGAGAGATTAAAAGATTTCGGTTAAACTAATTAGAAATGCACTGCTCATGAGCATCATAAGGTCACCAAACGAATGAGAGCTACACGTTTTGAGGCATTATGTCCTTAATGGTCCAACGATGCCAACTAGAACAAAATTACTATGTACATCACTACATTTGATACTATTTTGACGGAATAAAAAGAATTTAGTCAAAGTTAAGAGAATATTGAGTTTCAAGCTATAAAATGACCATATTTGAGTTTTAAGGAGAAAAAAAAATAGTTACGAATAATTATAAAATAGAATATTATTAAGAACATGGATAAAAAATATCTTGAAACAATAGTTCAAATTTCAAAGCCCAACAAATTCTCGAAATTGATCCCTCCTTTAACCTAATGGCCAAAATCCTTATTTATATTACAAAAGGTTTTAGAATAAAACTAGAAAATATAATAAAATAATAAACTAGCAAATAAAAGGTTTCTATTTAAAGTTAAATTCAGACTTCTCAGGAAAACACATTTTTGACCGCCAAATCAATTCTGATTTGGACCAGAAGGTCTCTTTTGAAAGTTTAGGACGTTCCCAACAAATCCATCTTCCTCAAAATATGCCACATTTACCTTCAAAATACCTAAAACATCCAAAAACGTTAATTTGAGAAAGCTACGCGCTGGACCTTCTTTTCTTCGCCACGGTCAAACGGTTTAGTAGAAAAATCTGAAATCTTGACACAATCACCTTGGAAGACTCACAAACATCATCTGATTGGAATCACTCCAAAATTCATGCGTTTGATTACTTTATGCTCAAGAGAAAGTCGCATATCCTATATTAGAAATATAATTTAAGAGTATCAAAATTCTCACAAAATGACCAATGAATTAATACTAAGAATAGAGTAAAAAAATATAATATAATATTCCCTCATCACCTGTGCACGTCTAAAACTTGATAGTATACATGAGATAAAGTTCCGGGAAGGAAAAACTAAAGTAACGGTATTTCAAATTCGAAGCGAAATGACAACGGCTACTTTGGCAAGATAAATGGGCAAGGCTATTACAAACACCACAAGCTCAGGAAAGGGATGGTCCAACCCTCACATGGCGGCTGCTTCTCGCGCCATTGCCAAACGGATCCCATTGTTTGATCGTCCTCAAATTCAGAGACGCAATGGTAAATATCAAATACTAACTCAAAGTATTTGTCACACACTGCAAGTGTTTGATGAAATCCCTGACTCACATGCGGTAGCCTCTTTTTCTTTCTTAGGATGAAAGTTTCTATGTTTAAACTCTGTCTTCGTGAGTTTTAGGGCTTTAATTGTAGAAAACTGGCGCAAGTAGCTCTCAAGAAATCTCTGGATGGCTAGAGATGGTCTGGGATTTAATTCCAATGGAGCAACATCCTCTTTTCGTGACTACACTGTGGCAGTTATGGCACGAAAGGAATAAGGTTCTTCATGGAGCCAAGGTGTCGTGGGTTCTTTGTGTGCTATGATGAGGCGTATAAACAAGTTCTGAACTCCCATCATAGGAGTACTCCTTCCTTTGTGTGCTAGTGAGGTCCGCTGGAGGCCTCCTAGTGTAGGTATTCTCAAGCTCAATGTGGACGGAGCTATCAATGTTATTAATGGAACTAGAGGTGCGGGAGGCATTGTCAGGGATGATCGAGGATGGCTAGTAGGGGCTGTGGCGATGAAAGCTCCAAACATAGTGTTGATCCTTGCTATGGAATTGTATGCTCTGGAACTGGGGATCTCTTTTGCGGTGGATGCTGGGTAAGTTCCTCTTGTGATTGAATCCGATTCTCTGCAGGTTGTTCAACTGATCAGTAATGACGAAGAATGTTTTACAGCGGAAGGGGTTCTTGTGGATGAAGTGCGCCGTCTCCTTGCCTCACAAACTCAAGTTTTAGCTCAATGTCTCTGGAACACACATCAGATAACATGTTATAGTTTACGTCAAGAGAGGTTGTGTTTTTGGCTTGAGAATGGACCGCCACTGATGCAGAGTTGTGTTCAAGAAGACCTCCCTACAAGGAGTCATAAAGGGTCGTGTTTATCATTGTTTAGGTCTCGGGTGAGGAGGAGCTGATGTACTCGTTTGAGTTGGGTTGGTTTGTTTTATTGCGCGTGTTTTTTTGTTCATGTGGTGTTCCGCTAGTAAGTTTTTTCTGAGACCCCGTCCCACCACATATGCCCCGTTTATGTACTTGTTTACGTTTGATTATTGAATGAAATCCAGTGTTATCCTAAAAAATACTGCATCCCAAATGCTAAATGTTTTTCAAAATAAAAGAGGATTTGAAAGGATCTGAGGATAAAGGCAGAACCTCATGTTTAGGGAAGCTGTCACAGACGACCTGTCAGCCATATTAGGTGACCGGCTGATTGGGCTTTAAAGCACATAGCTTGCTGCTAGGACCAGACCAGTCGGTCTACCTTGCAGAATTCAAATTCTCACACCTCTTCGGAGGTGGAGTTCTGTGAATACGTTTAAAGCTGGGAAGCTCCATATATAGTACCAAAGTTACTCAAATCAATGTTCTCTAAGTTTGAGAACGAAATCAAATGAGCAGACATGTCTTGCTTGAAGTGGTGCTTCTTGATCAAAGAGTGCAAACCAAGAGATATCAGGCTTTGAATGGTTGTTCCATTTTAGAATCGGATACTTAAACCTCCTTAAATAGAGGGCGAAATTTTGGAAGAAAGTATGATTGATATTCCTACAAATACTCAAGGCTATACACAAAGCCTACTCCACCTTTTTCAATGAAAAACCAAAACACTAGGAGCAATTTTTCTGTAGGTTTCGCAAATTTCCTTGGTTTTTTACTTGAGTATTCCTTGTTAACTCTTGTGTGTTTGGGGTTTGTCTTATGAGAGTGCAAAATTTTGACAAATAATAAGCATAAAGCTATGCTTCATTGTATCCATAGGGCTTATTATTCAATAACACCTTTGTAAACTTGATGTGGACGCTAATAAAGTCTGATAGATAGCACATTTATACTTGCCTTGAAGCAACTTTTCATCTTCATCGTCATATTTTCAGAAATTTTCTCGAACACCAAATTTCGTCCATATTTGGCTTTTTATTTTTATTTTTATTTTTTTTTATTTTTTTATTTATTTTTAATTTCTTTTCCATTCCATCTCATGTGCTTCTGCGTCACTTCAGAATGCGAGGGCTAGGAATCCTGTTTTGAGTGACAGGGAGCAACCAAGGACTCGGTTTAATCCCCCTTGGTCCCCTCCTCCCAATGATACGGTAAAGATTAATGTGGATGCTAGTTGGAAGGCGGGTGGTAGCACTTGTCATATGTGGTACGGGACTCGAACTCCAACTGCTTGGCGGTAAGGAGGAAGGAAATAAGGGCTCCATACATCCTGGTGGCAGAGGCTTTGGGTGCCTTGGAGGGCTGCACTCTGGCTCAACAAATGGGGTACTCGAGAATTATCTTAGAGTCCGACTCTAAGGCGGTGATCTCGTGGTTCAATGGTTGCATAGATAATGGAGGCTGGGAGGTGTTTCCTAACCTCTGTAAGATTCGGCAGGTGGACAACTCCTTTCTCGCGTGCAACTGATCTTGGGTCTCAAGATCAGCAAATGAAGCGGCGGATTTCATAGTGTCGCATTATGAAGCGGAGATGAGCGACTTGCTCTGGTTTGAAAGACCCTTATCTTCATTTGTAAGAATCTTGAACAGGACGGGCTTCCATGCCTCCAAACTACTTTTTGTTTAGGGAGGCTGTAAAGGTTGACATGGGGGTATTTCTCTCGGTTTCCTTTTGTTCCCTTAGTGTTTTTAGCCTGATGTTTGTTATCCCGGAGTTGGCTTTCTGTACTCTTCTTGGCTTCGGCCCTGGTAATGATATTTCCAGTTCGTCCATTTTGGTAGGTGGACGATACATGACCAACTTAAGAGGGTAAAAACTTAATAGTTGTCCGCACTTAGATGAGTTGGTGCTATACATAGTCGATTGATTACACTTGCACGAATTGGTTGGAAATATAATTGGTTGGCGGTTGTCGGTTTTAGTTAGTGGCAGAAAGTGTCATGGATGAAAAATTTGAATATCTGATGGTGAGGAGGATATTGGGTATTTAAAAAAGTTTAGGTTACCGTCTTATAAGAAGAGGGGATGGGCGAAAACGTTAAACCACCCGCAAGTTCATTAATGGATTAACCACCTTAGTTAGTAACTCAACAACTGCTAACTTGTGACGTTTGCCCACCATTAGTGTCATTCAAATTGAACCACCACCCTCCCTGGTGTAGAAACGCCGCGACACTAGGTCATCCGCCATGAACAAGGGCGGGGAGCTAGAGGCCTAGGGACAAGGGCCCTTTATCAAATTTTGTATAGCCAAATTTATGCGTTAATAATATATCTACAAAGTTTATCACATCCTTATCTTTATAGGTCATACCACTTGGCTGTGGCTTTCTTCAAGAAGTTAGACCTTTCTAATCACTTTCAACGAGAAGAAAGTAGCCTACTTTTATACTTACGAGTTATGGTTCTTTTTGATCACTTTGTGCGTGTAGAGAGTAAGGTTACTTTTATAGTCGATGACTAAGTTTTATGAGTAATTTGATGTTGTGCTAGGATAGCACCAAACTTTATGGAATCAACTCAAGCTAACCCACAGGAAATTTATCAAATGAAAATGCAAGAACAAAATATAAAAGACACCAAGATTTTAACGAGGTTCCTCAACAGTCAGTGTAACTGGAGTACGTCCTCGGAGCAGTAGGAGCTCACCCAATAATCCACTATCAACCAAATGGGAGTTTACAAAGTGTTGACAATCTCACAACCCAAAAAACCCAATACACCCAATAGCTCTCACACACCAAAGAAACAAATAGAGAAAGAAATATAAAGAATAATTTCTTCTCTATACATATAGCTCAAAGCTATTACAACAACAATTACTTTGGTTGATGATTACCAATCAAATGAAGCAACAACTTCTTCTTCTGTTTTAGGCTCTCTGCAACTCTCCCTTGCTCTCTGCAAAAAGGAGCTCTTTTTTCTCTCTAGTTTTTTCTTCTTCACCGAAATGAGCTCTATATCTCTCTCTAGCTTCAAAGGCAATTCTTTTCTATTAAACCAACACCCACGGGTGTTGAAGAGAACAAAAAACAAAAAACCTTTTCCCTTTTTTTCTCCCCAAAACAAGGAAAGGTGTTGTCCACCTTCTCTTTTTCTTTTTATATGTTTGTTTAGCCGAAAGGTCTTTTGGACACTTGTCCACTTGGCCACATACTCTAACAATCTCCACCTTGGCCAAGTTCCGAAAGACGCCATGATAAGCAAAAATGCTTCAAAACTCCTACTGCTCAACGCCTTCTTTATATAGGCAAAATGTGAGCCAAGTTCAAGCAATGAATAAACTTGGCTACACCAACAACCTTAGTCAACATATCAGCGGGGTTGTCTTTAGTTGGAATCTTCTGGAGAATGATCTCCCCTTCACCAACTACTTCACGAACAAAGTGATAACGCACATCTATGTGCTTGGTCCTCGCATGATGAACCTGATACTTAGCCAAATAAATGGCACTCTGACTATCACAATGCACCTCCACCTGCTTCTGATCAACCCCCAAATCTCTAATCAGTCCATGTATCCAAATGGCCTCCTTTATAGCTTCAGCAACTGCCATATATTCAGCCTCTGTAGTAGACAAGGCAACAGACGACTGCAAAATGGACCTCCAACAAACTGGTCCTTTAGCCATAGTAAACACATAGCCTGTAGTAGACTTCCTTCCATCCAGATCACCTGCATAATCTGAATCAACATAACCAACAGCAAAATGACTAATACCAGAGTCATCCCTCTCAAAGCATAAACCAACATCTTGAGTACCATGGAGATACCTCAATATCCACTTAGCTGCTTGCCAGTGCTCTTTACCAGGATTATGCATATATCGACTCACCATGCCAACTGCATGAGCAATATCTGATCTAGAGCATACCATTGCATACATCAAACTACCAACCAAATTTGCATATGGTATATTTTTCATTTGCAGCTTCTCCTTATCAGCTTTAGGATATTGTAGAGAGCTCAATTTAAAATGAGGAGCCAAATGGGTACTAACCGGTTTAGTTGAATCATGAACTCTAAACTTCCGAATCAACTTTTCAAGGTATTGTCTTTGATTCAAACAAACCAAACCCTTCTCTCTGTCTCTAGTGATCTCCATGCCAAAGATCTTCTTTGCTTCACCAAGATCCTTCATCTCGAACTCATTCTTCATTTGATTCTTCAATTTCTCAATCTCTTCGACATTCTTTGAGGCAATCAACATATCATCAACATATATCAACAAATAAATGAAAGACCCATCTTGCAACTTCTTGAAGTACACACAATGATCATATTGACTTCTAGAATAATTTTGGCCTCTCATAAATTTATCAAACCTCAAATACCATTGTCTTGGAGATTGCTTCAAGCCATAAAGTGATTTCTTCACCTTGCAAAACAAATTCTCTTTCCCTTTCACTTTATACCCATCCGGTTGACACATATAAATCTCTTCATTCAAATCACCATGTAGGAAAGCCGTCTTCACATCGAGTTGCACAAGCTCAAGATCATATTGTGCAACAAGAGCTAACATAATGCGAATTGAGGAGTGCTTCACAACTGGAGAAAAAATTTCATTGTAGTCAATGCCTTCCTTTTGTGCATACCCTTTAGCAACTAATCTTGCTTTGAATCTTACATTGCTTTTCTCATCAGCATTTTCCTTCTTGGCATACACCCATTTACAACCAATAGCTTTCTTACCCTTAGGCAATTTAGCTAACTCCCAAGTCTTGTTCTTCAAGAGAGAATTCATCTCATCACCCATGGCATTGCACCACTTCTCCTTTTCCTCACTCTCAATGGCTTCCTCAAAATTGGATGGAATCTCATCAGTGATAATAGGAAGAGCAAAAGCAACATAGTCACTATACCGAGCTGGCTTGGTAATTTGTCTTTTTCCTCTGTTCTTGGCAATAGACTCTTGAGGTGAAACTTGCTCTTCAACTTGAATAGAATCTTCAAGTTCAACTTCTTCAACATCCTCATGGTCTCCCACTTCTTCACTTGTAGTGGCTTCGACATCAGCGGAAATAGGATTTGAAGTACTAGAGGTAACTTTCTCAAGCTCCACCTGTTGGACATCTTTCACATTCTTTTCAGAGTCTCTGAACATATTTTCTTCATCAAATGTCACATCTCTGCTGATTTCAAGTTTCTTCATCTCCGGGCACCATAACCTATAACCTTTGACACCACTACTAAAACCAAGAAAGATAGCCTTTTTGGCTCTAGGATCAAGTTTATTTTCAGTTACATGAAAATAAGCAGGTGAACCAAAAATACGAATATAATCATAATCAGTAGAAGGTTTTCCAGTCCATACCTCTATTGGCGTCTTACCCTGAACAGCAGCTGATGGTAATCGGTTGATGATGTGACATGCATAAGTAACTGCCTCTGCCCAAAACGACTTGCTCAAACCCGACTGAGACAACATGCATCTAACCTTCTCAAGCAAGGTTCGATTCAATCTTTCTGCAACTCCATTTTGTTGTGGAGTTCCCCGGACACTAAAATGTCTCACAATCCCTTCTTCCTCTTTGCAAACTTTAAAGAAAGGGTCGGATGTGTATTCACCACCATTATCCGATCTCAAAATCTTAATCTTTCTCCCAGTCTGGTTCTCAACCATTTTCTTCCAACCCAAGAAAATGCTCAACACCTCGCTCTTGTGCTTCATAGTGTAGACCCAAGACCTTCTTGAATAATCATCAACAAAGGTCACGAACCAATGTCTACCACTCAAAGAGGGAGTCTTTATAGGACCCCAAACATCCGAATGCACATAATCAAGAATACCCTTCGTCTGATGTACAGCAGTACCAAACTTCACTCTAGTTTGCTTCCCCAAGACACAATGCTCACAGAAATCAAGCTTACAAGTCGTGACACCTTTTAGAAGACCTTGTTTCACAAGCCCTTGTAGAGCTTTTTCACCGGCATGGCCTAATCTCATATGCCACAATCTAGTAGTATCAGAATCGGATGTGCCCATATTTTCTGAGACTACAGATGCTTCACCAGTCACAGTGCTTCCTTGCAATAAATACAAATGGCCACATCGAGGAGCTTTCATCACAACAAGTGCACCATAAGTCACCTTCAATGTCTGCCCATCTGAATGAAACCTGAAGCCCTTGGCTTCCAAAGTTCCCAAAGAAATAAGATTTTTCTTCAAATTCGGTACATACCGAACACCTGTCAACTCTTTAACCATGCCATCATGCAACTTCAAACGAACTGTACCAATCCCTTTTGTTGTGCAAGGATTGTCATCTCCCATGAACACAACACCGCCATCAAACTCTTTCAAGCTTGAAAACCAATCCTTGTGAGGAGTCATATGATGAGTACAACCCGTATCCAACACCCACTTAGTAGCACAATCAAATGATGAGGAAGTGGTTAAAGCAAAATCAGGAAAATCTGTTTCAACTTCAGCAACATTAGCTTCAGAACTTTCTTTACCTTTGGTCTTCAATTTAGGACAATCTTTCTTCCAATGGCCCTTATTACGACAAAAGGCACATTCATCCCTTTCCATAGGTTTTCTACCTTTAGAGTTTCCTCTAGGTCGAGACTGTGATTTTTTCCTACTAGAAGATGATCTTCTCTCCGATGATCTACCTCTAACAAATAAAGCTTCCGAGGTACTATCATGATTTTTATCTCTATGCCTCATTTCATAATTCATCAAGGCATTTGACACATCTTCAAATTTCACAGTTTCTTTACCATGCATAATAGTGGTAACAAAATGCTCATAAGAGTCCGGCAAGGAATTCAACAATATTAAGGCCTTATCTTCATCCTTAATATCCTGATCTAAATTTAACAAGTCGACAATCAACTTATTAAAAGCATCAAGGTGTCTAATCATTTTTGTACCTTCTTTGTATTGGAAGCGGTAGAGCTTTTTCTTCAAGTGTAGCCGGTTCTCTGCACTCTTTGTCATATACTTGTCTTCCAATTTTTGCCACAACACACTTGCCAATGTCTCCTGCATCACAAAATACTTCTGAGTTTTTGCAAGGCACAACCGAATTGAAGAGCAAGCCCACAAATTTAATTTCTCCCATTCCGGCTTCGACATAGCTTCCGGCTTCTCTCCCAAAGCGGCAAGTAGATCTTGTTGAGCCAACACATCTTTGACCTCACATTGCCACATCCCAAAGTTGTTTGTGCCATCAAACTTTTCAACTTCGAACTTTGCATTTTGCACCGTAGTTCTTGCAAATCCGGAGCTGCTTCCAAAAGGATTCTCATCTTGCCCGTCTGACATTTTTGGCAATTAGACAGTACCCAAGAGCAACTAGTGCTCTGATACCAATTGTTGTGCTAGGATAGCACCAAACTTTATGGAACGAACTCAAGCTAACCCACAGGAAATTTATCAAATGAAAATGCAAGAACAAAATATAAAAGACACCAAGATTTTAACGAGGTTCCTCAACAGTCAGTGTAACTGGAGTACGTCCTCGGAGCAGTAGGAGCTCACCCAATAATCCACTATCAACCAAATGGAAGTTTACAAAGGTTGACAATCTCACAACCCAAAAAACCCAATACACCCAATAGCTCTCACACACCAAAGAAACAAATAGAGAAAGAAATATAAAGAATAATTTCTTCTCTATACATATAGCTCAAAACTATTACAACAACAATTACTTTGGTTGATGATTACCAATCAAATGAAGCAGCAACTTCTTCTTCTGTTTTAAGCTCTCTGCAACTCTCCCTTGCTCTCTGCAAAAATGAGCTCTTTTTTCTCTCTAGTTTTTTCTTCTTCACCGAAATGAGCTCTATATCTCTCTCTAGCTTCAAAGGCAATTCTTTTCTATTAAACCAACACCCACGGGTGTTGAAGAGAACAAAAAACAAAAAAAAATTTCCCTTTTTTTCTCCCCAAAACAAGGAAAGGTGTTGTCCACCTTCTCTTTTTCTTTTTATATGTTTGTTTAGCCGAAAGGTCTTTTGGACACTTATCCACTTGGCCACATACTCCAACATTTGACTCATCTAATCCTTTATCAGCCTCATTAATGAAATTACAATTTTATCTAAATTGATAATCGAATTAAACGAGTTTTAAAACTTGAGTCTTGATTCACTTTTGTTGTTAACTATTCCATATTATATTGGGAGATTTTTCTGAGCAAATATATAGTTCTAATCAAACCGAAAAATATAACATGGAAAGATTGAAGGTGTTGATAAAAAAGCTAGCATTGAATAACATAGATAAACAAGAAATTGACAATTGGGCATCTTACTATCTCTTCCCTTCTTCTTCTGACTTACTAGCTTATTCTGTTTCCACATGGATCTTGCCGCTATATAAGAAAAGTTTAACATTAAAAATAAGCTTTGACTACCGACTAACACGACGCATATATAGACTAGGCCTTGCCATCACATCTCTCACAGTCAGATGAGCATTCTTATTATATTACCAAGGATATTAATATAATTTAAGCATATGATCTCCCCTACACTTCCTTGCCACCACTTGGCCCAACATACACCTTACCATTTTTCCGGCTAAAAATAATTTAAAGAAAAGGGAGTTTCAAACCCAAGATGAATGAAAAAAAAAAAAAAAACAAAAAGATATAAATAAAATTAAAAAAAACAAAAAAAACTTTGAGCATCTTAATTATGACGTTATATGATATCTTAAAATGCTAAGAGTTTGGCCATATAAAGTGGATCCTTTTTTTTTCAAATTTTAACTTCGAGAATTGCTACACGACCACATTTTTCATATCACAATCACATCTTGTCTAATAGAGATAAGGTTTACCAACATATGTGAGTCTTATCTCTATTAAAAATGATAAATGTAGTATAAAAAATCTTATAAGACTAACCTTTTTATTTAACTTCAGTGAAATTTTTTAATTTGGGAATATATACACTTCATATGCAACGATAATGACTACTATATTTTTTGTTTGTAACAGATGATGGTAAAAGCTAACACATTATATTTGACTCAATAACTCAGTCACTCTCCAATGCACATGAATAATTTTAGGGTCGCATATATTTTGAAAAATGTGTAGGTGAAGCCTCAGTACAAGAATTGTCATATAACACAAAAACTTAAAAACAAAATCTGGTCTAGACTAATGACAAGGTTCGAAAGAGAGTTTAGGACAGATACATACCATCATCTGAAATAGCATGAGAGGATGGAGAAAGCCGAGCATTTGTGATTCCAGAACTAGCTAGGTTTTGTATGCTTTAAATTGATACCCATTATAACAATATACTGGTAAGCACATACAACGGTTATAACGAAAATTATGACAAATTTTTCTTTTGTAATTTTCAAGTTGTTAAAAAAAAAAACATGTAAGATGGGTAAAAAAAAGGGTAAACGGGTAAAAAAGGATAAATGGGTTAAAAAACGGGTAAATGGTTATGGTTAAATGTAATTTCTAGAGTTTTGTCAACTTCCAAACGTAAATCCTGGTTTTGGTTTCATAATATTATAATATCTAGTTTAATTTGTCAAACTTTCAGAATTACTTCATGAATTCTGTCAACACCACAGTGTAAATATATCTCGTTTCATTTCACGTATCTGTTAGACTTGAAAAGTATGTAGACGCAATGTCTGAATTGCAAATGATACGTTAAACATCAAGTCATATGGTTTTGAACTGTAATTAGGCTAAAACTTAATAAAATGCCCAAAAAAAGGATAAGCTCGGGCCTAGACTTCCCAATAAGTGATATGGTTTAAATTTTCCCCTCTAGTTTTAGTTCATACCAAACAAAATCGCCCCGCTTAATAGTGATTGGTTATACAGACTGCAGTATATAGTACAACTATACTGCACATATGATTGGCGAACTATTTTATGCACAAAATTTAGTTTAAGAATTCAAGCTCTCTAGCATTACCCTTAGTAAAATAGTGTTCGAACTTCCCTATAGTTTAAATGTAGACATTTGAAGAAACTAAATCAGTTTTCTTGTTTTTTTTATTAGAAAGAACTAAGGCATTTTATACTCAAATTTATCAATACCTGCCGATTGTCCTGAAAATTAAGATTTTCTTCTTCAATCATTGCATTTCAAGTTTAAATACTTCCCTCTACTCTTGGTATAAATTAATATAAAATGTCGCTCGTAATAAAATTAAGGATAAAAAGATTGTCAACTTGTGTAGCTCTCCTTTGGATACCACGTACTATTGGACCCGATTAAACAAAACCAATGATTTTTTTTGTCAACTAGCAATCAGCTCCAATTTTCTATTATTTAAACAAAACCAACGATTTTTTTTTTTTTGTTAAACTAGCGTGATCATCAGCTCTATTTTTCTATAATTCTGTCAAACATTGCTGATCCAACTCCCTTAATAATAATAAACTTTAGAAATAAAAATTTGTTGATCCAACTCCAATTTTTTTATTTTTTTATTGAATTTGATCAGATTTTCACCTGGAGAGTTAGATGGTATATATCATTGTCAACAAAAGGCAGCTCAACCGTTGGTAGCTACAAGTTATTGAACATAAAAACATCTTGGTCTTTCGTTCCGTCATATTCCTAATATTATAAAAAGTACACACTTAATTGAGAACATGTTAGCCTCGCAGTATTCGCCGTGTGTTTTGTGAGATTGATTTGAAACATGTAGAAAATTCATAGATATAGTTGAAAACTCTCCATCTTTTAATATGATCAGTTATAAATTTTAAAAAAGAAAAAAAAAAGAAAAGAGAAAACTGCAGATTCAAACCATGCATATATATATCTTGTGCGCGCAACGTATGATGTAGATGTAAGTGGTTATATATCTATTGCAATAGTGCCCAACTTTTCAAAGTCAACTCCCAAAACGGGCGGATATTTATGTTCATTTTGTTTTCCCACACCAAAACTTATAAAATCTTCCCTATGCCCTGTTATTAGAAAAAGGATCCCTGATCTCCAGATGAGCTGTGAATTCAAATCATCAAGGTTTAGCCTGCACTATGAGAGATTTTTTGGTGCATTATGAAATATTTTTCGGTATACTCGATACATTGTCATGTGGTATAACAATTTCACTTAAATTATCACATACGTTTGTTGTATTTTATGAATATACTCTAGAAGTAAAACATATCAATCATGTCGTTCACCACATGCGGAGCTAATTAAAGGTCTACAAAGGTCACTCAATTAAACATAACCTAATCTCATATGTGCTTAAGGATAAAGAGACTCAAGACACTTGGGCTTAAAGGTGTATGTCATTTCATTCTTTGCCTCAAGTTAGATTGACCCTCTTATTAGAAATTCTGAATACACCATTGTCGTTCACTTCTATTGTAATACGTAAAATAATACATTATGTGGTAAGTGTTTTAAATAAGGCTTTAATTTCCTGATGTGAAATTCGTTCTCAACAAAATCCATATTCATTGGATAAAATGAGACCTATTCCCTGATCAGTCATATTACAATGCTGTCACAAACAAATCTGGAATTAAAGATATAATTATTTTTCATTCATGTTACTACCAGGAATGAGCCGATGTCATATTATATATATTTGATTTTTCCAAAAATTTGATTTTGCTGTAAATTAATTGGCTCCTCATTGTATATACATCTAACCTGCAAATAAATGTACTCAAATATTATGTTAATGCCATATTTGTGAACCAGCAAAATTATCACTGGCATGCTTTTTTCCTTTTTAATTAATCGCGCCGTTTCTTTTAATTTGAATTTTCTGAAAGGGAAGTTAATCTTAAACATGGTCAACCAAACACATGCATGAACAAAGTAACTCCTCGTCAATTTGCCATGGTGTTCTTACCATCTTTTTATTTTTGCGGTCAAGCTACTTGCCATGTGTTACCAAGCAGAAACGTTTATTTCAGCGGTGGATATATCTCATAAAATTATTAGATTTTTGGATAAGAAAGCAAAATAACAAAAAGAAATGGGTCAGATAGGAATATCACCACAACTATGGTAGACTTATGGTACTTAATTAGAATTAAATTTAAAATTAAAAATTTTTAAAATAAATTCAAAACAAAGAAACTTTCCTGTGCTGACTTGTAGATTTAATGCTACAGCTAGGGATAGCTACCAAATGCATATCCATATGTTGACTTTGAGTTTTTCCCTTTTTTTGGACTTCCACACCTTCCTCCCCTCACTATATATATATATACATATTTGCGTGTGTGTGAGAGGAGATCTCACTATTGTTAATAACCTCATCAGTCATAACCTCCTCAACTTCTCTTTGATTTTACAATGGAGGATCTTGAGATATCAGAGAGAAAAACACCTGCAGATCATTCAGCCATGGACGACTTTCCTCCGTACCATTTCAGATGTCCCATTTCTATGGAGCTCATGAAAGATCCCGTCACCATCTCCACTGGTGTCACCTACGAGCGTAACAACATTGAGAAATGGTTCTTCTCCTACAAGAAGAAAACTTGTCCTGCCACAATGCAAAGCGTTGAGAATTTCGACATGATTCCAAACCACACCCTCAAGAGGCTCATTGTTGCATGGCAAACCAAAGAGGATGCTAAAAAAGCTATTTGCTCAACATCATCTACACCAAGGCCTTCAAATAAACATGACGAAATTCAAGCGCATCTCAACACAATCGTGTCATCCCCATTCAAGGTAAATTCGATTAAGAAACTCCGTTCCATCATCGAGATAGATGACGAGACGAAAAATGATTTTATTCGATCAAACGGGGTCGAAGTTCTTGTCCAAATTCTTGATCAAATTCTCTTGGAGAGCTCGGATTTCACTACGTTTAGAGCTTGTGAGGAGGCTCTTTGTATTCTTCACCAACTTCCCATATTGGAAGAAGGGAAAACATTTAAATTGTTATCGAAGCAAGAATCAACCAGATCAATGGCCATCATGCTTCAGCGAGGAAGCGCTGAGGCACGGCTCCATACCATTACCATATTCAAGAAGATGGCGAAAACCCAGTATGATTGGAGCTTCGTGGTACAAGATCAAGGTATAGATTTTTTTAAATCCTTGTTGGAGCTTGTTTCGGATGAAATATGTAGCAAAGCAAGTTCATGTGCCTTGGAAGTCTTGATAGAAATATTGACAGCATCAAAGAAAAACAGGCTGAGGGCAATTGAAGCGGGTGCAGTTTGTGTCCTCATAGAGCTACTGCCAGACTCCAACAGATCCAAATGTGAGAAAATGTTACAAGTGATAAAGTTGTTATGTGAACGTGCTGAGGGAAGGCAGGCCTTGGTGGAACATGGTCTGGGCATTGTTTCCATTTCCAAAAAAATGTTGCATGTTTCCAATGCTGCCACCAAGATTGGGGTGAAGATCATATGGTTGATTTGTAATTTTCATCCGACCGAGAGGGTATTGGAAGAAATGTTGATTTGTGGACCTGTGAAGAAGCTTGTGGCATTGTTGCACATGGATGGCAGATCTTCTACAAAGGATAAGGTGGTGAAGATCTTCAAGATGCATGGAAATTCATGGAAACAATATCCATGTTTCCCTTGTAATTTGAAGGACTATTTGGGATTTGTAAATGATCCTCGCTAATTAGGGTTTTATCTTCTTTCAAGTTTTGTATTAATTTTTCAAAACACACAGCAAAATACAGTTAATTTTCTCATGAAAAAAATTGAACTGGTACAAGTATTGTGAAAGTCTAATTAATGATTTAGAATTTTATATATATGATTCGGATATTGGTTCAATGGTGGTATAGTACTATTTTATTTTGTGTTGCTCAGGATATATATCCTTTTCATCGATGGAACTGCATCTATCCCTAGATATGCTTTCTAAATTTCCTTTTACCTTTCTTTTGGCTGCAATCTCTCTCCTGCTAATTGTTTCTACTTAACTGGAGTAAGTTTTTGTTTTTTTTTTTTTTTTCAGAGTAAGTTTTAGTTCAACTCACATAGAATATGAGTCTTATGTTTATACGTATTGAGTTTAAAAACAAATTGTGGTTGAGCAAATCATGGAGGCATGTGAGTGTACAATAAGGGATCTCTAACCTTCAAACGCTTCAAGGAGAATACTCTATGATATAATTAAGAGTCTCTGGCCACAACACATGAATGAGATTTGAGAAGTACATTGACAAGAGGATTAGATCAAATAGTAGACATGAATAACTATCAACCAAACAATATGATTAAGAGTATTGATATAGAGAAAATCATATTGAAGAATACAACGGAGTTGAGTAAGGACAATAAATGGTTTAATTGTTTATAGCTAGAATTAATTAATTTGTTAATTAATCAAACTAATAAGTTTGTTTTAGATCTCGAGTTAGTGTTAGGCCTCAAGACCTAATGGGTTTCGAATAGTCAAAGCCATTAACTTAAGTTGTATGAAAACTTAGTAACTAAAACTCAAAAGGTCCAAAAGCCCAAAGGCTTTAGGCATAGTTGTGAGAAGGGAGATATTTTCACTTATGTTGAAAGCCATGCATAAGGAGGATTATATCTCCACCTTTCATTAGGGGTTTCTTTGAGGCAAAAGAGAGAAAATATCTTTTTTTTTTTTTTTCTTCTAAGGAGGTCGGCCACATGGAAGAGGATTGCTTGCATTTTTTTTCCTCCCATGTCACTCATCTTCTTCCTCAATCATTTTTAGTGTCGAAATGTAGAGGCCTCCTTCTTTAGTGGCTTTTGAGAATCCAATGAGCCAAAATGATGAAGATGAAGGCTATGGAGTCCAACTCAAATAGAGGAATGAAGGCCCTCACTTTAGATAATTATCCTTTACGTATGCAAAGATGAACTACAAAGGTATAATAACTCTCGACTCTCTTTGTGAATTTCAATTGAGTCTTTGGTTCACCACATTAGTAGGCTTTAAATTTCATGGGTAAAGTTTTGTTTTGAGTGCATATAAGTTTGCTTCTACCATTTAATTGTTAAATGTATGTATGATGTTGCTAAAATAAACATAGCATAATCAATATTTTTTTTCTTCAGTGTCTTGTGGCAATTTGCATGATTGCAGGGTGGTGACGTTAGCATGTCAAATGACGTGTACATTGTCATTTAAGGATGCAACATATTCCCAGGTCTGATCGTCTGCTTGGCAGACGCATCTTGATAAAAATAATGTCCGAACCATCGAACGAGTTGGGATGGAGTGAGGTGATCGTTTGAGTTATGGGATATGATCCCAATTGAGCTTCAAAGTTGATGGTTGGAATCATGCTATTTTCGTGTAAATAAAAATAGTTTAGACCCACAACAAACCTTGTTTTTATTTATGGCCCAAACAGGCGCATTATGGTTGTGCGACTTCATTATTGTGAGATTATCATGATGTAAATGATTCCAATGTTTAAATTCCAACTTTGTAAATATTATATCGTTTATTGGACATAATTAAAGCAATGATTTTTGAACTTTAAGTGGAATTTATAATAAAACATGTAATATTGCGATTTAAGATGCACTGTTGGTTGTTTCAATCAACTGCGTCAATCTTTATTGGTTAAACGTAGAGCCAAATGAGCATTTGACCTCAAAATATAAAAAGAGGTAGAGACAAAAGAAACTTACAGTCAGATAACAATTCCCCATATAAATATAAAAACAAAAACAAAAACAATCATTGTTTGGTGGTGATTTGGAAAGATGGTGAAATCCTAGTACCCTTCGGATCTTTCTTTCTAAAAGTTCTGCGGGATCGTTGGTTGTAGTAAAAGATTGTCTCTAGCCGTGTTTTTAGGCTGCGTTACAGTCATACTGAAATTTTATTTTGTAGGTGAACGCTATTATTAAATAAAATTGTAGCGTGTCTAATCAGTGATAGTGACCCAAGACCCTACCAGCTTGATTAGGGGTGGATTTTTTTGCCAAATTGCCGTGCCATACCGATTTTGTGCCAACGGTAATGGTACGGTATTGTACCGTACCGAAATTTCATGGTACGATATTAATAATGGATACCATTACCACGGTATTACCGTACCGTACCGAAAATATAATATAATATATAATTATAATATAACACATTTATAAATTATAATATATATTTATAATATTCTAATAATTTAAAAATAAACCCTACAGACAGACTACAGTAGACACAAACTAGTGAGTGACTATTCGCTCTCCCTCTCTCATTTCAAGCTTTCAAGTTTCAGCCGTTTTACACAGACTACACTTCGTCTCTCCCATCGTCTTGTCTCAGATTCTCCCATCGTTCCGTTGAACAATCTCACTCACTCTCATCCATCTCATCTTCGTCTCTACTGGGACTCCGCCTATCAAGGTTAATTCTCAAGAGTTAGATAAAAAAAAAGTTTTAGAAACCCTAAATTGATAAATTGGGGATTTGTAATTGATTTGTTAAATGGAATTAGACTCAATTGATTAGGAATTGCATGACCTTTTGATCGAGTTATCACTTGTCAATGATGCATATCTTTTTTTCTTCTATGCTTTTCTGCTTTTTGGTTGTTGGGTTTAGTTTCGAGGAATTATACAATCTGCATTTAGGCTGTTTTCTGTGATTGATCGGTACTGATGGGAATTATACAATATGCGTTTAGGCTATATTCTGTAAAGATTATAAACTAAGATGGGTAAGCAGTAAGCCTAAGCTCAAGACATTGGTTTGTAAACTATAACAAGCAGTTAAGAATATAATCTATGTTTGTTTTTTATTTGCTTTTTAATTGAGACAATTGGAATGGGTGCTATTTTTGGTATGATGTGTATCTATACGAAAGCTTCTACTATATTTGGATATGATGTGTATACGATATAATGTTGTGTTTTATTTTCGGTATTAGGTCAAGATAAGTCTAGGACAAGCCAATCTCTGTGTGGCTCTAATACTAGAACACCTTCCACCACCCAACCCTAACCCCAACCCCAACCTCAAACGCAATCTCAACAACAAAATCAAGGAGAAAGGGATGAAAGTGTGGGAAGTGGTAAGAGAAGAGATGTGCCCGATGAATATGAAGATGTAAGTGGGTTGCAATCGGAGTGTTGGTTACATGCTAAGAGAGTGAAAAGAACCTTGGGTAAAGGGAAATACATTCACCTTACAATTTGCTCATATTGCGAAAAAAAGGTTCCGGCTGATCCTGGGAAAAATGGGACATCAAGCATAGGACATTACCTTAGAAAAGTTTGTAAAGACTCACCTCTTTATATGAAAGGGGATAATAATCAACCAGTCTTAACAAATGAGTCTACAAGCGGTGGATTGGTCCCCCACACCTTTAACCAAAAAAAACTTGAGTTAAAGGTTGTGATGTTTCTCATTAAGGATGAACAACAATTTAAGGTGCTTGAAGGTAGTGGGTACATTGACATGATGAAAGAGGCTCAACCTCGGTTCAAGATTCTAAATAGGAAGAAGATTGCGGCCGGTGTGTGGGATTTATGTGTCGGAGAAGTCTAAGTTATTTGAAGCAATGCATAATCAAAGGGTAAGTATCACAACCAATACTTGGACATCGGTACAAAACATTAACTACATGGTAGTTACCGCTCATTTCATGGATAGTGAATGGAAGTTGCACAAACAAATCATAAACTTCATAAAGATCACATGTCATAAGGGAGAAGACATTGGGAAAGTTCTAGAGGTGTTTTTGAACCAATGGGGGATAGAGAAGATCTTTAGCATTACGGTTGATAATGCTTCCGCCAATGATGTTGTGATTAACTACATGAAAAAGAGGCTAGGGAAATGAATTCCCTCTTGGTTGGTGGGAAGTACATACATATGAGGTGTTCTTGTCACATCTTAAATTTAGTTGTCAAGAGTGGGCTAAAGGAGCTTGCTAAGTCGGTTGAGGGAATTCGAAATTGTGTCAAGTACATTCATTCTTCACCGGCTAGATTGGATAAGTTTAGGGATTTTGCTATCTTATTCAAGATGGACAAGATGTCAAATGTGCCTTTTGATGTGTCTACAAGATGGAATGCAACATATAAAATGCTTGACGTTGCATACAAGTTTAGGAAGGTGTTTCTTAGGATGGTGGAGGAGAATGTGCAATTTTGTGATTACTTTGAAAAAATGGAGATGGATTCAAAGAAGAATTTGGGAAAAAAAGTGGGGCCTCCGGATGAGGAGGATTGGGAGAAATCACTAGCCTTTACCCACTTTCTTAAGAAGTTTTATGATTCTACTTTGAAGCTTAGCGCAACAAAAAATGTTACATCAACTTTGCTATGGGATCAAGTGGTTGCTTTACTAATAGAGATTGAGAAGAAAAAGAAAGATCCTACCAATCCTACATTGCAAAGGGTGGCTTCTACAATGATGCATAAATTTAACAAGTATTGGGGAAGTTTTAAGAATGTGAACCCACTTATGTTTGGCCAAGTTCTAGACCCTTGTTATAAACTTCATATGATTACCGTTAGCCTCAAAACACTTGGATGAGATGATAGAAAGATAGCTTGGATGCTTATGGAGATTAAAAAATGCTTGCTTGATTTGTATAATGAGTATAGAAGGGGTTCTTCTACTACCATTGGGGCTCCATTGGAAAGATGTGGAACTAAATGAGGAGTACATAATTCAAGCTTGTGGGGGTGATGAGAACAAAATTGAAATGATGAAGGAGCTTATACAAGAAAGGAGGGAGCAACGCCTTTTGGAGATATCTAATGAAGTTGATAAGTACTTCGCCGCTCCTTATATTAGCATTGTTGTTGGTGGCTTTGATCTCTTGAATTGGTGGAAATCAAACACAAAAGAGTTCCCAATTCTTTCACAAATTGCCAAGGATATCTTTGCAATCCCCACATCTACCGTTGCTAGTGAAAATGCATTTAGCCTAGGAAGGAGGGTTGTGGACCTTTTTAGGGCATCCTTGACTCCTAAAATTCGAGAGGCACTAGTGTGTACTAGTGATTGACTTAGGGTGGATGAAGTAAACTTCTACAAAGAACCAACAGAAGATATGCTTCAATTTTACAAGGAAATGGAAGAAGTTGAAACAAGTAAGATATGCTTTAATTTTTTTAGTAAATTTGTTGTTAAATGGTTTTCAACTTTAATTCTTCTTGCTACTAATATGTTTTCTTTGTTTGTAATGTAGGCTTGACACTAAGTCAATCTTCTACAAGTTCAATGCCTCCTCCAAAAGCTTCGACATCTTAAACTTGAAGAATTGATCAATGAATTTTACCTTTTGAAGTTTAGTTTCAATTTTCATTTGGTTTGAAACTTTAACTTCTATTTGGATTGTTAACTTCTATTTTGATTGTAAGCTTAATTTTCATTATGAATCTTGATGCATCATTTGAATTATTGTGTGTGTGAATTGTGAATGATAAATAATAGATGAATTTAGGCTACAATGTATGAGATATCAGGAGCTAAGGAGAGGCTAAAGTTAAAGAGGTGAGTCTTGTGTTACTGCTTTATGTTTCCGTTGAATAATCAACCGGTACTGCTAAGGTGAGGAATTATTAGGCTACGCATTTTGTAGACCTATGGTACTGCTTTATGTTTCCATTCTTTGTTTCAGGCTTATAATTTTCAAGTAATTCATCAACATTTCATGCGGCTGTAAATCCATTTGAAGGTGGAAATCCATTTGGGCACTTGTTATGAGAATTTTCTTCCGTCTATGCATTTGGTTTATATATCTTTGTCTTATCACAGAGGCACAAAATATGAAATGTTGAACAAAGCAAAAACAGATTTTGTCTCAAAATAAAGTGGCAATTACCATTGCCATACCATGTCAACCGAACATTTGGCAATGCCGAACTTCGGTATACCGAAAGTTTGGTATGGTAATGGTAATAGATTTTACCAAACCGAAAGTTTGGTACGGTAATTGGTACGAGGGTTTTGATACCAACAACTGCTGAAAGGCATTCCGTACAACATGCAAATCAGCATTACCGGTTGCAAAACTTAGCAAGTTCAATCTCAGTTGCCTAATTTAAACGTGCAGAAAGATGATAAAAGAAGAACATTAATATCGGCAAATGAATGCCTCGCTTGATACGTTGTGCAAATTTGTGTTCATAGGCTTTAACCATGAGTATACAGATTTATATCATTTGGCTGACACAAGAAATGCCTACTACCGAGCCATTCGGTTTTATTACCATGAACTTGAGCGGTGTTTTTATATGTACCTGCTGAAGTGCGAACTTAAACTAAATGGCCTCGACAAGTTACAAGGTCTGAGCAGGTAGAAACGGCGGAGTACTCAAAGCTTGGCAATGGCAGTTGCAGGCAAATTTGATCTTGCAGGGAGCTTTAATTCTTCCCATCCTTCATCATCCAACTTAGAGAAGTATTGCTCGACCATATGGTTTGTGACGAGCTCCAAATTGGAAGGCTCCCACTGCATGAAGAACCAAGAGAAGAATCCAAAGAAAATTAAAGCGCAAAATACACACATATTTGTATGATAAAAACATATATGCACAGCCAGATATGTGTGTGTGCGCGCGTGTTCGTGTGTGTGTGATGAGTAAGCACACAACAGGGATTCTACACCCAAAATTATTTGCCCTGTTGGCATTAGAGCAAAAATTTTAGGCGTTTCAATGCCTTTGCGTCCGAACATGAAAAAGTCAGGATGAACAGCAGAGATAATTTCTCTACACACAAGTTAACTTGTCAAAAGCAAGAATACGCTCATTTTAAGACAAGGGCCACTTTGTGGTAGCACAACCATCAATGTCGTACATAGATTTAAACGTTTCATGTTTTAGGTTCCCAGTAAAGGTTAACAGAAAATAAGTCAATTTAATGTTTAAATACTTTTGTTGATTATAATTAGATGATTACACACCTTCAGTAATGTTGATTACTTGCACAGATGATCTATCAAAAGAAAAGTAATAAAATGTCATTTACCTTTGGGTTCTTATCCTTGTCCAGCAATAAAGCTCTGCAACCCTGCAATTAGGAGCAAGGCTTGAGTCACCCGAGAAAACAAAAACAATGTGGATACACTATTTGAACAAGCTAACCTCTCTGAAGTCCTTGCTGACTTCTCCTTTCACAACATGCGAAACCATTCTATATTCACGAACAAGGCACTGACCAACTCCCTGAAGTCTTCCTTCTCTAATCTAAAATCGAAAGGAACACATTAATACCAAGCCCTAAAAATTTCCAATTCAATTTCATACAATGCGAAGTGTCTTAATGTTTGTCCTCAGCACATTATGAAACTTAAACTCCAAGCTTTAGGTGATATTTGTGCGGTATACAATGCCTCATTTTGTGCTGAGAGAAAATAAAAAGAAATATTTGCCTTTCATAACCATCATATTACATGTTCATGTGAGCGATGACTTTTTATTTCACCTTACTATAGTGAATTCCATTTTACTCCCTTCAAATTTGTCCAATGTAAGCTGCTTAACAAATTTTAGTTTTGTTATGAAATTTACGGACGAAGCAGGAATTCATATTTTTAGAATATACTTATGGAACCCTATACCATCTGCCCTGTGCATAACAAGCAATCTTATTCTTGCTCTATATAAGGAGTAAAAAAACAATCTAGTATCATACCAGTTTTACACAAACTAATGATAAGTAATTTTGATATGCTGCAATTAACCAACTGCAATTTTAAGGCCTGCAGTAGACATACCGATCTCAAAGAAATCTTCAAACTCATTGGTGATGCCTTCTTTAACGCTTGAATTGTTGAAGTTAGCCACGCATCCGCTTTGTTTGGAGCCTCCTCATCCTCCTTTAATACAAATCATAGGTATCATCAAGTAAAGTATACATACTTAATCTACAAGTTGAACATCAAACATAAACTACTCAAGTACCGAGCCAAAAGAGTAATAAACTTTCCAAAGATCCAGAACACAGAGAACATCAAACCAAGCCTTCCAATATTTTAAACTCAAATCAACTTACAAGGGCAGATACAATTTCTTCTACAGTTCTTCTAGAAAAGCACTTGTCTATAACATCCATCCTGTATTCAAAACAGCTGAAAATTACAAAAAACATATTCCCAGCTTTTCATTTTTGAGAATATATAACTCGTTCAACAAATGATGGGTCTGGACTACGCAACGGATTTTTTATAACTTGACAAATGCATAAAGATGCAGTTACTCTCCTTAATGTCCAAGCCAAAGCACCAATTTTACATCTAGAAACTTCCAAGTGTGTAGCAACTTAGACATTGTAACTGTTAGATGTGCTTCAACCATTAAAATAACGAATATAATGAGGAATGTAGTTGGTGTCCAAAGTTTTATGGTGTTCATGCTTCCGCTGTGGTGATCCAAATGGTTATAAAATCTTGTGAGTTCGACTGGATAATCCATTGGAAGAAAAATAAGATCACGCAGAACAGTGAATTCCATTAATGGAAAGTTCAAAGCGACTCGCGCATGAGAATTGGAGTCCATTAGAAGAAAAAAAGAAAAAGAAAACATCCTAGAAAAAATAGTTAAAGAAAAAAGGAACAGAAATACTAACCGGTAGTATGCACTTTTCTTCTTCAGAGCTGGACTCTGCGAGTATTTATCTATGACTGCTTGAATAATGGCAAAATCACTTGAATCAACTTTGTATAAAGCTTCTTCTAACAAAGACAATCTCTGTCAATAAACCAACCACAGAATAAGCACTCAAGTCTCAAACGGAAGGAATAACATGCTGCTACTTGTTATGATTCTTAACTGGCATAACTCCTTAACCAATCAGGTTATCTTCTTCTTGTTAAGTTTCAATTAGGACCATTGGAATAGATAAATTATGATGATAATTAGAGATAACACACCGTTGATGGAACAAAGTGTGTTGCAAGACCGCAAGCAAGCATTTCAGCACCATCCAATCTGGTACCTGTAAGACCAACATATTCTCCTGCAATGCACATAGGGGAGAAGGGGCAATCAATAATTGAGAACAAAGATAGTAAAGAAGATCAGCACATGCAATACTTCCCACTTTACCCGTCATACAAAAGACAGTACAAGAAAAAATAAATTATTCATTTAAGTCAAACAAAAATGTAAACCAGAGACATAACAGATATTACCGAAGAATCCAGGAAGCCTGGACAAGTAATAAGAGGCACCAACATCCGGAAAAAGTCCCAAAGCAGTTTCTGGCATTGCAAAAACCTGCAAAGGATTCATAAGAAACACAAGGGATTAAGCTGCTACTAAAAAGACAGATATCTTTGCAATTGCCTCCCCAAATGCAGTAAAAGATCTGGACCGTTCGGTGGGATACCAACAGCGATGCAACAAATAACAGAGTCTGCAGATTTCTTGCTTTTACTTGTAGAAAACAACAGATCCCTCCTCTTCTTTCCCAATACAAAGGTCAAACCATAATCTCAAATCATATGCATAGCTTGGGAATTCATGCATCCCCTTAGTGTTTTTATAATGGGAACTTATGTATCTTCCTTGCATGCTTGTTCTTTACAAGTCCCCCATTTAGCTCAGAAAATCTTAGCTATCCATAAATATAAAGAAATGCTACATTTTAATCTCTGATATGTGCAATATATGTCATCAATATTTTGTGACACAATTTCACCATACGCCTTATAGACTTTATATTATCTCAAAGCCCATGGACTTTGGCCATGAAACAGAAAACGTGTTTTATATTCTTTAAGTCACAGAAAGGTTATGTCTTCATTCCTTGATCGGGTTAACTCATACTTATAGATTTTCAATGTACTCACAGAAACCTTGGGTCCATATAAAGCAACAAAATTGTTATTGATGTACAACAAAAAGTAATGAGATTATTTTCAAGATATTGAAGTGACAAAATAACTAGCATCTCACAATAGACAATTAACTACAATGCATACAGATAGAGCATTGAAATTTTCCATATAGGGCACTCTGAATTTTCACATGTAATTCAGTCTTATCCTACTGTGATAATATAAGAGAAGTTAACTTCCCATAGTTTAAAACAAAGAGGGAAAATAGAGAAAACAAAAAGATCAAATACTTCAAATCAAAAGGATGCAACCAAAATTACTCCTAACTTCAGACCTTAGATAAAGTGAGACATACCGAATTCTCAGTTGCAACACGGAATCTTCCATGTATTGAAGCACCAGCCCCACCTCCCATGACAATCCCGTCCAGAATTGAAACCTTCAATGATGTCATGCAAACAGTAAGAAAAACATATTTTTCTAAATAAGGCTAAATTGATTAAGAAATAATACCTCTGATACCAGAACTGAATAAATATTAATATGAAAACAGCACTTAACAAAGGAACTAAGTCACCTGGGGTTTACTGTATGTTGCCAGCAAATAATTCAAGGTATACTCCTTTTGAAAAAAATGAGCAGCTAATCTCCAATTTCCTAAGTTATAATGCAACAGGGTGATATCAGGTTGAAAGTAATTTACTGCATCTTACAAATAGATACTCAACATTTTCACACAGCCAAGCAGAACTGGAAATGGAAAATCTAATAACAGTTAGGTGTGCACCTAAACTGAAGCTATTGCTCATTACGTGATGTTAATGATCAGTAAACATGCTCAATAAAAATAGAAAAAGAAAAGACAGATGAAAAAAAAGCAGTTGTGCCTTCATTAATCTGACGAACCACAGCCGCTACATCTCCACCAGCACAAAAGGCCCTTCCTTTCCCCTAGAAAAAGATAAACAGATCATACACATGTCACAATGTTTTACTTTCGCTGTCTTGCTGAAAACAGGAGTATGCTCATTCAATTATTAATTCAATCAAAGCTTTAGTGGATAAAAGCACAGCCTCTATCCATCACAATACATTATACACCAAAATAAATTATGTTTTCAGGTTAAATCCCCATCCTTTTGGATTGCCACTAAGCAAGCAAACTGAAACCGGCCGAAAATGAAAAAGAATACCAAGTTGGTATTGGTTTAAAGCCAAGAGACTGTAAAAATTCTATGCTCTCAACCATTTATAAGCAAAATGATCAGGATGAATTTTTAAGTGGGGCTGCAAGTGGTATGAAACATGCACTCCCAATAAACTTAAAATCCTCTTTCTTGGAGAAAATCGAACAGAATCTAAAGACGAGCTTAGATCTTAACAGGATTGTAGGTTCACAACATCAAGCCAAAGACTTTGATGCTAATATTTATATACGAAACTCAAAAGAAAATGTAAGCACACAACATAGGTCTGTGAAAAAAAAGTGATAACTTAAATGCTTACACATTAACAAACATCAAATATCCCAAATTAAAGATCAACTGCATGTGTAAGACAATATTCTTCTTTCTTGTTTCTCATTGAGAAAGTTTAAATACAATACATAAAACTAGAGCATGGAAGAAGAGTACCTTGACAATTACCAACTTGACATTAGCATCATCCTCAAAGGCAAGAAAATGCTCCAACAGACGAGAAATCTACCAAAAAAAAAAAAAAAAAAAAAGAAACTAGAAATGAAAACCATTATATGCTTGTTTCACCAAAACCTATATTAAACACACCTTATAGCCATGGAGATAATATCACTGCATGAAAAAGCATGACATAGTTTTATGCAGATTAATTTAATTATCTAACAGTCGATTAAAAGATGAAGCAGGCAACAAAAGACTCAGAATAAAGAATGTCTGAAGACCAAAAAATTTCTTGAATTACTGCTTGATTTCTGCGTACTTTTGTACTTTGGAAAGACCACATTCCCTTCATACTTTTGTACCATAAACATTTCCACTTTTGATTTCAACATGATGCCTCTCGGGACCTCAAGGGCTGATATGATTCTTAAAACAGTATATACCTTCTTTTTTGTAAAAAAGAAAGTTAGAAAAATAGTTTGAGGAGGTATACATTCTTTTAAATTTTATCCTTGAAAATGTATAATCTATTTCATAACTTGAATTATAGAAAGTTGAGTTACAAATAAAAAATAATACAGACACGAAATATAAATCGTAAAACATAGACACAAGATGAAAACGGGAAAAAGAGTAAGCTCTCAAACTCTCAACAAAGTCAATAAAGTACATGTTCATGATAGGGCAATACCATATCAAAGTTAAGGGCATTCAACTGCCGAGGCCGGTTCAATGTCAATGTCCTCGCAATCAAATTCTTCTGTACCAGAACCTATCAGATAACATGAACAAAACATAAGGCTTCAGACAAATACTAGGCAAGAATTGAAATCAAACGTACTATATTTTTCACATAATCCACATTTCTACAATAACTATTTCCGACCCAATTCAGGAAAACAATCAAAAATTAGAATTTAACCATTGGAAATACAAATTTTAAGATGTCCCATGCTCCATTCCTAATTTTCCCAGAAGCCAAACAGAAAATAATAGGGATTGAATTAAAACAGAAGAAATATATACAGATACACATATATGTATATATGTATAGTAAAGGGTATGAATAGAACAGAAAATTGGTTCACCGAATCTCCTTCGCGCGGGGTAGAGGTAATAGAAGAAGCCATGGTAGTACTGGAAACGCACTGAAAGTCTGAAACGATTGAGACAGGCGCACGCCTGAAGCTTTTGGATACTGGTTTCAGCTGAATATGGCGGGACAGATTGTTGGGTCTTTTTACCGGTCCGAAAATTGGTTGGGTCCACTAGTTAGAGTGCCGACGCAAACCATTTGGATTTGGCTTAGCAGCCTCTCGGACTCCAGTCCACTTGATTAAAAGTCGTTAGTGTTCGACTTACGTAGCGGAAATGATTAGGATTGTGTGAGCAATTTAAATGTTATCACCTACTTATAATACGGTTTAATTGTGTTCTTCTTTATTTGTAAATAAGATGTCTTAAATTTGATTTTTAACAAAAATGAATTTGAACCACATTATTGCTAGTACCTTATGAGGTCCCTTAACGTAGATAGTATCGTTTGTTTAAAAAAAACAAATTGTTATCATCTCATTTCAAACTCCAACAATTCAAACATAACCTTTGGAGTTGATTTAATTATTATCATATTAAACGAAAAAAAAGAGTTGATTAGACTTGTCAATTGATCGGATTTTGATCAAGATTCGATTTGAGGTCGACGTAATTAATGATATGTAAGATTGGGATTTTCATTTTTATGTGTCGAGGGATTGTTAGCCTTAGATAAAAGAATGTCAATGGAAATGCCTTCAACGCTCAAAAAGGCGGCTCCTTAATGTATACTGTAGGGTGTTTTCTCGTGCCCAAGGCCTTTTGTGACAACCTTAATCGAATGAAAACGGCGTTGTGGTGGAATGGAGCTAATGACGGATGTCGTACTCACTGGTTCAAGTGGGATACTTTGTGTGCCCCAAAAGAGGAGGAGGCTTGGGTTTCAAAAGTATGTATGCATTTAACCTTGCTCCCTTGGCAAGATAGGGATGGCAGCTGATCCATGAGTATGGCGATTTGGAGGCTAGGGTCCTATAGGCCAAGTATCAATTTTTAGGGTGCGTTTGTTGCACGGGACTGTCTTGAACTAGACTAGCTGCAGGGATTAAACTGGACTGGCTTAGACTAGACTAAGCTGGATTAGCTTAGTGAAACGTTTGGTGCAGTGTCGGACTAAAAAACATGGTTATGAAAACCCATCCACAACAAAGCAACCCATCACAATTTTTCCCAAAAGAAATTAAATTCACACAAAAATAATCAATGTGGACTTTGCGAATAAGGATAGAAAATGTACCAACAAGAACAAATAATGCTAAAGCTGTATACCAGATCAAGCAAAAATATACACATATATCTGCAAACCCAGTATACCGAACGATGCAATTGATCATTTCATCTTAAATTAGAAAGAACCCACCATTTTAAACACCATCACACCAAACAAAACATTTTCAAAAATCTGAAATTTCATATTATATTTACCAAAAAATAAGTAAATCTGAGAAAAATTAGGGAGGAGATCTGATGCATACAATTGTTGCGTCTCTTGAAGACGCGTCTTTTTATCAAATTTTGGTGCCTAGATGGCCCCAGCGGCCAACATCATTTGAATGTCAGCCTCCTTCTGAGATAGCTGAGTCGGTGATGCGATGGCGGTAGCCATCGTTGAGACTTCGACAGAGAAAGTGGGAGATAACCTTCTAGAAAAGGAGTGGGTGGCACCGACAGCAATTTCAACCTCGGATCGAGCAGACCCATCTGTGGGTGGTAATCGAATTTTGAAATTCAGGTGGTGGGTGGGGCTGTTAGTGCAAAGATAGAGCAAGGGAAAGAGAGGAAGATCCGTGCGGGGAAGGATTGTGAGGATTTGACGGGAAGGTCGTGGAGCAGGAAGAGGACATGATGTGAGCAGATGAAGCAGACGACGCGAAGAGGGAAGGTCTTAGCAGTCCGCTTCATTTTGGGGGGTCTCGCTAAGACCCTCTAGCGAGCTCTCTAGTTGGGACGAATCCCCTTTACTCCCACTTAACTTAGTCCCAGCATCTATCAAATATGGGACTGTAGTCCAGTCCAGTTCAGTCCAGTCCCATTTAATGAGACCAAACAAACGCATCCTTAGAGGTTGAACCATGTAGACATATAACGTTGCTCTCTTAACACAACGATCTTCTATTAAATCTGTTCTCAAGTTGTATCAGAGTCCTGCGTCAAACTTGACATTTGGTTATTTACGTTCTTAAGGACAAAGCTGGATCTTATATGGTTTTTAGTTAGGGAATTATTTTTGGCATTCCAAAAATTTCATTCTGCACTCTTAGAATGTATTTTTATGTTTTCTAATTATAGAAAGTATAGAGTACAAAATGAGATTTTTCGATTGCCGATAACAGTCCTTTTTAGTTATTGCCTTACTTAATTTTTCCGAAGCCTCGTTTATTCTCCGACGCCTCCTTTCATTTACAACTCGAGGTAAAATTCATTAATCTACTCTCACCATGACTAATCATTGAGAAAGTTCAATTTTATGGTTGCTAATTGCATGTGATTCAATTTACGCTTCTTTTTTTTTTTTTTTTTTTTTGTAGCAAGCCACAGTTATCCACATTTTTCAAGAATCAGGAAGACTCATATAGACATTTGAGCCTTCCCTGGCCACAAGTTTGGCTTTCACACCAACAGTGGATTTTGAACCCGAGACCTCTAGTTTTTAATTTGAAGGAAGCTTTGCAATCCGTCATTTATCACTGGACCACCAACTCATGGTTGGTTAAGAAGAAAAAAATTTACGCTTATCTCAACCAAATTGAAAAGATGAAGTGGAAACAAAATAAAGTCTAGGGGTTAAAGTGAAATTTACTCCATTACTTTGGCATAGCTAAAAGTAAGCCATTTTCTTTTCAAACGCAACTGTTTGTTGTGCTGCCCAGAATCAGTGTCGTAGTATCAGAGAGAGTTTTCAATTTCTCATCTTTTGAAGGAAAGGAGAAATGGGATTGAAATTTGAGGAGGAGGACTTCTTAGCTTGCTGCGCAAGCACCAAATTCGCCAAAGAAATGGCGGAGGCGTCCCCTTTCTCATCTCTCGACGAAGCTGTGACTGCCGCCAGAGACATTTGGTTCAACAAGGTCGATGTCAATGGCTGGCTCCAATCGTTCTCCGCTCATCCTCAAATCGGAAACTCGCCTTCGCCTTCTTCTCACTCCACCTCTGCTCAGTTCGGTTCTTAATCTCACTTTTCTTATTTAATTGCCGTTTTTGTTGATAATTCACAAATTTTTACTCAAATCTTGACAACCCTTGAAGGAAATCGGCATAATTGAATTAAAATTACTTGAATTTGCACACCATCGATGATCAGATGGATTGTTGTTAGCGTAAATTTTAGTGTTTAATTAAACCTAATTACAATAAAAATTGGAAATTTTGAATCTTCCAAAAGATGCCCAATTGGATTTTGGCTCGTCAAAAAGCATCCTGGGTATTGGCGTATGGAGTCGATTCATGTCATCAATGGGTTTGCTTTTTTTTTTTTTTTTTTTTTTTTTTTTTTTTTTTTTTTTCTCCTTCCAGTCTCGATTTAGATTCTAATTCGTGATTAATTTTTCGTATTCAGTTAATTGTAATGCTATTCTATCTTTAGTTTACGTTTGAATGTGTTAAACAAATAGGTTGCCTTCAATATTTGAGTGCTGAGCAATAAGCCATGTGGTGTTTGAGCTTAGTATTATTTACCATCGAGATGAGGCCTTTAAAGTTTAAGTCTTTTGCTGGACCGCTTGACGTTTTACTAGCTCCATACCGAGTGCAAAAAACATTAGTGACAAATACGAGTGGAGTGCCCTTGTTCTTTGTGGGCTAGTTGATGCTAATTAACCGCCTTTCTTTCTCCATTAGTCTTTTTAGATATGCAAATGCAATGATATTGAAGTAAGTGATGAAGCAATCGTTTGTAGGTGGAGTAAGGGAGAGCAGGCAACTGCTGTAGCAACTGCCACTAGTTCTAGCTTGCAGGTTAGTATGCTTCAGATACTTTATGCATATCTTTGAAGTCGTAATTCCCCCTTCAAATGAAACCAAACATATTCAAGGTTTCCCTCTATTTCATCCTGTTTTAGTTTGCAGAAGTGAAGGGATTAAAAATAGTTTGATATTTCAATTTCTTTTTGTTTATGTGAAAGTTATGGTCAGGGTTTTTTTCGTTTACTTAAATATTATCCACCTGGCTTTTGTAGGAACTGGCTGAATGGAATGCTAAATACAGGCAGAAGTTTGGTTTTGTATTTCTTATTTGTGCATCTGGAAAGAGTTCTGATGGGATACTTGCTGAGTTGAAGGTAAATTTTCACTTACAGTCCCTCTTTTTGTTAAAATTTCCAAATGTTAAAAGATTATATACGTGACCCTGATGAGCATTATAGAATAGCTTGGAGAGATATACTAGCGTTTAAGTCAATGGATTCAACGTACTGAAACTATTTCATTTTGAGAATTTCAGTTTAAGCGTTTTCATTAATAGAAGTTTCTTTAAACTCAATGCAGAACGAATTTGTTTACTCAATAACTTTTGGTTTGCATATTCTGGCTTAATTAACAATTTTCATGGGAAACAAAGACTAATAAATCAAACAATCAAAGTCAATAATTTACAAAAATCACTCTCTTATAAATGAACTATCAAGGACAATAGTAGTTTGTTGGAATATAACAAGTGTCACTACCGGTTATTGAGGCCCAGAAAGATGGCTAAAACCTCACTCTGACCTCTATATTGGCACTTGCGCCCCATTTTTATCTTTGGAGATTCGATTATTCCTTTCCAACCAATTCACTCCAAAAAAACAAAGCGATTAAAAATACTTTTAAAGAACTTTAGCCTCACTATTTTTGCCAGAAAACAATGTTTGGCAACCAATAATTTAGCACAGGATGGTGGGGTGAACCAGCTCAGTTTTGCCTCTACGAAGAGCTTAAGCCAAAATTTTAATGTTTTCCGGCAATGAAGAAAAAAATAAAGAATGTGTTCCACTCCATAGAAAGTGTGTACAAAAGACAGGAGATAGCCTGCAGTTTAGAAGTAGCCCTAAACCATACGTTGGCTAACATAGTTCTTATATTAGCATTTGCGATGGAGTAAACAATGACCAAGCTTGAAGAGAACTAGTTATTGTCCTTAATCTTTATCATGTGTAAGCAAATATTTTTCTTGCAACTTATAATGTATAGACCACATGAGATGTTCACCAGAACTTCCGCTGATGTTTATTTTGTGATGCCTGTTGAGTGAAGAGAAGGATACCACTTCTGCGAGGACTATGCTCTACAGATTCTGCATAAATTGTTACTCAAATTAATAGATGTACTTTTCCTCTTTGCAGAAACGATATCCAAACAGGCCAATAGTTGAGTTCGAGATTGCAGCTCAGGAGCAGATGAAAATAACAGAGCTACGCCTTGCGAAGCTCTTTGCAGCAAAAGAAAATGTTACTTCCACAGGCAACAAGAATCCCACAATTGTTGCAAAGAAAGCGGAAGGTATTGTAAATTTCTATTCCAGATCCTTCTCAAAATTGTGAGTTTTAGTCCGCTTAATGCTTATGCAGCTCTGGGCTTTGCTTGTCTGACAATGTTTATAACTCATGGATGACTCTTCTCTCCAGAGGAAGTCACTCCTCTTTCCTTTGCATTTGCTACTATTTCTAATTTTTTTTATTAATTTTACGAACCCTAGAAGATCGTGTGAGCATTATTGGAGGGCATTTAACTGCTACTGCTTCTGAAGCTTCATCAGTAAAAACTTCTCAAGCTCCAACTCGAACCCGTCCACCCATCACAACCCATGTCTTGGATGTTTCTCGAGGATCTCCAGGTGCTGGAATTGAAGTGTGTTTAGAAATGTGGAAGGGTGTTCAACCTCGTCCGGTGTTTGGCGAGTCAAATGCAGGTGGTTGGGTATTTCAAGGGTCTTCGACTACTGATAATGATGGACGAAGTGGTCAATTGATGAGCATCGTTGATGTGGTGAACCCGGGCATATACAGGATAAACTTTAACACAGGTAAGTACTGCCCAAGCGGGTTCTTCCCTCATGTTTCTATCGTGTTTGAGATCAGAGAGTCACAGAAATTGGAACATTTTCATGTTCCTCTGCTGCTGTCGCCTTTCTCATTCACAACATACCGTGGAAGCTAGACGTGTGTGTAGTTCAGTCGATGAATAAATTGTCTGTAATTTTACTTGAGATTGAACTATGTATTAAATATATCTGAAAGTAATATCGATCTCCATGTGTTAGTGGTGATAATATGAACAAAGATAATGTGAATGGCAGTTTCCTTGTAGGATGGGAAGAAATCTTTCACTTGCCACCTTGTAGTAAAAGGAGTGTGCTTTCCCAGTGTGAGATTCACATCCCTGGGCTCAGCCCTGGGTCAAGGCCTTGCCTATACAATCTTTCATATTTTATTTTTGATCCAAGTCCAGTTATTTCGAACCTCTTGCTCAAAATTTCCA
Organism: Pyrus x bretschneideri; assembly: GCF_019419815.1. Lineage (NCBI taxonomy): Eukaryota > Viridiplantae > Streptophyta > Magnoliopsida > Rosales > Rosaceae > Pyrus > Pyrus x bretschneideri. The sequence goes on along the minus strand of NW_025999546.1, from coordinate 26,820 downwards.
ATACTTTCTTAAATTAGGGGTGGTTTTCAAAATAGGCAACGCGGGTAATATTGTTACTGTCTCTGTCATGAACCCTTAAGGCCTGAACATTGCATATAGGCTTCAAATTTAACTGTCCATTTACCCTCTAAAGTTCTACTGTACTATTTTTTTTTTTTTTTGGAAAAATTAGGTCTTTAAACTCATTGAAAATTACCAATCTATTCTTTAAAGTGTCTCATATAAGTTACGTGACTTAATTTGATGAGAAATTAGATAAAATAGCTTTGAATTTATGATAATAAGGAATTTGGTTGTTTTTAATGAACTAGGACTTGTTTTTCTAAAAGAATTGTCTAGCTACTTGGTTTTCATTCGAGTAATAATTAAGGGACCAAATCGGTAGGTTACTCGGTATCTAATATTGCTTAAAAGATGAGGAATGCTAGTCACCTTTCCCTTCGTACATTCTCTTTTGACATTCTCGTTTATTTAAAAATCCTACAATATTACTTCCTGATCCGATCGAATCATCAAATTTCGAAATCACCCTTTTAAGATCATCTTTACTGAAAGATAGCTAAATCTGAATCCATTTAATTAGTTATCTTACTTGTTATTCAACAATATAGAAAAGCTATGCTATTCAGTTAAACAATAAAATCATGACTACACTAATCAAACAATTAAACGATTTTCAATTTAGTATTTATTATTTTTATTTTGCGAAGTTCATCTTTATAGAGTCATACAAAATAGAGAAAATTGTAGAAATGGTTCTTCAACTTTAACTCAATTGGAGCAATGATCCATCAACTAAAAATTCATGACTATTGGTCATTTAACTCATCAAAACGTGTAGCTACGGTCCTTTTTGCTAACTCCGTTAAAACTTCCATCAAAATGAGTCATGTGTCACGCACGTGAGGTTAGAATCAAGGAGAAAAATGGGAACTAAATGAAAAATTGTAAAGATGGGGGAATTTATCAAATATAACAAAAATTAATCCTTAATTTAAAAAATGTCCAACTTTTATAAAACTTTCATATATATTCAAAATTTCACTTAAATAGACATAACTACCGTCAATTTATATGAATAACTAATTGTTAGACTTAAAACTTTTTGTGCTGTAATCTCTACTAAAATTTTCTCCTTTTTTTTTTTTATTTTCTTTTCCAAACGAAGAGCAAAAGTTTTCTTTCAATTTTATTTTAACAAATAATCAAGGAAACCTTTCTTTCACACATGGTTCACAAAAAACACTTCAGTATGTTATAAAAGTGAACAATCAAAGTAAAGAAATAAAAGTAATTATCTTTTAATTGTAGGAAATTTAAAGAATTGTACGTACAACCAAAACAAACAATAAAATGATCAAAAGAAAATATTTATTTGTTACACCGCAATTTCTTGGCCCAGACAATAAAATGATAGAAAGAAAATTTTATTCATAAAACTCTAATTTAAAAGGGTTCTACAAATTAGGATGAAGTTGAACGGGATTCCTACAAGTTTGTTTATAATGGCCATTTGAACCACATTCACTTTCGAGTTGATTTTTCTTCTCCATGTGATGGGATCCTCTTTTCTTTGCGCCTACCATATCTTCTTCATGTAATTGGTGGTAGGACAATTCTTTGACAGACATCATCAGTTACTATCCAATCAGTTTGATCACCAACTGGTCATATAACTTCTACATAGGCAATGACCAAAGAGTTTGTAGTATAATAATGAGAACACATAGGATAACATGAAAGTTGTCAGTGTCTACATGCAGCACAAGCATGTGAGCAAGAGAGTTGGTCAAAATTAAATTGTCGGCATGTGCAACTCTTTTCCTCTAAATTCACAACTTCAATACGAGATCCATCGTATACATGAAATAAGTAAGTTGCAATAGGCGAATACTTGCATGTTCACATACATATATATTACTCAAACAAAAGAAGAACTAAACAACCAAAAAAATATTCCGCATAAGAACTTCAAAAGCAATTCGCAATTAGTGATCTGTAAGAGAAGTGGATGAATACCCTGAACTGCTGCATAAAATTATAAAGGCAATTTATATAAAACCATAGCAGCAATTACGTTGAAGTTACACAAGATTTGGGTTCTAATTTTTTTTTTTTTTTTTTTTGTTTTTTAGGGGTCAAAGCCTAGTTTTTTCAATGGATAAAGCTACAGATTATGGGATATAAGAATCTGTAAAATAGTTTAAAAACTTGAGAACAAATGAAACTGTACCAAAATTAAATAGACAAATTGGACTAAATTCTATTTAAGTGAATGCAAAAATACCTGTAATGATAATCCTTGCTTGTTACTTTCTTGCACCAATTTATCAGCCCAATCTGTCAAATGTGTATTCATTTTGGCTGCCTCGGTTCGACACTCATAAAACCACTTATGGAGAATATTCATTCTTAAATACTTAGGAAATCGGGTGATAGGTAGTTTTCGAGCATCTCTGGTGATTGCATTGAGACATTCAGCAATATTTGTTGTCATGATGTTGTACCACTTGCATCCATCGCCGACACAACCAACTTCAAACCTTTCTTTGCTTGATCTCTTCACTCTGAACTCATAATGGTTCTTCATAGCATCAGTACCCAACTTTTTTTTTTCTTTTTCTAAATCCTCCTTAGTCTCGTACAATTGGCCTACAACTATATCTCCATCTAAATTGCACAGGTTTGCCTTGTCTGATTCATGTACAATATTTGTACCCTTGTGAACATTTGATTGGTTAGAGCTGGATTCATCAAATTGCACATTAACAGGCACATCATCACATACCATCCCTTCAGGAGGCAACTCATTGAATTCAACATTATCTTGGAACACATTATCAGACTCCATGTGTGGCATATTCTCAAATTCTTCATGATACGATCCATTCTCAACTTCTTGATTTACCAAGTCGTTATCTGAATCATGTAGCACAATATCTTCCAAATCACCTTGAGTAACAAAGTTAAGACTTATTTGTAATGGGTCATCATTATCTTCCAAAGAAAATACTTTCTACTTTAATATAACACACAAGGGAATCTTCCAAGACCTTGAAAGGTTTTCAAAAATAAATGCCCTCACATCATCATCATCAACTATATCTGCAGGCCATGTAGTTTCCATTGCGTTATATATGACTTTCATACTTATCTCATACTCATTTTGGTCCACATTCACAATACTAGGTACTTTCTTCTGAAGCTCCGTAAATGTGATTTTGTTTGAAACAAGTAATCCTTTCATTTTGCAAATTTTTGTACGTTGAGTCAGCCCATCTCCCATCGTAGTTCACTAAATTGTCAAACTACACATTGTCCTGAAATATGAGCAAAACAATAAGAAAATAAAAAGTGACATACAGACACAGCTAAGATCGATATATATATATATATATATATATATGAAAATAAAAAGGGTGTTGTGAAATCTGGACTGAATCATGAGAACGGCTGGGAGTTAACATATACAGAATTAATATATACACAAAACATCATGCATATGAGCAATGGAAGAAGGACCTTGTTGATTAAGGTGCTATTCTGGAAGTTAACTTCCAATTACTTTTACACATTGAAAAAAGAAAAAATTAGTATTTCTTACCAAACCAACATAAGATGAATAAAAAAAACAGAAAGAAAAACTTTATTCCGAAAACCTTACTTTTTCAAATATGCACTGAAGAACTATTAGCTTTGTCTCTAACTGATTGGCAAATGCTATTAGATTTGTCTATCTTCCATTGACATAAGAAACCTAATTTTTCTAATATGTGCTCAAGAATTTCTATTCCGTAGTCTTTACAAAAATTGGCAGTTTGTTCTTCAATAAAATTCAACCAAAGGAAGAAACTACAAAAGCTAAGAGAAAACGTAGACTAGGAAGAATGAAAAAAATTAACCATCTACACTCAACTTCATATGTTTAGGGTTACACAAAGTCTCCACAGTAGCCGATGCCTTCACTATCTCTCCACCATTTTTTAGGTTTTGCCGTCCAAAATATCAATCTAATAGGGTTTTGGGTTTTTTAATTTATTTGGTTTTAAAGTTTAAGGGCATTTGTGTCTATTTAAGTGATATTTTGAATATATTTGAAAGTTTTTATAAAAACTGACATTTTGAAGTTAAGAGCTAATATTTGGCTATATTTGGTAAATACTCTAAAAATGGTCCCTCAACTTTAACCTAATTGGAGAAATGGTCCCACAACTTTCACCCAATCTGAGCAACAGTCCCTTAACTTTAACCGAATTAGACCAATGGTTTTTCCAATACGACTCGTTTTAATAAAAGTTCTAATGGAGTTGATGAAAAGGACTATAGCTGCACATTTTGAGGAGTTAAGGGACTATTGGTCATGAATTTTTAGTTGAGGGATCATTGCTCCAATTGGCTTAAAGTTGAGGGACCATTTCTACAATTTTCTCTACAAAATAAACAACTTCGATAATCAAGCAGTATTGTAGGATGTTAAAAATAAGGAGAAATTAGGTTCTCATCCTTCCTTTTGCTACTCCATTGATTAAAATCCTATTCATTTTCAATTTTTGATCAAGGTCCTTGGGTATTAATAACATCATTAATTATTTAAATAATAAAATATTTTTTATTTCTAAATATATTCATTTAATGTTAAAAATGTTACAATTAGTATATTTATATTTATGACTAAATTTTTTATCATATATTTTTAGTGTTAGTTTGTACCCATTTTTAATTTGTACCAATTTTCTTTTCAGTTTTGATTTGTACCTATATATTAATTTCTTTTTGTGCCCATATTTTTTAAATTTTATTTGTATTTGTACCCATATATTTTTTTTATTTGTACGTTTTATTTTGCTAAATGTGCCCATGCTAATTATATGTACCCATTCATGTAAAACTTTTTAATCTTAAAATGTACTCATTCTTAAATATACCAATTAACACTCATTCTTAAATATACCAATTTGTTATATGTAAAATGTATAATTTTTTATATAAAATCTATTCAATTTTTTTCTAATCCATTTTTAAACTTATATGGGTACATTCTTTTTTCTTTGATTTTAAAATGTATCCATGTCAAGTTTAATCGAAGAAATTTACTAATGTTATTAAGCCTAATATCTTCTTCTTCTTCTTCTTCTTCTTTTTTAATTTTTTTATTTTTTTAATTTTTTTATTTGTGATTTTGAAGAATGTACCCATGTTTTGATACAATTAATTTTTCGGAATGTACCCATCTTTACACACACACACAATAGTATATTTGTATTTTAATATTTTTAATCCCACAAATTATGGTTTTTTTATATTTAAATTCTCATTTATATAAACAACTAAAATTTCTAATTTTTAATTTAAAAAATATAGTAACGTACATAGAAATAAATTATTACATTAATTTCAAGGCCCTTGATTAAAAATTAAAAACCAACAAGGTTTCAATCAAAGAATATTTATAACTAAGGACCACATCCAAAGTCTCTCTAAAAATAATAAAAAAGATGAAAATTGAAAACAAAAAAAAAAAAAAAAGAAAAAGAAAAGAGAGAGAGTACAAAGGGAAAAATAACTAGCATTCACCAGTAGTAATAGGATTAAAAGATACGAGGACAAAGGGGCAGTGACCGAAGGAGGCGGTGCATGGTATAAAAAAGCAGCATGAATTCTAGTTGTATAAGAAGCTAATTACTTATAAAAAAAAAAAATGAAGATACATGGGCCAATTGTGAATGAGATTATCACCACATGCATTGTTATTGTATAAATTTTTTTTTTTTTACATGTCAATACTTATTATGCTACAATCGTTGTTCTCATAGGAAAAGGATGTTCTTCGGATCCCTTCCATCAAATCCACCCAATCAATCAATTAAGGCTCCTGAAATTTGATCCAACAGCTTCATTAAAAATTATAATAACTTTAACCGTTGGATCAAGTTTCAAGAGCCCGGATTAGGTGATAGGATGGATTTGGTGGAAGAGATCTGAAGAGGATCCCTTTCCGTTCCCATACACACGGAATTGACACTCATCAAATAGTAGTAGTACAATACATAGAAATTTACACTTGTCAAGAGGAAAAATTAGCTTAATTAAGATCAAACCCAACCTTATTCTCAAATTATGCCTTCAACTTAAAACTCGGATCTTGAATTGGCATTGTGGGATGGGAATTTAGAGTGATTGACTCCTCATCAACATCGCCCACAAGTTTGTCCTAAACGTCTGCATGTTTGACAAGTGTCACCTATACGTCCATAGACCGTCTTTGCTCTTTCTGGGTCGTACGAACTCTATATATATGTTACATTTTTCATTGTCGATTATTGGGAGCATTATAGTGCAGTTCATTTGGTTAATTTTGTAAGGTGTTGATAAAAGAGAAAGAAAAAATGCAGGCAGTGAAGGACAAGATAAATGAAATGGGCGCCATGAAAAAGGTCAAGGAGGAGGCCAGGGCCGAAGAGAGGGTACGTATATTACAACACTTTATTCAGATAGTAATGCATTGATATGTTTGCAGATTACATTCCATAAGAAATATAGAGCGACTTAATCATATAAGTCTCGACTCCACAAAGAATATATTCAGGTGTTTGATTTTTTATTTGGTCATTTTCATTGTACAATATTATCATTATGAAAATACACACAAGTACGAAGTGACATGTACATTCATTCATCAGTACATCAATGTGCCTATGAACGTGCATGAATATGCCTGGAGTGTTTTACTACGTACATTTCGTGTACGTAATCAAACGACTATAATCAGATTTCAACCTAAAACTCATTTTTATATTGCTGGTTTCAAATTGTATATTACTAGGCTGAGAAGGAAATAGCAAAGGCGAGAGCAGACGTAGCTCATGAGGTGCGATTGGCTAAAGAAGCTGAAGCAGCAATGTCACTGCATGTGGCCAAGGCTGGGGAGATTGCCAGAGCTGGAGACAAGGCAGCACATGAACATGAAATTAAGGCAAAGCATGCGGCTGATGGTACAAACACTACACATGGACATGGAGCTTCTCCTTCTGAACTGGCCGGTGCGGGAGGTCATCCAGCTTATAAACGCATGCCCTAATTTTTTATTTATCTTTCCCTGAACATGCACCTATGAATTTGTACTCCTTATTCGTATATAGACATATATATATATATATATATATATATATATATGCATGTGCTTTGTATTGTTCATGCATTTCCATGTAATTTTCTATGTTAAACTATTTCTTATAGTTTTGATTCGATACAGTTTTCCTTCGATTTTAGGCAAAATTGTTATGTTGTGTAATATAAAATTAGTAATATTAAATTTGATGTTATTTTCTTTGTTATGATACATTTTATCACACTATTTTTAGTCGCCCGGCCACGTCTCGTCCTCAAGGCTCTATCTTCAGGTTTTTATTTTATTTTGTTGTTTAGGCTCGGCACTTATGGATTGCCCCTTATGTGTACTTTCAATGACATTAGAACACTTTTGCAAAAAAAAAAAAAAAAAAAAAAAAAGCTCCCAAAATGGGAGCTTCTAATTTTTTTGTTTCCCTTTCTTTTATTGAACAAACGATATTATCTATACATTAAGAGGTAGTGTTGTGGGAGAGTGGATTAAGCCTCACAGTGGGCTACGATAATGTGATTCAAATTTGTCTTTGGCGAGAATCGAACTTAGATCTTTCACTTACAAATAAAGATGAATACTGCTAAACTGTAATGCTAAGTAACAAATGAGAGCTTCGAGACATTAAAATGAATAAAAAAAAAAAAAAAAACTAATGAAAAGGGCTTAAAAACTTTGAGTTTTAATGATAAGGACAAAATAAAGGGTAAAGTGAATAGTACCAGGATTGAATTTTTAGTGTAAAAATATAGTTTTTCGTTAAAGTGAACAGTATCGTGGACTTTTCGTTAAAACTTCAAAAAAAAAAAATCAACTCCAATCATGTTTTTTTAAGAAATTTTCTAGGAGTTCTTAAATAGCTGGTGTTTTGAGAATGTGTAAAATTTTCTCCTCCGAGTAGCTCTTTAGGGATCAGGATCCTTTCCTAATCTAAGGATTAGGATCCTCATGATTAAGGGATGTGGACCATTGGATGAAAATCCAACGGTTATAATTATTATAACTTTAAAGGGACCCCCCAGTTTCTAGCCGTTGGATTTTCATCCAACGACCCACATGCATTGGTCATGAGGATCCTCATCCTTAGATTAGAAGAGGATCCTGGTCCGCTTTTTAGTAATGTTAAACGGTTTAAATATTATTTTATTAAAATTTAATTAGTGGTTGGTGTAGAATATTTTGTAAACGTGTAGAGACATACATGATACACTATGGATCATCAAATACGAGATGTGACACGATAATAATTTAAGCATTGATAATGAATTAATATGTAAAATACTGAATTAACTTTTTCATACAAACAATACTGGGCAGATGGATTTGAATTCAAAACTTTGCTGCATAGGTAAATTCCTAGACCTAATTTGGCAAGTACTTTTAAACGACTAAAACTGATTTTAGATAAAATATTTTCGGAACCATATCTTAGTAAAAAGGCAAGTTAATTCTGAAAAAACACTTAAAGTTCTTCATGTTAAAAGCACCAGTTATGTGCTTCTTACTGGAAGCACTTCAAGTGCTTTTGAAATCCAAAAATATTTTCTCCAGAATCAATCATTTTAAGGCACTTGCCAAAAGGAGCCCTCAATCATTTGCCAAAAAAAAAAAAAAAATCCAACTATATATAAAGATGCAGAGGATTAGAACAAACATATTCCAATTGAACTCCTGTACCTTAATACTCACCAGATCCTATACATAAATGTGCATAATAAATTCACATGCCATCACTTAGTCATCCATATCCAACCAACCCAAATCTATCTGGCTTTACATTTAAAGAAACCCTATAACTACATATTTCAACTCTATATATAGCTTATTTCAGGGAATGAACTACAAGGGGCCGCCTCAACCTCAAAACCATCTAATCCATTGTCTATTCCTTCAACAATCCCTAGCTCACCATGACAAGAAAAAAAATTAAGCTTGCATACATAAGAGATGATGTTTCAAGAAAAGTCACCTTCAAGAAAAGGAAGAATGGGCTGATGAAGAAGGTAAAGGAACTTAGCATTCTTTGTGGAATTGATGTATCAGCTATCGTTTATAGCCAGTATGACACCAAACCAGATGTTGGTTCGTGCCGAGATGTAGCCCGACGAATTGTCACAAGGTTTAAGCAGATGCCGGAGAGGGACAAAAGCAAAAATATGCTGAATCAAGAGAGTTTTCTTAGGCAGCAGATACTTAAAGCTGAGGAGCAGTTGAAAAAACAAATTAAGGAAAACCAAGAGAAGGAAATTATGGTACAATCTATGCGCGGGAGCCTCCCAGCTAACTGGTTGCAGAATTTGAGTGGTACGGATTTGAACGGCTTGTTGTTGTCGATTGAGAAAAATATAGAAGCAATTGAGGAAGAAATGCAAGAGGCGTGACCATAAGCAACAATAATTAATGAGGTTGGAAGGGTAACGAAAAAGGGCGGAGAAATGATGGGGTATTAGGTTATATTAAAATAAATTTACCGCTCTACTATTTGGATTTTCATTATAATTTAATTCGAATATTATGTAGTGCAATGTCATATCAAAATTGTCTTGAAGATCTTTACCCCGAAATAAAATAAAATAAAACGAAAATTGTCTTGAACACAAAGCATTTAAATCTTAAACGTTAAAGTGGTACACAAAGCATTTAAATCTTAACCGTTAAAGTGCTGGGTTTTTATTTATTTATTTATTTTAACAAAAAATATTATTTACATTAAGGAAGTGGAAGAGTAGGTTAAGCCTCACAATAACCTAGCAATAATGTGATTCAATTCGTCTTTGGTGGAATTGAACCTACGATCTCTCAGGTACCAATGAAGAGAAATACCACTAGACCATAGTACAAAGTGACAACCGCTAAGGTGTTCTATATATATGATTTGTTTGTCGACACTATTGTTGGGTTTCTTAATTCCTCTGATTAAAAAAGGTTCATGGTTGCACTTAGTATCACGGTTTCGGAGGTTCAAATTTCGTGAACTATGAGTTCGAAATTTATTTATTTCCTATTCCTTAGTATAAAATATATCGTTGTATAAAAAAAAGGGTGATGGTCACCACTTATTAGTCTTATGGTCTAGTGGAATTTTACTACATTTTATAAGAGGAAAACTAATAAAAAAGGCTTGAAAACTTTGAATTTTAACGATAAGGACAAAATAAAGGGTAAAGTGAATAGTACCAGGATTGACTTTTTAGTGTAAAAATGTGGTTTTTCGTTAAAGTAAACAGTACTGGGAAATGCCACACAACCGAACACGTGAGGTGGGAGATTGGGGACTGTAGGAGCATCGACATGTGAGGAGAGAGCCTGAAATGGTGTCTAAAAATTAACCGATCGAGAGGGAACACGATTAATGAGATATACAGCAGAAGTGAGAGCTTCACCCCAGTAGGACAACAGAAGACAAGCCCCAAGCAAGGAAGCACGAACAACTTCTAAAAGCTGATGATTCTTATGTTCTGCAACTCCATTTGGTTGGGGAGTGTTTGGACATGTAGTTTGATGAACAATACCATGATGATTAAGAAAGGCATGAAGCTCATCGTTCATGTACTCGCCGCCATTATCACTTCTAAGAACCTGTATTTGTGACTTATATTGTACTTGCACCATTTTGTGAAATCGCTGAAACAAAGAAGTAACTTAACTTTTGGACTTCATCAAACAAACCCACATCATACGTGTGCAATCATCAATAAAAGTAACGAACCAATGAGCCCCACCAAATGTAGCAGTTTTAGATGGTCCCCAAACATCAGAATGGATTATCATAAAAGGAACGGAACTTTTAGTCATACTGGATGGAAATGAAGTTCGATGACTTTTAGCCAATTCACAAACACTACATTTAAAGCTAGAAACATTATGCTTAACGAATAGGCTAGGAAACAACCTCTGTAAATAACCGAAAGAAGCATGTCCAAGTCGACGATGCCATCTCCAAACCTCCGAAGCTTTATTTGTCTCCCCTTGAGATTCTTCGACTGTAAGAGCTTGAGTCAACATTCGGGTACTGTTCGATGTTAGCTCCAAGTAGTAGAGCTTGTCCTTTTTGATATCATAACCAATCGTCTTGCGAGTCTGAATATCCTTAAAAACACAAAAAAAAGGTCACAGCAATGTAGGGTGACAGTTATTTGAGCAACTGATAATAAATTATAGTCAAGAGAAGGAACAACAAGTACGGAACTAAGATTAAGGGTATCGGAAAGGGAGACAGTGCCTTCCCCAATAATGGGAACAACATTACCATTGGCAACACTCACAACGGTTTTGGTGGATGGTTTTAGGATTTGAACCTGTCTAGATTCACAAGTCATATGTTCAGTAGCACCGGAATCAATTATTCATATATTATTCGTAACTGATGCAGAAACTTTCAAAGCCTTACCATCGTTGTCCATATGTTCAGAAGCTACCTCAGCTTTAGCAATCAGTGCACGAGTCTGGGCCGCCATTGTTCTGGATGAGTTTGCTGCAATGTGTACGAGTGATTGGAAACGTCCAAAGGTCCAACCAAAGGTCTTGTAAAACAATGACCAAAAACAAAAATATTTCTTTTTTTTCTTTTTTCCTGTTTCCTTCCTTCTTCTCCCTTTTTCTATTTTTTTATTTTTAATTTTTGTCTTTTTCCTCTTTCTTTACTTCTTCACCCGTGCTTCCTCCTTTTTTCAAACAAGAACTCCTTTTCTCTTTCTTCTTTCCGCATTAACAGACCTTTTTATACTGCTCTTCAAGATAGCAGCAAGGGGGTCACGACGTCTGGGCACAGAAAATAGATTCGCGCTCGAAATGTTGTGGTGCAGATGAAACCAACAGTTGAAAGTCGTGGTTCAAGGCGATGGCGATTTGAGTCTGCCCGGAATCTGCGACAAACTTCAGGCAGCGGGTTGAATCTCGGTTTGTGGTGGTGGATGCAGGGAGCAGATTGGTGAACTCGGATCAGCAACGACAGCGTCGCTCGCTGGTCGGACGGTGCGCTGCACAACTGGATGTGCAGCTGGTAGTTCTGGGTTCTCGGGTCAGCAACGACGGCGTCGCTCGCTGGTCGGACAGCGTTGCATAATTGGCTGCGCTGCTGGTAGTTATGGTTCTCCGTACAGAGTACCACTTCGTTATTTTTTTTTTTTCTTTTCCTTAAACCTAGGCTCTGGTGCCAAGAAGAGAATGCTTGAAGGAATAATTGTGTATTGAATTGATACGGTAAGGAGAAAATATATACAATTGATATGCACAATCAGCTCCTTATAAATTGGAGTTGACTTCCTAACTAGGCAAATACATGAAAACTAAGTATACAAATAATTAGGGATTTGTTCCCATTAAGATTTGATTGATTTGTCAACAGTATGCTGTAAAGTGTTTCTTGATATTATGAATTTCTGGAAATAAGTTGCTGTAAAATTTACAGATGTTCGTTTTGTGAATTGGGTGTATGAATGATTTGTGGGTTTTGGTTTTACAGGAGGAAGCTTGGGGTGTGGGGAAGTTGCGGCATCGGAGGCTTGCAAATTTGATTGGGTATTGCTGTGATGGGGATGAGAGGCTGCTTGTTGCTGAGTACATGCCTACTGATACTTTGGCTAAGCATTTGTTCCACTGTATGTCAAACAAAATCTATCTTTATTTACTATTCGTCTTTTGACGTCACCTGGTTTATTAAGAATGCTCTTTTTAGCTCAGCTTCTAAGATTTCTCAGTGACCCTTTTGTGAAGTACCTCTAAATATAGAGCTTTTTAACAAGCAAACATTGAAATGCAAGATGGTATTGACATTAGTTTTCTACAACATGACACGTTCCATTAACCTTTGTTTTTTTGTTTATTTGTTAATGGTTCGGTCATTGATCTTAGTTGGCCACTAATCTTACCTTATAGTTTTGTTAATCTCAGATGATATTAAACATTGCCTTTCATTTGGAGAAGTCGTGGCGAGGTGGTTTTTACTTTTTAGTGTACTCTGGTATCTAGTGTGCCAGTATTGTGCTTGTCTTTGTACTGCTAATTTATTAAGTTTTGCACAAGCAATCAATTCAATGTTTTGGGTTTTGTTCCTACAAATTGAGAATTAGTTGCTGTGTTCGTCAAAAATTAATTTTTAGGCTCTGCTTGTTTATACAGGGGAGAATCAAACAAACCATTGAGTGGGCCATGCGTTTAAGAGTGGCTCTTTATATTGCTGAAGCTTTAGATTATTGCAGTACCGAGGGCCGCCCGTTATACCATGATTTAAATGCTTATAGAGTTCTCTTTGACGAGGTATTCGATTCTCAAATTCAATCATCTTAGTTTAAAATGTGTTTTCTGTCACTTCAGTGTTCACTACTTTTTAGGGTGATAATGTAGTATCTGAATGGACTTGTAGGATGGTGATCCTCGTCTTTCATGTTTTGGCTTGATGAGAAATAGTAGGGATGGGAAGAGTTACAGCACAAATCTTGCTTACACGCCACCTGAATATTTAAGAAATGGTAATAACTTCTCTAGCCTAGATATCACCTATCCCTTTGATCATTTTTCTTGTCACTATTCTAGTTTTCCTATCTAAACGACTTCTGCTTGAGATATGCTGACTTTACTGGTTGTTTATTTACTTTGTAGGAAGGGTCACTCTAGAAAGTGTTGTTTATAGCTTTGGCATCGTCCTTCTAGATCTGCTTAGTGGGAAGCACATCCCTCCAAGTCATGTAAGTAGATTGCTATAAATTTAATGTGTGGCATCCACATTTTACAGCTAGTGTGTCCTACTTCTTTGCTTACTTATTCAAACTAGAGTCTTTAGTGTTGTACTATAGTCATGTTGGAGTGTGTCAACTTGTAATTGTTCGCTCAAAGTTGAAGTTAATTGATTACAAATAATCTTTAGTGGATCTGTTTATACTAAACTTGAGTAGTTCAAAAATAAATGTTAAACAACGTGGTACTTCTTTTGTTTCGTCTATAGTGGCTTTGTTTGATAGCTTATTTCAAAGTATTTGGTATGGTATTTATTACAGCTTGTGTATTCATTTCATGCCAACTACTCCATTTTGATGATGCAATTTACTTTGGATTTATAGCTTGTGTATATAAGGACAGGTCATCGCCCTAACGGAGGAAGTGGAAACCCTAAAAGATAAGATTGTTGCCCAAAAAGCAGCCCTGGATGCTCGAGAAGCCTATTGCTGCCTAGTTTTCAGCTCAGGACAAGAAGATGAGCATGATCTTACGGGCCTTACAGATGTCTGGCCTCCAAACCCCGATGCCATCACCTGATTTTGCTCCACCTTCGACCTCCCAGCCACTTCGCCCAGCCGATACTAGTAGCCTGATGTATCAAACCTAGAAGACTACTTATTGTAGTTTTTTCTTTTTTTGTTCGGACATCTTGTATGTACATTTTCATATATTTTATAATTAAATACTTCTTCTTGGTTTATTAATTATTGTTTAGAATTTAATTACAATATTTATTAAAAATTAAATAAAAAATATTTTTGACAAAAAAAAAAAAAAAAACAAAGGTTCGCGCAATGCATGTACTTCTTCGTTGTGCAAACCCTACTTTCACTGCCTTGTTGTGACAGTTGGTGCACGAAGAAGGTTTCGTTGGGCTAATTTTTGCGCGACGAAGGACCTGTGTTGTGCAAACTGTTTTTCATACTAGTGAGCGCTTGACACCTTTAAGAATTTTGCTCATTATATAGTTATGTAATGGCACAATACAACAAGAAATGGTGCTTAAATCCTCATTCCAATAATACTGTAAAATTCTCCTTCAAATATTTCGGGTAGTCCAAATCCTCTTTCAAATATTTCGGTTAGTGCAAATCCTCCTACAAATATTCTGGTTAGTTCACATAATCTTCTTGCCAACCCTGGACTCAAATCTCGAATAGATGTCCACATTTTTTTGGGGCCTTAAACCTTTTAAATTTCACCCTCCCCTCGACAATTTCTGGCTTTGTCAATGTTCGGAACACCCTTTTTTTTTTTTTTTTCTTCTTTTACAGCAATCATCAACTTTTTTTTTTTCTTCTTTTCTATAACAATATTTAGCCCCCAAAACTTTGAGCTCTCTTTTGATGGATGTGGAATTTTTTTTATGAGGCTAGCTAGGGACAATCCAGGTTAAAGAAACAAGAAAAGGCTCACATAAAGGCTCAACAGGGCTGACTAGGGAAAATAATAACAAGGGTTGGCTATAAAGGTTCAAACGAAGGAAACAAATGCGTAAATCACTTCTAAGTTTGTTACGTGAATTGATGAAAGCAAAGAAAGGTAGAAGGCAAGTTTTAGATATATATGTAAAATGAGATCATGCGCACAAATTAAATGAGATTAATGCATAATAGTTCAATCTATAATAGGCTCAAAAGCTCGCAAGGGTTACATAAACTCACTAGATTCACATATGAAATTTTTAAATCATGCTTTAGTTTTGCACGAACAAGGCTATGTGCATAATATTTTCCTAAGTCATGATCATCAAAAAATATGGTTAAAACAAAGATAATGTAAAGAACTAATATCAAGCTTAAATTCCATGAAAGTTATGAAAAACATAAAGATCGTATCTCATCACTGAATTGGGAAGTAGCCAATAAAAACAAGACTCAAAGAAAAATATTTTTGGTTCTCAAATTTTATATATTTTTTATTTATTTTCATTTTTAGTTAGATAATTAATTAAATGAAAAATGCAACAAACATAAAAAAATAAACGGGAAAAAAAAAAAAATCAACCAAAACTAATTTGAGACTCCACCAATTGAAAACACGTGACAAACCAAATTGAACGAGGCAAAAAAAGAAAAAAAAAAAGAGTATGGGCTTGAAATTCTGAAGCATTTCACAATTTCAATGTTTGATGCTGCTCCTCTTTGTGACTCCGTAAAACCCAACGAAAGATTCACTCCCAAAATAAAATCACGTATGTTCTCAATGGCAGGAGACACAAACGACAAACAATACAAAAATAAAAAGTAAAAACTTAAGGACAACGTTACTTCCTTGGTTTAAAGGACACGGGCAAGCGAAGATATAGATGGCAATCCACCCCGGAACTTGAATTTGTATTGGCAACAAGGTAAAGTAGCTCCACTTTTCTGCAAAAAGCACAAAACAATGGGTAAGCTAAACAAGAGACTTAGGAAACAATTTATTATTAAAAAAAAACTAACAATTAACATTAAAGCTAAACCAACTTAAAAAATGTAACAATCTGTTTAAGTAACAGTATCAAATTCGATTCCCAACAACGGCACCGAAAACTTGTTACAAAAATTAGATGACCAAAACTAACCTAATTAAATCTCGAATTTTAGTGCTTGCAAGTATACGAATCGAATGATTATATAGCATATAAGCACAGATATCGTTCCACAAAGATCGAATTGATTCTAAAGTGTTACTAATTAAATTGAAAATAATTATAATTGTGAAGTTTTGACGTAAAAGATAGAGAATTTGATTTAAACTAAAATGAAATAGAACTTGAAAATAAAATGTATGAAATAATAAAATTAAAATATAAGAAAATAAGACCTAGGCATCCGAATTCACTGCAACCACTTATACTTAATTCCCTTAATATGTTATGCTCAAGTAGTTCCCCAGTATTGATGATCAATTTTCCCTAAATTATTCAACGGACATGGCATAAGATTGCATCAAAAGTATCTTTACATTTTAACCCTTTATGGCATCTAGATGAATTTAAACAAGTAAGAACCCCTTAAGCTTTATAGAAATTGTTGGAAAATCACACAAACCCTAATTGCATGTCATCTACAAATAGGTGTTTGATGAGTAGATTTTATATTATATATTTAACCCTATTCTTAGTATATTTTGGCTATTATTTTGGAAGAATTTTGATGCTTTGAATTGTATTTTCAATATAGGATTTTCGACATCATTTGGGACAAAACATAGTCAAATGAATGAATTGGAGTAATTCCAATTAGAGGACGTTTTGGGCTTTGATTGCGAGTTTTGGAGCCCAAGATGACCTATTTTGGATTCGGCCTTTTCTAGAGATGTGTTTAGACTATTTTGATCTTTAAAACAAGCTATAATGGGCTGGATTTGGAGGACATTTAAGGCTAAAACGTGGCTGGATAGTTCCCTAGAAAATTCTCCTAGCTTAATTAGGACTTTATTTTCTAGTATATTTTATTATTATTTGGTTTCCTAGTTGGAGCCAAAGACTTTTATTGAGAGATCGTTTATGTAGAGCAATATAAGGCTTTGGCCGGCCCTAATCTTTTACTTCTTCTTCTTTTATGCGACTTGGGAGATAGAAAATTGCCTAGGGTTCTTGAAGAATTTCAAACTTTTACTTTAAGGTGTTTTCAATCTTTTTATTCATAATAATATTTTCTTTGATTTTAATTATGAATATGTGTAACTAATCCGTTTTGCTAGAGCAAAGCCTTGAGCCTTAGCATGAATATGTAATTTTTATTTGATTGCTTATGATTGATTGCATGCATCCTTTGAATTATTGATCACTATTTTAAATTATCTAATTGTCTTAATGCTTTATCACCATTAGGATCTTTAGAAAAGTAATTTGATGCAATTTTGGTCTGAAGGTTCCCTGAAATTGATTCTGGCTTCTTGTGTTCAAAATTGTAATTTCACTTAAGATGAACACCACGTCTTAAGAGTTGCATGGTTTTTCAAAGGGTTTTCACAAAACATAATGAGTCTCTCATGTTCATATTTGATCCGAACATCCGGACAGATTGCATGTTAGATATACATTCTATGTTGGCGGTTCCAAATATAATATATATTAGGAAAACCTAACCTTTAAAGTGGCATGTGTAGATCTAAGTAATTGGTAAAAAATACATAGGATTGCTGGGTGATGGTGGAACCCTAGTGCTTTTATAAATTGGTATTAAAAAACTCTTTTCTTTTGTCTTCTTAATTTTGGCCGAATATGCTACTTGGTTTTTAATTAAAATTCATTTTTAATATTACCGAAATTCAAAATCTCCTTTCTAAATTTTTTAGTTTTAAGTAGTTAATTAGGAATTGGTTTTACATAAATTATTTAAATAGTCCTAGTAGAGAACGACCTTTCATGAGCATCTATATTACAACATCGTTGTACTCTTGCAAGTATTTTGTGTGATTTTTACCTTCTTTCCGTAGGTACTAAAATTTCTATTAGTGTTTATGGTATCAATTGCAAGAAGCTAAACTCAAGTTAAGTATGACATCTTCTCTAACTTGCATCGAAATAAAAATCAAGCACATTACGAATAGCAAAAAGTACTCAATAAGGAAGAAAAACTTGATAATAACTAGGCCTGGCAAACAGGTCGTGTATGTCGTGTCGTTTTCGTGTAACACCTGTTATCTTAACGGATCGTGTCGTGTCACACCTGTTATCTTAATGGGTCCTTAACAGGTCGGGTCACTTTACCCAACGGGTAAAGTGACCCGACCCGTTATGACTCGCTATGACCCGTTAAGAAAAATGTATTTTTTTTCTTAAACTTGCACATACCACACATTGCCACATAAATATTACTTCAAAACATTAAAGCACATTTTTCATTTAAGTACTACATTTACACTTGAAAATAAGAGCCTAATGAATAAACATCCATACACTGCTAGTCTATTACAAAATATTAAATGTGCAAGGATATGCAAAATGTGCAAAGATATACAAAATATTAAATGTGCAAGGATATGCAAAAGGATATTAAAGGTTGTGAAGCTTTTCTCAAAAGTTTAAACCTTGCCAATGGAACTCAAAGCTTGAATGTAATTCCTTTTACAAAATTCTCAATTTTCATCGATCATTATGACATAAGATTTTGTGGTATCTACTTGTGTAAATATTTTAAATTGAAGATCGAATTCATTCATTGTATTCATATGGGGTCAAGGAGTGTAGCTGTAAAAAATCAACAAAATCAGAGTTAAAATAACCGTTAAATCGTGATTTTTTGTTGATAACTGTTGAAAAGTTTTGTCCCGTTACTTGATCTCTGAATGTTTGTTTTTTGCGATTTTTGGCGTATGCGATCTTGAAGCATATACAAACAACTTTGACGGTTGGATCATAGAAATTATTTTCATAGAATGCGTATCCCATCAAAACGATAAATTCACTAACACCTAGAGTTTATTTATAATTTCATCAAGTATAACATAAGATTTTGTGGTATCTACTAGGGTAAATATTTTAAATTGAAGATCGAATTCATTCATTGTATTCAAATAAGGTTAAGGAGTGTAGCTGTAAAAAATCATCCAAATCGAAGTTAAAATAACTGTTAAATCGTGATTTTTCGTTGATAACCGTCGAAACGTTTTGTCCCATTATTTGATCTTAAATGTTTGTTTTTTGCAATTTTTGGCTTATGCGATCTCGAAGTATATACAAACATGTTTGACGGTTGGATCGTTGAAACTAGTTTCGTAGAATGTGTATCCCATCAAAACAATAGATTCATTAACACTTAAAAGTTTATTCATACTTTCATTAAGTATAGCATAAGATTTTGTGATATCCACTAGTGTAAATATTTTAAATTGAAGATCAAGTTCATTCATTGTATTCATATAGGGTCAAGGAGTGTAGCTATAAAAAATCATCAAAATCGGAGGTAAAATAACTGTTAAATCGTGCTTTTTTGTTGATAACCGTCGAAACGTTTTGTCCTGTTACTTGATATTTGAATGTTTATTTTTTGCAATTTTTGGCGTATACGATCTCGAAGTATATTCAAACACGTTTAACGGTTGGATCGTTGAAACTAGTTTCGTAGAATGCGTATCCCATCAAAATAATAGATTCACTAACACTTAAGAGTTTATTCATACTTTAATTAAGTATAACATAAGATTTTGTGTTATCCATTGGTGTAAATATTTTAAATTGAAGATCAAGTTCATTCATTGTATTCATACACGGTTAAGAAGTGTAGCTATAAAAAATCATCAAAATCGGAGTTAAAATAACATTTAAATCGTGATTTTTCGTTGATAACCGTTGAAAGGTTTTGTCCTGTTACTTGATATCTGAATGTTTATTTTTTTGCAATTTTTGGCGTATACGATCTCGAAGTATATTCAAACAAGTTTGACAGTTGGATCATTGAAAATAGTTTCGTAGAATGCATATCCCATCAAAATAATAGATTCACTAACACTTAAGAGTTTATTCATACTTTCCTTAAGTATAACATAAGATTTTATGGTATCCACTAGTATAAATATTTTAAATTGAAGATCGAGTTCATTTATTGTATTCATATAGAATCAAGGAGTGTAGCTATAAAAAATCATCAAGATCGGAGTTAAAATAACCTTTAAATTGTGATTTTTTGTTGATAACTGTCGAAAAGTGTTGTCCCGTTACTTGATCTCTGAATGTTTGTTTTCTGCAATTTTTGGCATATGTGATCTCGAAGTATATACAAACATATTTGACGGTTGGATCATTGAAACTAGTTTCGTAGAATGCATATCCCATCAAAACAATAGATTCACTAACACTTAAGAGTTTATTCATACTTTTATTAAGTATAGCATAAGATTTTGTGGTTTCCACTAGCGTAAATATTTTAAATTGAAGATCAAGTTCATTCATTGTATTCATATAGGGTCAAGGAGTGTAGCTATAAAAAATCATCAAAATCGGAGTTAAAATAACCGTTAAATCGTGATTTTTCGTTGATAACCGTCGAAAAGTTTTGTCCCGTTACTTGATATCTAAATGTTTATTTTTTGCAATTTTTGGTGTATATGATCTCGAAGTATATTCAAACAAGTTTGACGGTTGGATCGTTGAAACTAGTTTCGTAGAATGTGTATCCCATCAAAATAATAGATACTAACACTTAAGAGTTTATTCATACTTTCATTAAGTATAACATAATATTTTGTGGTATCCACTAGTGTAAATATTTTAAATTGAAGATCGAGTTCATTCATTATATTCATATAGGGTCAAGGAGTGTAGCTGTAAAAAACATTAAGATCGGAGTTAAAATAACCGTTAAATCGTGATTTTTCGTTGATAGCCATCGAAATGTTTTGTCCAGTTACTTGATCTCTGAATGTTTGTTTTTTGTGATTTTTTGCTGGTGCGATCTCGATGCATATACAAAGAAATTTGACGGTTGGATCGTTCAAATTAGTTTCGTAGAATTTGTATCCCATCAAGTTCCATGATGTCTATATATATTTATTAAGTAGATTTAATTTTATTTATTTTGTATGTATAGCACTTAAGAAATTAAATGGTATGTATATTTAAGCCGATCTAGTGGTCACCAATTTTTAATATTTAATTTAATATATATATAATTATTGTGGTTTTTAGGGGTATAAAATTGTTAAATTAATATATATATATATATATAATTATTATAATATTTTTTTAGGGTTATAAAAATATAAAAACAATATTTTGCTTATCGTGTATCGTGTTACTCACGTGTATACCTGAACCAACCCGTTATCTTAACAGGTGCTTATCGGGTTACCCGATAACGACCTGATTCGTTATCGTGTCAACCCGAACACCTGTTAATTTCATGTCGTATCGTGTCGGGTTATCGGGTCGTGTCAAGAATTGCCAAGAATTGCCAGGCCTAATAATAACAATGCCACAAGAAAATAAAAATAAATAAATAAATAAATAAACTCCAAATATCTCATCAGAGATTGCAATTTGTATCAACACTAACGCTCTAGCATCATGAGCAATCAGATCGTGAGCAGCGATTTGTTGCTTCTCGGTGATTTCTTCATACGAATTTGAGGGAAGTTCATATCCTTCTTCAACGAACTTCTAGAGGTTGTGCAACTTGGTGATCGTCTTTATTCTGGTACACCAAAAGTCGTAGTTCACTCTGGTAAACACTGGAGCTCGAAGATTAGTTCTACATCCACCACCGCAACTGCGAGTTGTCTAAGTTCTTCTTTAAAAAGCCAGAAACCACAGTCACAGTTGATGCCCCTTGATTCAAATCAAACCAAGTTCTGAGGCCATGTTAGTGTTTGTTAATTGAATTGAATCATATTTTGCTGAATTTTATTCAATTTTGGAAAGAGAAGATTGTTCTTAAGCTATCTGAGCTTAAGGAAGAAGAAAGGTGGAGTTCATAGCTCCATTTCATTCACACATTCAGCATTACATCTTGGATCCGAAAACAAAGGGAAATATCAATATGATTGTAGGAGATTCCCACGCTCTGCACGAGCCACTCTCTTAAAACTACTCACATGTTCTGACCATACATCATTTACTCTACACAATTGCTATGACAGCTGCCCTAAACAAGCCCTTAAATTGTTCTAAGCCTAGCCGTACATTGCAACTAAAACTAGGGGTAGAAATTTTTACCAAATTACCGTACCAACCGTCATACCAATCATACCATACCAAATTATTACCAAAAATTTGTACCAATTGGTAATGGTACAGTATTGGTACCGTACCATACTGTTTCGGTATGGGACTGGTATCCAAAACCAGTACCGGTGGTATACCATACCTATCAATATTATTAATATTATATTATGTATTTATTTATATCATTATTTGAGGGCAAAATTAATAAAATTAATAATAATTATTGTAGAAGTGTAAAAAATGTAAATAAAAAAAATAAAAAAATAAAAAAAAATCACTCATAGTGACAAACTTTACAACTTTTATAAAGAAGTCAGCTTCAAAATCCAACGCTATAATCCATAAACCTTAAATTTATATTTAACCGTCGATTGTCATTTATGCTTTATTCTTCTTATTGAATTTCATTTTTAAAATTTTCTTTTTTGAAAACATGATCATCTGGCGGATGTAAGAAGTTGAACGGTTCAGATATTTGATATCACGTTTCGATATTTACGGTTAATTGAATCATATAGTTTGTAGAAACTTTATAAACATCAAGCAATATTTTTAGTAACCGTAAAACTCTTAACATAATATCAACGATCCAAATCGTTCATCTTCCTGCATCCTCTAATAGATCATGTTTTCAAAAAAGAAAATCCGAAAAAAAAATAAAATTTGATGAGAAAAATGAAGCGTAAATGTAAACAACAATCAACGGTTAAATTTTAATCTATTATTTATATGATTATAATGGTGAATTTCAAAGTTAAGCTCTTCACGAAAGTTGTAAAGCTTGTCATTACAAGCGTTTATATATATATTTTTATATATTTTTTACGCTTCTACATTAATTAAAAAATATTAGATTTTGGGCAAATTAAGTGGCGTAAAACAAAGTGGCAATTGCCATTAGCATACCATACCAACCAAACTATTTGGTATACCGAAATTTTGGTACGGTAATAGTAATAGATTTTGCCGTACCAAATATTTGGTATCGTAATTGGTATGGTAATTGGTATAGAGGTTTTGGTACGGTAATGTACCAAAACCACCCCTAACTAAAACAACACACTTAAAACAGAAATGAAAATGAAGAACAAAAACAAACTGCAAAATTTGAACTTTGTTGATTTGCAACAAGCTTACATCTCAAAAAAATATATATGTGTATATATGTGCCAATAATTTTTTTTTTTTTTTTTTGTAAGGTAAACATGAAAACAAAAACTGTTTACACTAAAAATATTATTGGGCCTTGGTTTTGGCCCAAGAAAATAGAGTTTGGACCTTTAATTTACTCTAAATGAACAATGTATGGCCCAAACCACTTTCACTTGTCGAATATACCAAGCCCCAGTTTTTCCTCTCCACTGCTACGAGCATTGAATGCAAAGTACTTTGATTATTATTTTAAGGGAAGATGATAACAGATTTAGGCTAAATCACCGACTTGATTATGCTAATCTGCATTCACTGCCTAGATATTTTGGATTACTTTTCTATTGATGCAATACTTTCTAGAAAGTAATCCTAGGTCAGTTTCAAGTGAAACATAGGAAGCATTGAAGAAGGAAGTGAAAGGTCTATAAATACAAGTAAAGATGTTAGAACAAAGGACACTCAAATCATTCAACAAAATAGGCTTCAAGCTTAACAACTAAAGCTCTCTACCTTTATTTGTTTCATCCGTTTTGCCTTGCTAAAAGATCACTTTGAAACCAACACCTTAGAACTCTAGGGAACCTTCCTTTAGACTCTAAGACCAATTAGAACTTGATTTGCTACCATCTCATTGTGTAATATCGATTTACCATTCATTACATAGGTTTATCTCTTTGGTTGAGATCCTTTACAAGGAAGCATCTTTAACTCAATCTGACAACCTTGAATCCAATCCGATAAGAGTTTTTATCAAATGTTTTAAGCCCTATTTTTCAAAATTTCAATAAGCTATAATCGATGAAATGAAAGCATTAGAATAACCAATTCTGTCCTTTTATTCCGAAGGCAATTTCACGACAATAGTGGTGAAGTTTCACATGCATTGCGACAAATGCGAGTAAGATTTGAAGAAGTTAATAAAGAACAAAGGTATGATTTCCAAAGTTTGTTTGTGTATAATTTAGGGTTTTTTTTTCTTCTAAAGAACATATATATATATATCAACGATGTATGTAGGTATTCACAATGTAAAACTGACATGAAAGCTCAAACTCTAGCAGTGGAAGGAACAATCGAGCCTGAAAAACTAATATCGTATTTGTGAAAGAAAAAAAAGGTGCACAAACATGCAGAACTTGTGCCCTCGAAACCACAGAAAAAGAAAGACACAAAAGAGAAGGAGAAGGGTTCCCCAAAACCACCAGAGAAGGAGGAAAAGAAAGAGAAAAGGGAGGAGAAGAAAGACGGTAATCAATTACCAAGGTTATAGAAGTTAAGGAAGAGGTAAAAGTGGTGGAGGTTAAAACAAAAGAGACGTTGTTGCTCCCAAACCACAGAAAAAGGAAGAAACAAAAGAAAGACGGTAATCAATTACCAAGGCTCCATATTTCATTCACTATGTTTATGCTCCCAAACCTTTAGCAATGGAAATCCAAATGCTTGTTTTCTAATGTGAATAGGAGAGGGTAGAGTGTATATGTATACCTGTACTCCGGATTTGTTGTTTTGGACTAATTTCTTTATATTTGGCTGCTTGAATTGAAGAAGAGATGTTGCGTACATGGGGAAAATCAATTTCGCACCAGATTGTAAGAAAGTATATGATAAAGAAACTTAATGTGGATACTATGAACAAAGATGAGGCACTTTGTGTCTCATGCCGGAAATCTTACTAAATAGATCTCAACTTAAGTTAAGTGGTTTCACTTCTAATTGCATTGATTTTCTTCTGTATAAAGCTCCACCTTTGTTGGACTCAATATATATATATATAGGTCATGTGACTAAGTTGGGAACAATATCGATATTGATTAGTACTGGTCCACTAGTCTCTCTTTAAAACTCTTAACATTAAGTAACACAACATAAAATGCACATCTTGCGCATATAAATCTCAAAGGTATAAACACTAGTGACTATACTGTAGACAATATATTCGTTGCCTTATTTTTCAAACTCCTATATATCATCACCTCTTAGTTAAAAGACTATAAACTGCATACCACAACCATACCACAGAGAAATAATTATTCATAGTATCCACATTAATTTCTTGTAATGAGATACGTGCCCTGATGGAATTTTTTAGGGGTGAAAACATGTGTGAAATCAAGTGCCCTAAATCATAATATAAAATCAACCTGAATCAACAAACATATAAACAGTGTTATCAATTAAGCCTCGTGAATTAATAGGTAGTTTTGGTTAGTTTATCGCAGCCTTACCCTCCATGGAAGCTCATGCTGCTGTGTGAGGTTCGCACTGGTATTCGCTGATTTTGCGACTTAGGTTGGAGAGAAGCCAAATTAGCTAATTCCTGACATTAGGGTTTATTCTGAAACTGGTTGGTTTGATTTCCTTTCTCTGTTGTTTGAGTGAAGTGCGTCCTCTTTAACGAGGCCACACTTACAGCCTTTCCCATGTATTTGTTATTATGAATGAATCAAATTTAATCTTGCAATAAGAAAAAGGAATTCAAGTATCTTTTCTTTTTTCTTATTGTTTAATAATATTATCAGAACAAAGCACTTCCTAGTCCTTAATGTCTATCTGAATTAATTTCTTAAAGAAAAGTACTCCTTGAATATGTACGAACCATATAAACTAAGGATTAATTCTTGAATGAAAGAACCTCCCAGATAATCAGGAATACATTTTAAGAAATGATAGAAAACTGAGAACAACTAAAAAAAACCCCTCTTATTATATACAGTGCAAGAGACTAGCTAGGACGATTTGGTTAGAAAATTGATTATCTGATTATGTGCGTGAAGTGGCCAGATCATGTGAGAGCTTTCTTTTAGTAGGTTTTGGTCGTTTCTTTCTTTTTGGTGGAAGATAGGAGAGATATATTGGGGAGAGAGAGAGAGAGAGAGAGAGAGAGAGAGAGAGAGAGAGGGAGATCTAATTATATAAATTCACGTTTTTAATATTAGTTTCACATGACCAAATATCATATAATTGTATAGCCTTCGAGTGGAAAGCATGTTTTCTATAGGTATATATACGCATCCTACACAGATGGACAAGGCA
Source organism: Pyrus x bretschneideri (assembly GCF_019419815.1). Taxonomy (NCBI): domain Eukaryota; kingdom Viridiplantae; phylum Streptophyta; class Magnoliopsida; order Rosales; family Rosaceae; genus Pyrus; species Pyrus x bretschneideri. The sequence goes on along the minus strand of NW_025999546.1, from coordinate 145 downwards.
CAAGTTAATCATCATTTTTATGACAAATCTCTAAGGATTAATATTAGCAGAAAATATTACCTGATTAATAATTTATATAATTTAGATTTTTTATCAAAGCTTATGTTGGAGGTTGTGATACTTAAAACAAAATTATTTATCAGTA